>NC_053027.1:43960868-44305617 GCF_003073215.2 Triticum urartu | reverse complement strand
GAATTCTTGTCCTCGTTCTTCTCCCTTGGTTCCCCTGGATTAAGGCATGGTGTCGGTTCAATTACCGCCAGTCGCATGCCACCATCAACTATGGATTTATCGGGAATGCTGAGATCTCGAAACAAGTGAGCTCATTTTTCTTGGCCCGAACTCAAAATGGATTTGATTTTCACCTTATTGATGTGGGAGGTTTGAGGGTCGGCCTTGGAGATGCCATACTAGTGGAAAAACATGGAGAACCGTAAGGCACCGAGTAGCTAGCCAGGCCCTCCATTAAGATGAGCTTTCTATACTAGGGCAAGTGTCAAAAAGGTCATGTTCTTAAACACATTTTGTTGGTTTGCTGAGGCAGGCAGCCGGCCATTTTATTAACCGCTGAGATGACTAAATAAGGGCTGTTGATTATGGGAATAGTATAAACTAAGTTTCAGTGTTCAAAATATTTCGGCCATTTAATTCTAAACGTTTTAGGATTGATCTCGGCCGATGGTAGATGGAACACCACTCCGTTCAGATGCATGTCAAGACCAGATTGTTCTCGATCAGCGCTGGATCGTGCGATGGAGCTGCACCGACCCGCGCGTGTCTACCGTGTCCTAGCTTGTTGCTTTCGGCTTTGTACAGTGTAAAAGCCTCTACGGTGTCAGCATTGCAAAGACCGAAGAATGCCATAGCAGCTAAGATCGTGTACCAAAAACACAAACAAGCGTATGAAGGGATCGACAGGCACACGTTTTTGCAGCCATATGGTCACTGACACCGTGTTTCCAAAGGGCGGCAAGAAGGCACAGGAGTTTAGTTTGCACACTCTTTCGTGTCTATCACTATCACTTGTCATGCTCCCGCCCGGAGAAAAGGCTAACTAAATTTTGAGTGCCTGGCTGATATGGTAGGAGTGAGAGAGACCTGGCAGATATAATGGAGCAGTAAAGAGTCTGCACACGCTTCTATCACTATCACGTTTGCACCATGTGGCTGCGGTTGCTGTAGATTAGCGGTTCACTGTCACGTTTGTGCTGGACATTTCTGGACTATCCGGTCAAACATATGGGGGAAAAACGAGCCATTATCTTGGAGATGCTCTGGGTCGGTGTCTTCAGCCTCATGTGCACCTTTGAAAATTTTGATTTTTTTCTTAAACAAACTTCTTAAAATATCATAACTTTACAAATTTTGAAACTTCAGATTTTTTTAAACTTCCAAAAATAGAAATTTGTACTTGAGAGTGTTTAAGAGAGATAAGTCAGAGCGTGTCAATGTCAAATGCATCTTGAGATATTTACTTGAGAGAGAGAGAGAGTGCGTGTGTGTCCGACTGTCAGTGTCACACGCATGAGCCCACCGAGAATGATTCAAAGTCAGGTCACCATGATGAACACATCACAATATTTCTTTTTCAAAAAAAAAACACATCACAATATGATGAATAGACTTGGTTGAATAGACTTGCATTTGTTCCTAAAAGTTTTTCGACCTTAAATGTTCACCCCAGCAAACTTCAATTTCTGGATTCGCCCGCTGTTTGTAATCTTTTATATGTATAATTTTCCTAATATAACACATGTGTTTTTCCATAATAATTAGTGGTTTGACCGGAACTACTCCCTCATTTTTATTTACTCCGCATATTAGCTTTGACTTAAATCAAACTTCATAAAGTTTGAACAAGTTTATCAAAAACAATCTAAAATTTCACAATAGAGAATATATATGGTATGAAAATATATTGAAAGATGATTGTAGCGGTATTGATTTTGCATAGTGGATGTTAATATATTTTTGTATAAATTTGGTCAAAGTTTAGAAAGTTTGACTCGAAATAAATATAATATCCAAAGTAAAAAGGCAGAGGGAGTACAGTTACACACTCATTCCATCTCACACCTCGTGCAGGCGTCCTACAATCGCGAGCACACAGTCCGCACTGTGAGATGTAGCAAAGCAGGAATATCAATCAGTGTGTGCATTTTAAAACCGAAAAGCCGTACAGAAAATAAAATGAATCGAACCAATTTTATAGTTTCCGATTTCAGCATGGTATGAACTTTCCATACCGTTTTGAATTTTGGTTTTTATGGTATATACCGAAAAAACGAATGGTTTACCGAATAAACCGAAGTAAAATTATATTTATATTTCTTGCGGAAAACAACCATACAAGTAGTCATTTTTCTTGTACAAGAGCGAGATTCATTGCTAAGGAGGCCCACTTTTCGTGTGATGTAGTCATGTTTCTCTTAGGAAAAAAATGTAAAACACGTCCATAAGCATCAAGGCATGAATCCATGCATGCATATATGATATATACGTATATATTATTATATATTGTTTTCTACACAAGAAGTATGAGTTTTGACATAAATTTGTAAATCCTTATTATGTCATTTTTCAAATTTCTGTCAACTTGAGTTATTATGGTATATTCGAAACCATACCAGAGTAATTTGATATATACCGAAACCGAACCATACTTTAATTCCATACCATATTTATCAAAATATTAATACTGTACAAACCAAATCATGTAAACCGAATGCACCGAGTAACATATCAGCTAGGTCCAATACAGGTAAACGTGCATGACTTTCACTGGGGAGCAAGTTCATTTATTTATATTTAGCTATAGGTAGACAATAATTAAGCCATAGGAAACAAGGCGCTCCTACGCACATGCCGCGGCTCCGGCCATCATTCTCTCAGCTTAATTATTGTTGCAGACACCAACGCTTTGTTCTTCTCCTCAGCTTGACGAACGGAAGTCCCTGCTGTTTGACAAAAAATAATTAACATTTTATGAGAGCTTGTTTGGGGTCCAACCACAACCGTAATTTCCCTAACATATATGATATCACTGTAACACAAGAAAACATAACATGGCCCGTGTACTTATTCATGCATCCCCCAACATGAACACGGGCCTTTTCCCAAACCATCTCTGTTTTGAAGCCGCACGCCAGCTAATTAATTGTTACCAAAGAAAATATCATGCGAGAGGGATCCCAGTGCTAGACTTTGTGAAATTGTTCCGACTATACTATTTTGATATTTTCGGAAGAATCTCAGTGAACAAACCTTGTTGGATTAGCCCTGGATGAAAGCGAACCCACCGATGCCGATGATGGCGACAAGTGGCAGGATGGCGAGGCACAGAGCAACCGTCCCGAACTTTTCAGCGGCGTTGCGGGAGCGTGATAGGAAGATGGCGGTGAAGAGTTCAACAATCCCGGCGACGAAGATGGCGCCGAGGGTGATGTAGTAGGCGGCCTTGTTGCGGCCGAAGACCACTCCGCTCGCCGGCTTGTAGAGCGCGGTCGCTATGACCAGGCTCGGAGTGAGCAAGGCCATGATCCACAGTGCTAGAATCTTATTGTTGACGTCATCGCCCTGTGCAATTCAATTAAGCACATGAACTAGTGTTTTACTTGGTAGTCTTTATTTCGTGAAACCAGTCAGATTTCGAGCTAACGCGCATATATAGCGGTAGAGAAAATATGCACGCAGCAAGAATGATGTACAAGAATCAGTAATCATGCCTCAACTACAGTAGTACAACTTGAGGGTTTGGTAAATGTAGCGGTAGCCACCTCCTAGACTCTCGAATGCGCACAGCAAAATCAGTTGATAAAATAGATAGATAAAAAGGGCAAGGCACTGACTAGTTGAATTGGATGGTATGCTTGGACCAGTGGAGCCTACAGAGAGACAATCGAGGGGTCAAGTTGTGTACTTGTGTGACGGATCTGATCACCTGCATGCAATTGCATGCGGATCTAGCACGTACGTAGCAGTAATCCTAATATGCAAGCTCAAGCAGGAGACAAGGATAGCCTCGTACTACAGTAGTAGGTTTGATTGATTACTCCAATCAAATGGTGCAAGTCGGTGAGAAAAGTGAATCTAATGCTATTTACCATTCATTGAACTAGCTATAAGTAGTAGCTAGCTAGAGTCATGGGCCAACCATCTACGTACCATATACTGTACTGATTTGTTTTTGCATGCATGGATGGGGACAGTGGACGCCCGGGGCAGCTGGGGCTGGCCGGCCGGTCATATTCTCCTCCACTCCCCACACGACTATATGATACCGCGGACTGAATATACACCTAGCTTCCAAGGTCAAATAAAGTGCAGTGGTCGTGTTTGTTTATTTGATGTAAGAAGATGTTCCCAGCCACGCCCTAGATCCGCCACCCGCCTTTTTTCGTTTATTATATTATATCTTAATCCAAGCATGGAATAAGGAAAGACCGAAACATAAACCAAATTATGGGAAGGAAAGCACCCAGTTACTATCTTCCACACAACAGTATATACTGCCTTACACTAGACTCAAGACGAGATGGAAACCAAATTAAGGACAAGCAAAGCAAGCACACCAGTTATCGGTTACTAGTTCATCACAAATTTACGTTTTTTTAGAAAAATCAATCTGATACAGGAGCGGTGGCTTAGCTAGGAGAGGAAAACTAGGGAAGCGAAATAGTACTACTACAATAGACGAGGCAGCCAAACTCAAAAAAATGATCGATTCCAACATGGGATGATGGAAGAACAAATATAAAGCCTGGATCCCATCCTTATACGTATAGGACTGGACACACATGAAAATGGTATGGATCGGAACCAGATGAACGATTGGGTGCGAAACAACAGCTGTGCTGGGCTTATTATACTAACTGTTCATGAAATAGTTACGGAGGGAGTAATAAACGTGCCAACCACAACTAGGGCATCGTGACTGACAATATAATGTTAGTAAGTCTGGATTCATCAATCCCACCTGAGGCCCAGCATCAAGGCTCTGATTGTTGTTGTTGGGGGGCTGGAAGGCGTTCCCCACCAGATAGGCCACCGTCGAAATAGGCTGCATTCCACACACCACATGACATGATCAAGGACGGATGGAATGCATGCATGTTAGCTTTGGCGTCTGTCTAATCGGGCCATACGTACCTCGCAGATGCCCCAGTCGAAGGGGATGGGGATGCATGCCAAGTTCCTATGGCTACGGGTGGTGTCGTCGGGGGCGGTCGTGCTGATGGAGAAGTCGCCGTTGACCGGCCTGGACGAGCTCCCGCTGGTGGTGGAGATGTAGTCGTTGTCGAGGGCGGTCACACGGATGAAGAAGTCGTCGTTAGCCGGCAAGGCCGAGCTCCCGCTGGTGGTGGAGGTGGTGTCGTCGAGGGCGGTCACGCGGATGAAGAAGTCGCCGTTAGCCGGCGGGGCCGAGCTCCAGCTGCTGGTGGGGAAAGTGGTGTCGCCGGGGGCGATCACGCGGATGAGGAAGTGGCCGTTGGCCGGCGAGGCCGAGCTCCCGCTGGTGGCGGAGGTGGTGTCGTGGGCGGCGTTGACGAGAGTGGAGACGTGGCCGTTGGCCGGCGACGCCGAGCTCCCGCTTGTGGTGAAGGCGGCGTCGTCGGGGGCGGTCATACGGATGGAGACGTGGCTGTTGGCCGGCGAGGCTGAGCTCTCGCTGGTGGCGGAGGTGGCGTGCTCGGGGGCGGTCAAGCGGATGGAGACGCTGCTCTGCCCGTTGCCCATGGGTTGGTGGATGGCTAGCTTGGAAGGGAGGGAGCTTTTCGTTCAGATGGTTGGATCTGATGGCTGTGTGCGTGCCGACTGAGCGGAGTGGATGGGTATTTATATCGTTGCGTCGTCGACGATTTTGCAGATAAGTACCTACAGTTTTAGGTATTCAACCCACAGTCCCTTTTTAAGTGATTACTGTGAGACAACGTTTCGTTTTTGCACAAAAGACCATGTAGTTTGGTCTATTGCCCGCGGTCCATACACCTGGTTTTATTAATCGGGACCGAGTCAACGCGGCGGCTCGAGCGGCACCTCGATGCAGAACGGCGGCAGCCGGACCATGCAGAGCATGCGGCATGCTACTTCACAAGATATATGTGCTCCACAAGCATGCCGCATGCTACTTCTTCCCTACATCCTGAAGGTATGGAACTTACACTACCTCTCTGCACCCGTGGATGGCCCTGGACCAGCTGTCCCATTGGCCTTGTCGCCTCCCTCCCTCTCGTTTCCTTCCAAGATATAGCCATTTTTGTTGAGAGATAAATGTGCGGCAATGTAAATAGGCTATGCTAGGAGTTCAGTTTCCCAGAGAACAAGAATTTGTCCATGTTACTCTGAATGAACCTATTTTCAGCATCATCACTAATGTTTTCAGATGTCACCTTTATTGATGACGAGTTAATGTTTGATGCAACCCTGCAATCTACAATTTGCCCGTCAGAAGGTTACCTGAAGCTTAAAATAGAGAAAATGGCTATTAACCTCATGATTTTGTGTACTAAGTCACAAGGTATTTTGTCTCAACCAAATAAGAGTTTCATTATTATTTTTGAGCAATTTAGAATTGCTTTTTCATATTTGTTGGAGAATCAGATCGATGTATATTGAGTTTATATCAATTAAGGTATCTTTTACAAACTAACACTATCTAATCTGACACCCTGTTAACCTCATGATTTCGTGTACTACTTATTTCCTCATGATTTTTAAGTTGCACGATTTGGCTTTTGGAGACAATTTCAGATCCGGCTTAGTGACAGGATCATCTTTTTCTTGAGTTATTTTGCTAAAAACATCACAAGATATGGTCCTAATTGTTTGCAGATTTATCTCTGTTCAATCTGCCTTCACTGAACTTCTGAACACTAACACTGAGCTTCCTGGTGTTAATTCTACCCTGCAGAACTAACACTAATTGATTTCCATGAGGCATGCCCTCAATGTGCAACAATATCATTCTTCCTGGGTTGCATTAAATATACCTCCTATTTAGAAAAACATATCCTTTGGATTTGGGAGCAGTATATTAGGTAGACATCGTTTGGTGAACATCTGCAGGGTAGAATTCTTGGTTGACTCTAGAATTTTGTTGTAGATTAGTTGGCAGATTGGAACGTCTTTGGCGAGTTCTTTGTTGGTTAGGTCCAGCTCCCTTGGCACTGGACCTAGCACATGCGTGTGCATGTGCAGATCTCTCATCCATCCACTGCACCACCTGTTGTTGGATGGCAGTGGGGTGTCCAAAGCGTGTGGAAGGCCTATCCGCCGTGGCGGCGCAGCTCAGCTCCGAGGAGAACAGTTCCAAGGCCCAACTAACAGTCTACCACAACTCTTAGCCCATTCCTAGACTGTAATTAAATTGCATTATCAATCAATCATAGGCTACAATTAACCAGTGCAATTTGGATGTGCAACACCAGAGACCATTTGATTGAATTGGTGGTATAGTAATGCTATCCTGATACAATTATTAGATCCTTTTGTTCTGACAAGCAGATGGTCTTTGTGCTGTCATGCAGATGGTCTTTCATCCTGTCAAGCAGATGGTTAATTACTGGACAGGTAGAGCATGGCATTTTCCGTGTGCAATCCACACTGATAAGCTTGCAGAGGCTACTTCAAGTCAAGTGTCTTTAGAATTTCTTACTATGTCTACTCATGTAGTATTTAGATTAGAATAGTATCAGATTTGATTGATGCCCTCAGTTCATCACACACACTGACATATTACTTCTTTCTGGCTTTAACTTTGAAGCCCAAATAAGCATCTTTTGCTACTTAATTGCACTTGTAGACATTTTTTATTCTCAGTTCATGAATAATATATGTTCACAAGACATAAATTTAGAACTTTTGGCACATATGTACTTTAATATTCTTGCACACTTTTATTCCTTGATTTTTTTTCATTGAACATGTGTGTCAAGTTAGTGTATAATTATTTTCATCTGAGCTTGTAACATGGCATGGTTTGAAGGATACTAATAGCTTCATTCGTTGTGATCCTGGGACCTAGACATATCCTTCATACCAATCTGTTTTTTAGTGATGACACCTGAACGTGTAACTCATACTATTTTTCTAGATGTTTTTTTTTTGCTTATACTCATGGTTCTGGGTGTGGTGTATTAACATTGACATGTTGTATGGATTTTTCAGAAGTTGAGCACACATACTCATGAACGTTGTGCTGCTTATTCGTTATCCACCCATACTGCTCAGAAGCCTGCCGCTTTTTTCAATGGTCTTCGCGGATGGTTGTTGAGCCCATCTCAGATGAATAGCTAGATACCAGGATGTAGGGCTATCATTTATCCCTAACAAAATTGAAGTTTTTTTCTTTGGTACGACACGATAGTTCTCTAGATTATAATCATTATAACTACTTGCAAGTTCTCAAGAAATATTTGTTGTGCAACAATACAAAATACGATCAGACTGAATTAAGGGTATAGCTTGTAATATGGCGCCAGTTCTTGAATTAGTTGTTTCATGCCATTTGAAATGTTTTACATAACACATTGGAAAGTATACTTAAATGATTGGTCTCATTCGTTACATGTCGTAAAATTTACACCATTTTTCATATGTAGCTTGCTCGGTTCACCTAAGCAAGAAGTTTGTTATTTTTCTCATAGATTAAACATCTTGATTTATTATCAACATGTTGTTTGATGTGTATGAGGATCTTATGTTTGACATGATTAATGTTTAACAACTAGAATATTTATACTTTGTTTCGACGCATGAACAATTATACTACTATACATGGTGACAATAGCATTACTTTCACAATGTCACTAGAGATGAGGGTAACCTTATGGGAATTACACAGGAGCACCTATGCGCTCATGAGTGCTCCACACCCATTATGTTCAAAAAAGTACCGAGATTTTTTTTAAATCTGGGTTTTTGGGATATAAAACCTGGGTATACAATCTACGTTCGCGTGAAATTTTGTGAAAAAAATATCAGAAAACATGTCAGTGGCAAAAAAGACAAAAAAATCCTATGTATAGAAAAAACTATTTGGATGAATTTAGTTCAGACTGTATTTTCTCTGCCACGGATACATTTCTTGGTATTTTTCTATGAAACTTCATATGGTAGTAGGTTAGACACCCAAATTTGAGATCCCAAGATTTTAGATTCTTTCGAAAATTGCTGGTATTTTCTGAATTTAATTTTCATATAGGGGGTGGGGTTATAGGTTTTGCGATTTTTCCCGTTGCAACGCACGGGCATATGTATGATTTAGGCCTTGTTCGGTTAGGCATGGATTGGAGGGGTTTGAAAGGGATTAAATCCCTTGCAAGTCAAAATCTCCCTCAAACCTCCCCAATCCCCTTCAATCCCTGTGGTGAGGGGATTAACCGAACATGGCCTTAGGTGGGCCACGTCGGCAGTTGGGCCGGCAGGCAGCTAGCTGGGCTGGATGGGAAACTGGGGAGAGAGAGGAGGAGAGTTGGGCCGGACTCGCGCTGCTAATTTTTTTTCTCCTTTTAGAAAAAGAGAAACAGATGGAGAGGAGAGAAAAGAAAATATTTAAGCCATAGGTGCGACGATACGAGAGGACTGTGACAGGTAGGGGAGGAGGAAAAGGAGGCAACAGAGTTAGACGGATGGAAGGAGATCCGCGCGGAGGTCCAATGAGGCTGAGGGATGCCGAAAGCCCTCTTCGCACATGTCCGGAGGAGAGCTAACCACCAAATGCAGTTATGTATTATGAGCTAGATGTATATAAAGATTTATCACCCATAGCAAAGCACGGGCATTTTTGCTAGTACTACACACACGGGCTCTATCGACGGATTTTACGGACTGACGCGTGCCCTTCTCTAATTTGGCCCCCCTGATTTTCAAGGGTGGGCCCGCCTCACTTTATCAAATTTCAACCAATCACTCTTAACCATCCCGTAAACCCCTTATAGTCATCCCGTGTGTCTAGCATCTCTCTTATAGGATAGGATGAAAAAGAAGGAGCCTGTGTCATGGAAAATACACAGGAGCTCCTCGGTGGTCCACACCTCTATACGAAAAATAATAATAAAAAATACCTAAAAAATCAAAAAAAAAACTGAAATATGGGATATCAAACATGGGTTTCCAATCTACTCCCGTGTGAAATTTCGTGAAAAAATTCCCAAAAACGTATCCGTGGCGAAGAAAATACTGTCCGAACAAAAATCTATCCAAACAGTTTTTTTATATACATAGGAATTATTTTTATTTTTTGCCATGAATACGTTTTCTAGTATTTTTTCACGAAACTTCACACGGGAGTAGATCGGAAAACCACGTTTGATATCCCAAAATCCCAGATTTTTTTTTCAAATTTCTCGGTATTTTTTTGAATGAATTGTTTGTATAGGGGTGCGGAGCACCCAAGTGCTCCAAATCCTCGTCCCCTGTGTCATATCATATGTGACGTCGTTGGCCGGCGGCCACTTGCGTAGGTTGGACGCGGCTGGTGTACATTTCTCACGTCTCTCCCACAAATCGGTTTTAAAGAGGGAGATAAATCGGCTGAGAAATGCATTTCTAGTGGCACCGGTATGTTATCCAACGCTAGCTCAAGGTCACTAAGATTTGTGTTTATCTCGGACGTGGACGTTTGGTTTCTGTTGACGACTGGACGTGGACGTGGATGTGGACGTGCACCAATTGGGTGCTGCCACATGCACCAATGGAGTGGGGCCGCTAGTGAAGTCATTTCACTCACCATCTCACATGCACGACTTGCATGAACAAAAACCGTGCCACGAATTGACCTACTCAACATACGGACAAGCTAGCGATAGGACGGAGAACGTTACCGACCGGTTGGACCCTCCGAATCACGGGAAGAAATAATCGACGCGTTCGGTTCATCCTCAGGTAATGTCTTCGGTTAAGGTATCGGGAAGCTCCGGTTCCCTTTTCTTCTTTACGAATACATGATGTGTTTGGTTTGGCCGCCCCACTCCCGCTTTCCTAATCAGCCTCGATCTGGGTGTTTTCGAATTTGTGAACCTCCGTATCGGAAGACACTGCTACGGAATACGTTATTGCCATGCCAAACGCTGGGTGCCGTTTCAGAAAGCGCAGTAATCGGAAACCGTAACCATTCTTCTGAAACAAACGCGTCAACATGTTCATACTGCACGGCTGAGACGGCCATTAACCACGGACTATCTATACACAAAACTTGATCATAGCTCCACCCGTCACGGTTGCTCTCGTGCATACAATCCAAAACAATAAGGTGTGTATCAAGGGCTAGCGCTGGTTGCAGCCACGTGGACACAAATACTGTTTGCGGTAGCCTTTTTTCTCTGATTCGCGTGGCGTACTGGGGAAGGGAGAGAGGAACAACCAGAAGTGGATCGCCCACCCTAGCCCACGTTCCCCCAATCCCCATCCCCCGATTCCTCTCCCTCTCTCCCTCGTCCGGCGCCGCCACCACTCAACGGCCCGCGCCCTCCCTCATAGCCGCCGCCGCCAGCGCCCTCCCCCACATCCTGCGCCCCACCCCTTCTCTCCTCCCCTCCCCTTATCGTCATCACCGACGACCTCATCGCCTTCCCCTCGCTCCAGATCGAGCAGCAGGTCCGGATCCACGACGAAGGCGGCGCGAGCGCCCCGGTGTGCAGGTTCAAGCCGCGTGAAGAGGGTGCTCGTTGCGGCTCTAACCCTGGTGCCAACGCCATGAAGAAGGTGCCCTCTCCATCACTTCTCTATCTTAGTTTTCGATGTGGAGTTGATGTTGTTCATAAAGCTCCCTCTTTTCTGTGCTGCAGGAGAACATCTCTCCTGTTCGTGAAGCATCCCCAACCCTAGCCCTTCTTTGCCCATGACGACCGAGCAGACAGGAGGTACTAATCCCTCCACTTATCTGATTTTCTTCACCCTTATGTGATGCGTGCCGTCTACTTTTGTGCATGTTTCATGGAGAGGAGAAGCTGCTTCAATCCCATCTGCTCAAGGAGGATGCCCACCATCCAAGGTGCTCAACATCATCACCATTTGTTGCCTGCCAAGGTAACTTCTCTGATCTGTTCTACTATGACCATTATCATATATGATGGAATCGAGAAAGAAATGAGCACCTGATATTGTTGACAATATTAATACATTCATAATCTATCTTTCTAATTTCATCATTGTCGTTTTGTGTATTTAATTTAACCTATACGTGGAGAAAAGCCAGGGTAAGCACAAGTATTTCTGTATCAAAGGTTATCCATCATCCTATCCACTCCAGCTCATTATTCTGCAATCGTTGGATAGTTGTCAGTACTGCTTAGGAGTAACGCACCATGTAGGATCACCCAACTGTTCGGTTTCTTATTTCATGACGTATATGCCACCAGTATAAGAATAAGCTTGACAGCGAAATCTTGGATAGTATGTAATACCCTTTCTGCATATTCAGAATCTGTATGCAAACACACTCAATTTGATCTAACTTTTGTTGATAGGCATAAAACACGTGCAGCCAACTCAATGCTGCCTGAAACAAGACAAATATTTGTGTATTATCAATTGAACACGTGATTAAATAAGATGGCAAACAAAAGTTTAGAGAAAACCTGAAGCTGCAAGTATATCGTTTTTCCTATTTTCTTTCCATGCCTGTAAGCTGCATAGGACATGCAGAAATCAGTAATATTGACACTGGATTATGGGGATTATCATATGCTTTTTCATCATGACTGAGCAGTTGAGATGACTGCAGCATCCGTTGAAGCATCATTCATGACAAGTTTCCTGACGTGCATCCCGTCGTTCCTAGCATATAATGTTGTGTAGTAGTTAGTTCCCTAGGGAATGTTCAGTCTGATGAAACATGTTAAAAAGAAGTATGGAAATCTGCCTGTGTTCATTACTAAGAATGGTAAGTCGCTGAAGATTGTACAGTTGCCTGCCGATAAGATTTTTGCTCTTAAATAAATTGTCAGTGATAATTAACTACTTATATATGGCAGGCTTGATAGGTTGGAAAATGTCTTCAAGATTTGTCAGTCAGTGAGTTTCTTGACTAAATATGCAGTAGAAACAAGACCTGATAGAGCTGAGTTCACTGAATATGAGGTAGATGATAACATGGTCGGCCACCAGGGAGCTAGCTTAGTTGAGCTGCGACGCGCGGAAATAAAAAATGGAAAGAAGCCCCAGGGGCAGTACGGGGGAAGCATCCGTAAGATCACTGAATGCAATGGGACACATGTGAACCAAACTGAATTAAGATCATCAGTGCCAACACATACAGAGAGAAGCAAGTGGCAACCGCCAGCTGAAGGCATTTGGAAATTAAACACTGACACATCCTTCCTGTCCAATACGAGAGATTCTGCGGCAGGTTTTATTGCTAGAACAAATGAGGGTGTGGTTGTTTTGGCAGGTGGCCAACGCTTGCAAGCTTGTGAGGACCCGGAGGAAGCTGAATTTGCTGCTGTTGCACACGGACTTGCAGTGTTAAGCAAGTACTACAGAGGTCCAGTGTGTGTGGAGTCGGACTGTGCATCAATTGTCACATTGCTGAATAACAGAGCGTGCAACCGATCGGCCCGGTTCGCCCGAGTAGCGGACATCTGGCACTTCGAGAATGTGTTCAAAGAAGTGTCCTTCAGGGATGTGAGAAGATCCAGCTACAAAATGGCGCATGAGCTTGTGGCTCAAGCAAGGAGACAGGGAGACTATCTTATAATCGGAGACGTTCCACTTTCTTTAAGAAGGATCCTCATGGAGGATTGTAATAGCTCTCCCAATGTTATCTAAGTGTAGCTGGGTTGGTCCTAAAAAAAAGACGATAAGAGGATACAGTACCACAACGAATACATGTTAGATGCTATAAGGTGATTTAATTTCTCTGTGCATATACTAGAACTGAATCACCAACACTGAGCATCATCAATGTGTGCCACTGTAATCGCTGACCAGATTGGTACTTAAGTGCTCGATATGCAGCCTGAACTACTGCAGGAAATAGGGCTGCAACATCTGCGGGTACTTTGTGTGGTTCTGACTATCCATGTTTATATGTAAGTGTCAACACGATCAGTATGGATGTGGAGCCATGGTTCTGCTCACAAGCGACAATGTGTATTCTTGCAGTTAGAATGGAGTTGTTTTAAATACTAGACTACCTACAGGACTGAGCGCTCCAGGTGTGGAGGATGGTTCTTCTGATTAATCGTCGTGTTGAGGCAAGTGCACGACGGACCTTTCTCCGTATACTTCACTGTGTTGTTGACGTAGGCACACACCCTCCCCTACTTCTAGACCATCTCATCTATGTAGTCATGAAATTTCATTTTTCTAAAATTTAATTCAGGTATATGAAAATGAGTTGAGTAGTCTGATTAGAGGATGACGGAGGACGTCGGGATTTTGATCCAGCAGCCTTGCCCCCTTCTCGTTCGGCGTGCCACCTGCAGGAGGTTACGTTCGAGATCTTCAGAATTTTTAGGTACTCACTCTCCCTTGATGCTCTTTGATCGAACCTACTTTGCATGAAACGTGCCAATAGTAAGAAGTTTTAGCAAGTCTGTTACTGAAAGTGTTGTAGGCACTTATGTGATCCGAGGTGACCAACCTGAGCAGCAGTTTAGTGAAGGTATACTCGGACCCGAGGATCCTAGAAAATTATAAATTATAGATGTTTGCATAGCCAGATCATTGATGGGTGCATATTATTGTGCACACAAGCAAACTTAGTTGAGTAGTTCATTGATTAATTTGGACTAACTGAATGTGATCTTCCCAATCTAATATGTGTACTTCTAGCTCTAAGGACTAGCAAGAGTTAAATATTGCAGGTTGTAAATGATGGAACTCATATAACTGAATGTGAATGAAGTACTGATAGTTGCTAATTTCGTATTTTTGTACAACTCAGGTGTTTGATACAGTTCTCCTAAAAAGGGAGAAGTCTCTGAGGTGATTTCTTCTTTTGCATGATATTACAGTGTCCTCCTGTATTTTCTGTTTTTTGTAGGCATGTTAAAATGTTGTTGTTCCTTTTGACCACACTAATGTGTCTGTCCGCTCACCAGTCACCACACCTAACTATTTTTTATTTATTTTGTTATAGGAAATCTACTTGTTCTTTCAAGCTATGAAAATTTTAGATCAGTATATTTTAAGGTTGTAAAGACTGATGTGTCGGCTAAAGACTAAAGATCATAAATTCATTGTTTACCCTACCAAGTTTATTTCTCTTTGAAGATTATTCTAGAAACTATATTATAAGTCCATTGCTACTTTTTATTTGTAACTTATGGTATACTCCCTCCATCCTTCAAAGAGTATACTTCCAACATTGTTGGAGGGTCAAACTATCTCAAAGTTTGACCGATTTTGTGCAAAAATATATCAATGTTTTTGAAACCAAATAAGTATATGATAAAAATATATTTTATTATGAATGTAATTCTACTAATTTGATGGCATAAATGTTGGTGTATTATTGTATAAATACGGTCAAACATAATTTTTTGACTTTCCAACAATATTGGAAGTACACTCTTTAAAGGACAGAGGGAGTATCCTCATATATGTCAAGACTATAAAACAAGTATCTTCGTCCTGCTCATACATCTTTTCATTATGATCTGCGTGAACCTCTCCCATTGCCTTGAGGTGCAAAGTGAATATGTTGATATTGATGTCATTTTATTCTTGACTTGATAAGGTCTAACCTTACTCTTGAATTTTCTTGGGGAAGTGTTCCAACCAAATGATGTGTGCACCCAATCATACAATAATGACCAATTGGTTGTAAACTTGTAGCAACCTGGTAAGCTTTGTCCCATCGATTAGCATGATCGGTTTCTCTTAGATATGTAAAGAAAGGTTACACGAGTTGAGATTATGGATCAAACAAGACAGCAAAATGTGTTGAGTCAAGATAGGGCCGCATAGGAACGCCTCCACTGACATTTTTCGTGAAGGTGGAGTTTTAGCCTTTGCAATGATTTTTTTTCGAGAAAACGCAAAGTGATTTTTGCGTTTCATTGCATTGAAAAGGTGGAAGAGATTACATGCCTCCTAGGAGGTTATATTTACAGAGTCCTAGCGCCTCCGATCAGTGGACATCCCAATCTAGCCAATCATGATTTATCTATGTGGGATGGGGTGGGTTCTTTTGCTTTTACTTTTTAATGTCCATGCCTAGGAATAAACTGCACACCTTTTGTTTTGCACTTCAAGTTTCTGAATCATCTTCATCAGTGGTCACATTTAGATGTCCATGGATAGGCATCATTTCAACCTTTGTAACAGACTACATGCCATTATTTCTTTATTTACTCCGAAGCTCTTCGTCATTGTTTTGAAACATTTTTGCAGATGATTCCTTATTCTAAAGACCTTAGCTTTGTGGACTATACATACAAGAACTTGGAAGCTGTGAAAGGATTGCGTCAGTCTGTAGGTTTGTTTCCTTGTAATCATTAGTCATTTCAGATGATTTGCTAAGTTTACTATAACTGGCTGATACACCTCCCCCTCCCTAAAGTACACAGTTTATTTTAACCTTTATTTTGCTATTTGTTCCCAGATGTTATGGTGAGGTCCCTGTTTCATTTTTCTTTTTCTTAAAATAATTTACGATCACATATTGGGGGATTTTTTTTCATATACTGGCTAATTCATTGAAAAACAAAAACTCTGCTTTTAGATAGCTGTACTTGGTGTTTATACTTGCCAATCCCCCTTTATATCAATGCTGAAAATGGGTTATCTTTACCAGATTAGCTCAATGGTAGAAATAGAAACTGCTCATTGCTTAGTTTTGCTCCTTTCAGCTCGGTAGTAATTGCTGTTTTTCAGTCCACTTGACCATTTCTTTTGATTTTAATTACCTGTTAGATTATTCTTTTTAGAATAGCTAAAATTTCATATTCATCATGTGTTGCCACTGTATATGTTAATAAATGAACTGTCAATCAATTTTAGTTAGATGAATATTGTCCTCCTTGTCTACCTATTTTGGATTATAAGCAATTAACATAGGGCCTTCTCTGTAAACTAATATAGGGCCTTCTAGATCACTAAAATAGTGATCTAAAAGCTCTTATATTAGTTTGCAGGGGGAGTACTTGTTTACCAAAAAGTAACTCTTTTGTTTCAAAAGAAAGAAGCATATGCATTATGTGGTATGGCAAGGTGGGGTTGATCTGGAAGGCGAGAGACAGAGGCTTGGATGTCACTAGTGCAGAACCGGGCAATAGCACTGGTTCGTAAGGCCCTTTAGTGCCGGTTCCATAATCGGCACTAAAGTGTGGGCACTAAAGGTCCCCCCCCCCTTTAGTACCGGTTCAGCACAAACCGGTGCTAAAGGACAACCACGTGGCACGAGCCAGCTCCGTGGGCCGGGAGCCCTTTAGTACCGGTTGGTAACACCAACCGATACTAAAATGTTTGGGGGGGTTTTTGGTTTTATGATTTCTTTTTCATTTAATTTTGTGTTTTCCATTTTAATTCTTTTTCATTTGCTGGTATTTTACGATATTACACATTGTACACGTTATGCATATATATATAAATAGAATTTCTAGTAGAACCAATCATATATATATATCATCAATGTCTCACAAACCACCATATTAATTCACACATACACACATGTACTATATACAATTTCTCCTACATATGCATGTTGCCTTCGGAGCCAGTGGCATTAGCCTAATTGGTGCCTTCGGAGCACGATGACAATTGGAAGTGGTTCATGACCTGGTCGATGGGGCGGTAGCGGGTAATAGTATTCTCCCTTCGGATTTATGACCTGGTCGAGCAAAAATCCCGCTATTTCCTCTTGAAGTGCTTCTACGCGCTCCGTTTCTAGGAGCTTGTCCCACACTTTTGTGAACTGTTAAGAAGGAGATCAATATGCATGTGTATTAGTTGTGTGACTAGATATCGATAATGGTGTAAAAATTGTGAATAGTGTTCTGACAAGCGTACCCATTCTTGTCTTTGAGATCTGCTCTTTTCGGACGCTATCATGCGAATGTTCTCGCAAACGCAGAATGCACACAGATCAGTCCCCTGTGCCTGCTTCATGGCCTTTATGAGAATGAAATTTAATTTGATCAGATAATAATTAATCAAGCATGATAATTAAAGAGATGGCAGCTAGCTAGCTAAGCTAGCTAGTA
Source organism: Triticum urartu (assembly GCF_003073215.2). Lineage (NCBI taxonomy): Eukaryota > Viridiplantae > Streptophyta > Magnoliopsida > Poales > Poaceae > Triticum > Triticum urartu. The sequence continues at coordinate 44,287,660 of NC_053027.1, read as the reverse complement.
CTACTTAATTACTTACCTTGGGTCGAAACCATCTCAGCTGTCGTTTCCATTCGCCTTTCGTGACGCTGATGAACCTTGCCCAAGCCCCGCCCGCCGACAAAGAAAATGAATAAAGGCACTGGTAGAAAAAGGGCCTATAGTCCCGGTTCGTAAGGGTCTTTAGTCCCGGTTCCTGAATCGGGACTAAAGTGTCGGTACTAATACCTCCCCCCTTAAGTCCCGGTTCAATCCAGAACCGGGACTAAAGGCCCTCCACGTGGGCAGTGCGCAGAGTCCAGTCAGGAGACCCTTTGGTCCCGGTTGGTGGCACCAACCGGGACCAATAGGCATCCACGCGTCAGCATTTCTGTGGCTGAGTTTTTTTTGAAAGGGGGGGGGGTTGGGGGTTTTGGGGGGTTAATTTAGGTGTTTCATATATTGTGTTAGCTAGCTATAATTACTAGAGAGAAGTGTCATCTCTTATGTCCGTGCTTGGTCAACGCTACGTACTATACATACGTATAGAGAGGACTAGACACGCTGGCTAGCTAGTTAGCAAACGAAGGAAACAGAAGATCGTGATGAACATATATGCATACAGAGAGAAGTGATATCGACCACCTCTCCTTCTCCGAGAGATTGGTCGAACAACAAGTTCTCGTATATCTATCTGACACTACCGGCTACATATATACAGTAATTATCTCTTACAAATATAATCATACGGACTCAGGGTCAACATAGAATTCTCCGTCTTCAGGGAACGTGGTCAAGAAAGAATGCCGCCAATTCCTCTTGAATTCCTCGCATGCGAGCTGGTGCTAGGAGTTCATCCCGCTTCCGAAACATCTAATTTAAAGAAGGGGGTCAATACATATATATATGAATGAATGAAACTCAACACAAATGATGGTAATAAAATAAAATTGTGAATGTTGTTATTTACGTACTTCATATTGTTCGTCAGTGTAGCACCGCTCACAGGTCGTGTGGCGGATGGACTCGCAAACATAGTATCCATAGAAATCATTCTCTTGTTCCTGCCACAACCACTTTACAAGAAATAGAGGTTAATCAAACTGATAAGCAAGAATGCCAAATGGTATTGATGAAACTAGCGCTTGAATGACTAGTAGATGCGCTTAAAATGCTACTATAGCTAGTACTTACTTTCGGGTGTCTAAATTGCAACTCCTTCGGCAGTCCCGGAGCTTTTCTGGTGAATTTTCTCCAAACCCTGCCAGACAAAGAAAACAATTACTTGATATATCAGGAAATGAACAAAGTTGCTGATATGGTGGATAATGATCGATTTAATTTACTTCTCGAGTATTTGAGTCATGTCTGCATAGTCCTTGGGATCTTTTCGTCTTGAGTCTAAGACGGTTACTAGTCCCTGCTCAAGCTTAATATGTAGGAGAATATAGTGGAAACTGCACACGCATGCATAACTCATCAATTACATTACTATAACCTTGACTAATATATAAGGGAAACCGAATACGCACAAGACAGTAACACTCACTTGAAGTTGTAAGAAAAGAGTATTATATCTTTGTTTTGATTTATTATCAACGATTGTAGCATGCTGGCCTCGGTTTCTGCGGCATGAAATTTAACCTGAGTTGCATCTATGAGATATGTGTTAATGAACCCAATGTCACCGACTTGTCTTTTCTTCAATTCGATGATCTTCAATCTGCATAATATAGTGAGGATGATTATAAATACATGCAATGAAAGAGCTAAGCTATATAGAGAAACTTAATAACAGAAGTAGTACTACTTACAGACAGTAGCAGGTGGCAGTTGCTTTATCGAGGGCCAATTGATTGAAGAACTGATAGAACTCCTCAAATGGAACATGCAACAGATCAATTCCAACGAGGTCATGCTCCGGTTTAACTCTCGCATACAAAGTACTCCTCCCCCCAGAGTCTCTGCAGATTTTCAAGTACCAATCATTCAATCTTCGCATCATCGTTGATAGAGATCTTTCATCTTTGACGAGAGGCTTCCCGTACTCGTATCTTTGTATCTGCACGTCCATGGGTTCATAATGTACTTCGTCGGGCAGGTAATCTGCAAGATTGCTATAACCGGGCACCATCCTCGGATCATTATCGACGTTGTGGCTAGGCACCTTGAGCGGGGGGCACGATTGCTTCGCTTGTTCGCCGAGCTGGGCAATTTGTTTCCCAGCTCGTCGTTCTTTCAGCCTTTGATCACTGACAGTACTTCCCGACCGCTCCGCTTCGGCAAATTCATTTCCAATAATGCGGTCATAGTTTCCTTTCGGCGAATCAGACTTCGGTGGTTTTGTCAGGGCAGCCAGAGTGCGCTTCACTTTCACCCGATCTACCTTCTCCTCCGGAGGTGGATGTTTCTTTGCTTTCACCCCTTCAAAGAATTTCTTCACTTCTTATCGCGCGATCTCGGCGTTCTCCTCCTGGAGTCTGCAGAGAAGGACCGAATCTGTATGTCCTCTCGCCTCTAGTTGTACTGCTACACGCCGACCGAGCAGACGTATCGGTTGTCTTCTTTACTTGCTTAAGAGGCGGAGGAGAAGGACTACGACGCGTCGGAGCAGCTGGAGCGGCGGCAGGTCTCTTCCGCCCTTGCTGACGAGGCGGAGAAGGAGGAGGCTGGCTGCTTGGGCGCGTCGGCGCAGGCGGAGAAGGAGGCGGAGTGCCGCCGCGCGCCGGAGAAGGAGCCGGCCGAGGGCCCTGATCGTCACTCGCCGGAGGAGGAGGCGGTGGAGGCGGAGTGCCCTGACTCGCCGGAGGAGGAGGAGGAGGCGGTGGCGTCCAGTTCGGAAGGTTGATGAGCTCCTTCCGCCATAGACATGGAGTCTTCAGAGCAGACCCCAGCCGAGTCTCCCCTTCACCAGTAGGGTGGTCAAGCTGGAGGTCCTCAAATCCCTCCGTTATCTCATCCACCATCACCCTAGCATATCCTTCTGGAATCGGCCGGCAGTGAAAAGTTGCGCCAGGTTCAGTAGGAAAAACAGAGCCAACAGCCGCCTTGACCTTCAAATTCATCCATTGCGTCATAAGGTGGCAATTTTGAGACTCTGTTATAGCATCCACGAGATAGCTGTCAGGAGCCGTCAAGGCATGCTCCGGCTGAAGCAGCTCGGTGGAAGCCACGCTGCTTCTGCGCTGAGATGGCGGGGTAGCTTCGGGGGAGGCTTCGGCAGTACGTTTGCTGCGATTTGCTTCTCGTTCCTCTATCGCGTCTACCCTTGCTTGCAGCGCCTGCATTTGGGTCTGCTGCACTTTTTTCCTCCTCTCATGGGATTTGTAACCGCCTGCGTCCGGAAACCCAACCTTCCACGGAATGGAGCCTGGCGTGCCTCGTGTCCGTCCAGGGTGCTCAGGATTCCCGAGGGCCATTGTGAGCTCGTCGTTCTCTCTGTCTGGAAAGAACGTCCCTTCCTGCGCTGCTTCGATATACTGCTTAAGCTTACTGACTGGTATGTCCATTTGATCGTTCGTCCAAATGCACTTCCCTGTTACAGGGTCCAGTGTTCTGCCAGCCCCGAAGAACCAAGTCCGGCAACGGTCTGGCCAGTTAATTGTCTCTGGTTCGATCCCTTTATGAACCAGATCATTCTCAGTCTTGGACCACTTAGGCCGGGCTACGAGGTAGCCACCTGACCCCGTGCGATGGTGAAGCTTCTTCTTCGCAGCATTTTGCTTGTTTGTCGCCGACATCTTCTTACTCTTCTCCGATGTCTTGTGGGCCACAAATGCGGGCTAGTGATCTCTGATATTCTCATATCTGCCCTTAAATTCTGGTGTCTCATTATTTTCGACAAACTTATTCAGCTCTTTCTTCCACCTCCTGAATAGTTCTGCCATCCTCTTCAGAGCAAAAGACTTGATTAATTCCTCTGTAACTGGGTTCTCTGGATTGTCCTCAGGCGGTAGGGTGAAATTTGACTTCAGCTCAGTCCAAAGATCATTTTTCTGCATATCATTGACATAAGAGACCTCAGGGTCTTCTGTAGCTGGCTTAAACCATTGCTGGATGCTTATCGGGATCTTGTCCCTAACCAGAACCCCGCACTGAGCAACAAATGCGCTCTTTGTCCAGAGGGGTTCAATAGGTTGGCCGTCGGGCGCGATTGCTATGATCTCAAACTTTTCATCCGAGCTCAACTTTTTCTTCGGGCCTCGTCTCTTTACCGAAGTTGTGCTCGATCCGGAGGGCTAGAAAAAAGAACAAAGACTTAATTAATATGTGTACATACCAAAACAATGAATGCATCAATCAGCTAGTCAGCATAGGCTTAACTAATATATATACCTGGCCGGACTCGGTTCGGTCACCGGAGCCGTCCTCATGTTCTTCTTCTTGCACCGGCATTAGGTCACCGTAGCCAGCTTGTTCACCCTCTCCTTCCATACCATCGGTTTCGTTGAGAAACAACGATATGGCATCACTTCCTTCTGCGATTATGTCCCTCAACAACGCTTCTTTTGTTGCTTCGTCTAGGGCGGTGTCCATAGTTTCTACAAATATTTACAACATGGCAATTATTATTCAAACATGATAGATGGATATATTAGTGCCAAACGTAGAACTAGCTACCTAATCATAGTAAGCTATCGGGAGGGGGTATATATCGACAACGACGACACTACATCATGTTCGAGAGGATCGCCGAGGGGTCGGGAGGTTGCCTAGTGTCAAAGGATTCAACAAAACAATGTCTTCATCATTAGGCGAAAGTAACATGTGCATGGTGGTACGAAGCTCTTCAAAGTTGTTCCAGATAGGATAATTCGCTTTTTGGTACAAAGTTCAGCAAGAGCCTTCCGAATATCGCTATTTGGAAGGCCTTTGCTGAATTCGTACCAAAAAGCGGATTATTCTATCCGGGACTCCATTCCAGAATAACTTTGCAGAACTTCGTACCAACATGCCCTGGTTACTTCCGGCTAATGATGAAGGCATGGATTTCTTCAATACTTTGACACTAGGAAACCTCTCTCGACCCCTCGGCGATCCTCGACCCCTCAAACCCTCGACGACCCTGGAACCCTCGACCCCTAGACGACCCTCTTCTTCCTCTCATGTTCGAGAGGATCGCCGAGGGGTCGGGAGGTTGCCTAGTGTCAAAGGATTCAACAAAACCATGTCTTCATCATTAGGCGAAAGTAACATGTGCATGATGGTACGAAGCTCTTCAAAGTTGTTCTGGAACGGAGTCCCAGATAGGATAATTCGCTTTTTGGTACAAAGTTCAGCAAGAGCCTTCCGAATATCGCTATTTGGAAGGCCTTTGCTGAATTCGTACCAAAAAGCGGATTATTCTATCCGGGACTCCATTCCAGAATAACTTTGCAGAACTTCGTACCAACATGCCCTGGTTACTTCCGGCTAATGATGAAGGCATGGATTTCTTCAATACTTTGACACTAGGAAACCTCTCTCTACTTCCGGCTAATAAGAAGAAGAAGAAGAAGAAGAAGAAGAAGAAAAGAATAAAAAAGAGGAGAAGAAGAAAGGTTCTTCTCCTCTTCTTTTTCTTCTTTTTTCTTCTTCTTATTTATTTCTCCTCTTCTTTTCGGTAGAGGAAACCCTAATTCTATTTTCTCTTCTTCTCCACTATTCCTTTCTTCTTCTCCTCTTCTTTTTCTTCTTTTTTCTTCTTCTTATTAGGCATGGATTTCTTCAATACTTTGACACTAGGAAACCTCTCTCTACTTCCGGCTAATAAGAAGAAGAAGAAGAAGAAGAAGAAGAAGAAAAGAATAAAAAAGAGGAGAAGAAGAAAGGTTCTTCTCCTCTTCTTTTTCTTCTTTTTTCTTCTTCTTATTTATTTCTCCTCTTCTTTTCGGTAGAGGAAACCCTAATTCTATTTTCTCTTCTTCTCCACTATTCCTTTCTTCTTCTCCTCTTCTTTTTCTTCTTTTTTCTTCTTCTTATTTATTTCTCCTCGTCTTCCTCTCCCCTCTCGGCGACCCTAGACCCCCTCTCGACCCTCGACCCCTAGGCGACCGTCGACCCCTCTCTTTTTTTCTTCCTCTTCTATTTTATCCTCTTCTTCCTCTACCGCTCGGCGACCCTCGACGACCCTCGTTACCGATAAAAAAAAGAGGAAGAAGAAGAAAAAAGAGGAGAAGAAAGAATAGAGGAGAAGATCATCTCCTCTATTCTTTCTTCTCCTCTTTTTTCTTTTCTTATTCCTCTTCTTTTTTTATCCTCTTCCTCCTCTCATGTTCGACGACCCTTGACCCCCTCTTCTTCTCCCTCTTCTAATTCATTTGTTCATATGAATATACAAACATTTTCATATTTACAATAATTAATATCACCAAAAAAAATCTATGAACAGAAAAAAATCCTAATTTTTCTAACCCTAATCTTTTGCATATATACATGAACATAGATATATACACAGAGAACATATTTATACATATATATAAAAAATCCTAATATTCTTCTCCCTCTTCTAATCCTAATCTTTTGCATATATACATGAACATAGATATATACACAGAGAACATATGTATACATATACATAAAAAAGCATATATATATATATATGAAAAAAGCATATATATGAAAAAAATGCTAGCTAGGGCGCCGGCCGGACCAGAGGAGGACCGCGGAGTCGGCGGCGAGGATGGCGACGGGGCAGTGGGCGCGCGCTTGGGGTAGGAGACGCGGGCGACGGCGACGGCAGGCCGGGGCGGCGGGCGTCGGGCAAGGGGCCGGCCGGCGCGGGCGACGGCGAGGGCGGGACGGGGCGGTGTGCGCGCGTCAGGGCAGGGACGAGGGCGACGACGACGGGGGCGGGCCGGGGCGGCGCGCGTCGCGGGCGACGGCGACGATGGGGGCGGGCGGCGTCGGGGCAGCCTGTCGACGGCGACGATGGGGGCGGGCGGCGTCGGGCGGGCGACTGCAAGATGAGAATGAAAAATTCCAAAGTGTGGCCTTATATAGCAGAGGCTTTAGTCTCGGTTCGTGGCAGCAACCGGGACTAAAGGTGGGCATTAGTCCCGGTTGCTGCCACGAACCGAGACCAATGGCCTCTTTTCGGCAGCCCAAAGGGCGGGAAGCGAAGCCCATTGGTCCCGGTTGGTGGCACCAACCGGGACTAAAGGGGGGAAATGGTCACGGTTGGTGCCACGAATCGTGACCAATGCACCCTTTAGTCCCGGTTGGTGCCACCAACCGGGACCAATGCCCTTGTGCGCCCCGCGCCCAAAAGTTTAGTCCCACATCGCTAGTTGACAGCGCCCAACACCAGTTTATAAGCTCTGCTGCCTCCTCCCTCTCGAACTCCTCTGAACTGCAGGCCTATGGGCCTAATTTGACACTGCTTTGCCTGTGGGCCTATTGGGCCTTCTGCGGGCCTGAATCCTGGCCCATGTAGGGTTTCTAGTCGTATTCAGGCCGTGGAGGCCCAGTAGGTGGCATTTTTTTTGGTTTTTTCTTTTTTATTTCTACATTTTTTTGGTTTTTTATTTTTTTATTTCCTTTTGCTTTTAGGTCACAAAAATTATAAACTTTCTGTTAGTGCCATTAGTTTTAAATTTTAAATAGTTTAAATTTGAATTTTTAAAAATTTGTGTGAATCACTAGTTTATGAATAACTTTACTATAAAATTAGAATTTTTTTCTTCTTTGCTATTTATTTTTTATTTATACTTACAATTAAATACTTATAGTTTGATTTTAGGTCACACAAATTATATTCTTTTTGCTATTGAAGAATATTATAGTTTTATTTTAGTTGATCATAACATAATATTTAATTGATTGTTTTTATTTTCATAAAAGTTTTGTAGTTCATTCTGTTTGCTATTAATTCATTCTTTGAGCTAAATGACTCTGAAATTGGAAAGCATTTCAAAATGAACTCTGAAAAGGTTGAAAGTTGGCATGGTATCATTATTTCACCCACATAGCATGTTCCAAAAAGTAGAGAGGGTTACGACAAAAACTTGATGCACTTCGTGTACAAAATGGACAATCACTTTCGAAGTATCAAAGTTTCGAACCATAAGACATGAAAGCATTTCAAACGAACTCTGAAAAAGTTGAAAGTTGGGATGGTATCATAATTTCACCCACATAGCATTTGCTTATTGCGGGAGAAAGTCTTCACTTTTTCTTCGCTTGTGTCATTTGCTTATTGCGCCGTAACCATGGATAATCTTCATTGTTTATCAGGATGCTTGGGTCAGCCTTGACATTGAAGGGAGGAATTTCATGAAACTTTTCATAATCTTCAGACATGTCTGTCTTGTCGTCCACTCCCAGGATGTCCCTTTTTCCTGAAAGAACTATGTGGCGCTTTGGCTCATCGTATGATGTATTCGCTTCCTTATCTTTTCTTTTTCTCGGTTTGGTAGACATGTCCTTCACATAGATAACCTGTGCCACATCATTGGCTAGGACGAACGGTTCGTCAGTGTACCCAAGATTTTTCAGATCCACTGTTGTCATTCCGTACTGTGGGTCTACCTGTACCCCGCCGCCTAACAGATTGACCCATTTGCACTTAAACATAGGGACCTTAAAATCAGGTCCGTAGTTAAGTTCCCATATGTCCACTATGTAACCATAATATGTGTCCTTTCCGCTCTCGGTTGCTGCATCAAAGCGGACACCGCTGTTTTGGTTGGTGCTCTTTTGATCTTGGGCGATCGTGTAAAATGTATTCCCATTTATCTCGTATCCTTTGTAAGTCAATACAGTCAAAGATGGTCCCCTGGACAACAAGTACAACTCATCACAAACAGTGTTGTCACCTCTGAGACGTGTTTCCAACCAACTGCTGAAAGTCCTGATGTGTTCACATGTAATCCAGTCGTCGCACTGCTCCGGGTGTTTGGAGCGCAGACTGTTCTTGTGTTCATCGACATACGGGGTCACCAAGGTAGAGTTCTGTAGAACTGTGTAGTGTGCTTGAGACCAAGAATATCCGTCCCTGCATATTATTGAGTCTCTTCCCAGAGTGCCTTTTCCAGTCAGTCTCCCCTCATACTGCGATTTAGGGAGACCTATCTTGTTAAGGCCAGGAATGAAGTCAACACAAAACCCGATAACATCCTCTATTTGATGGCCCATGGAGATGCTTCCTTCTGGCCTAGCGCGGTTACGGACATATTTCTTTAGGACTCCCATGAACCTCTCAAAAGGGAACATATTGTGTAGAAATACGGGCCCCAGGATGACAATCTCGTCGACTAGATGAACTAGGACGTGCGTCATGATATTGAAGAAGGATGGTGGGAACACCAGCTCGAAACTGACAAGACATTGCGCCACATCACTCCTTAGCCTTGGTACGATTTCTGGATTGATCACCTTCTGAGAGATTGCATTGAGGAATGCACATAGCTTCACAATGGCTAATCGAACGTTTTCCGGTAGAAGCCCCCTCAATGCAACCGGAAGCAGTTGTGTCATAATCACGTGGCAGTCATGAGACTTTAGGTTCTGAAACTTTTTCTCTGGCATATTTATTATTCCCTTTATATTCGACGAGAAGCCAGTCGTGACCTTCATACTGAGCAGGCATTCAAAGAAGATTTCTTTCTCTTCTTTCGTAAGAGCGTAGCTGGCAGGACCTTTATACTGCTTCGGAGGCATGCCATCTTTTTCGTGCAAACGTTGCAGGTCCTCTCGTGCCTCGGGTGTATCTTTTGTCTTCCCATACACGCCCAATAAGCCTAGCAGGTTCACGCAAAGGTTCTTCGTCACGTGCATCACGTCGATTGAGGAGCGGACCTCTAGGTCTTTCCAGTAGGGTAGGTCCCAAAATATAGATTTCTTCTTCCACATGGGTGCGTGTCCCTCAGCGTCATTCGGAACAGCTAGTCCACTGGGACCCTTTCCAAAGATTACGTAGTGTAAATCATTGACCATAGCAAGCACGTGAACACCGGTGCGCATGGCGGGCTTCTTCCGGTGATCTGCCTCGCCTTTGAAATGCTTGCCTTTCTTTCGACATTGATGGTTGGTCGGAAGAAATCGACGATGGCCCAGGTACACATTCTTCCTGCATTTGTCCAGGTATATACTTTCAGTGTCATCTAAACAGTGCGTGCATGCGTGGTATCCTTTGTTTGTCTGTCCTGAAAGGTTACTGAGAGCGGGCCAATCGTTGATGGTCACGAACAGCAACGCCTTAAGGTTAAATTCCTCCTGTCTGTGCTCATCCCACGTACGTACACCGTTTCCATTCCACAGCTGTAAAAGTTCTTCAACTAATGGCCTTAGGTACACATCAATTTCGTTGCCGGGTTGCTTAGGGCCTTGGATGAGAACTGGCATCATAATGAACTTCCGCTTCATGCACATCCAAGGAGGAAGGTTATACATACATAGAGTCACGGGCCAGGTGCTATGATTGCTGCTCTGCTCCCCGAAAGGATTAATGCCATCCGCGCTTAAAGCAAACCATACATTCCTTGGGTCCTTTGCAAACTCATCCCAGTACTTTCTCTCGATTTTTCTCCACTGTGACCCGTCAGCGGGTGCTCTCAACTTCCCATCTTTCTTTCGGTTCTCACTGTGCCATCGCATCAACTTGGCATGCTCTTCGTTTCTGAACAGACGTTTCAACCATGGTATTATAGGAGCATACCACATCACCTTCGCAGGAACCCTCTTCCTGAGGGGCTCGCCGTCAACATCACCAGGGTCATCTCGTCTGATCTTATACCGCAACGCACCGCATACCGGGCATGCGTTCAGATCCTTGTATGCACCACGGTAGAGGATGCAGTCATTAGGGCATGCATGTATCTTCTCCACCTCCAATCCTAGAGGGCATACGACCTTCTTTGCTGCGTATGTACTGTCGGGCAATTCGTTATCCTTTGGAAGCTTCTTCTTCAATATTTTCAGTAGCTTCTCAAATTCTTTGTCAGCCACAGCATTCTCTGCCTTCCACTGCAGCAATTCCAGTACGGTACCGAGCTTTGTGTTGCCATCTTCGCAATTGGGGTATAACCCTTTTTTTTTGATCCTCTAACATGAGATCAAACTTCAGCTTCTCCTTTTGACTAATGCATTGCGTCCTTGCATCGACAATGACCCGGCGGAGATCATCATCATCGGGCACATCGTCTGGTTCCTCTTGATCTTCAGCAGCTTCACCCGTGGCAGCATCATTGGGCACATTGTCTGGTTCCTCTTGATCTTCACCAGCTCCCCCCGTTGCAGCATCACCGTATTCAGGGGGCACATAGTTGTCATCGTACTCTTCTTCTTCGCCGTCTTCCATCATAACCCCTATTTCTCCGTGCCTCGTCCAAACATTTTAGTGTGGCATGAAACCCTTGTAAAGCAGGTGGGAGTGAAGGATTTTCCGGTTAGAGTAAGACCTCGTATTCCCACATTCAGTGCATGGACAACACATAAAACCATTCTGCTTGTTTGCCTCAGCCGCATCGAGAAACTCATGCACGCTCTTAATGTACTCGCGGGTGTGTCTGTCACCGTACATCCATTGCCGGTTCATCTGCGTGCATTATATATAATTAAGTGTCCAAATTAATAGAAGTTCATCATCACATTAAAACCAAAGTGCATACATAGTTCTCATCTAACAACATATAGCTCTCTAGAGCATCTAATTAATTAAACCATACATTGAAACTATGTAAAACATTTCAATGCGAAAACAAATGCGATCATAATCGCAACCAAGGTAACAATTGATCCAACGGCATAATGATACCAAGCCTCGGTATGAATGGCATATTTTCTAATCTTTCTAATCTTCAAGCGCATTGCATCCATCTTGATCTTGTGATCATCGACGACATCCGCAACATGCAACTCCAATATCATCTTCTCCTCCTCAATTTTTTTATTTTTTCCTTCAACAAATTGTTTTCTTCTTCAACTAAATTTAACCTCTCGACAATAGGGTCGGTTGGCATTTCCGATTCACATACATCCTAGATAAATAAAATCTATGTCACGTTGGTCGACATAATTTTCATAAACAATAAATGAACCAATAGTTATGAAGATAGTATACATACCAAATCCGAATCATAGACAGGACGAGGGCCGACGGGGGCGGATACCAAAACCATCGCACTATATAAGATGCAATAATAAATGTAAGAAAATGATACAAGTATCTATCTAAACAGACAAGTAAGAATATTTTTCCTTTCAGAAAGAAGATAAGAACAAGAGGCTCACCACGGTGGTGTCGGTGATGAGATCAGCGCGGGTGATCGACGGCGGTGAAGACGGGGACGGGGCGTGACGGACCGCTAAATCTAGACAAATCTCGAGGAAAATGGAGCTTGGAGGTCGAGCTTCGAGAGGAGAAAGTTTAAGTAGTGTGGCTCGGGCATTCCATCGAACACCTCATGTGCATAGGAGGTGAGCTAGAGCACCACAAACCCCTCCCCTCGCCGGCCAGAGAAAAACAGAGCACGGGAGTGCTCTGCTCGCGGGTGAGGGTATATATAGGCACCTCATTGGTCCCGGTTTGTGGCAAGAACCGGGACTAAAGGTGAGCCTTTGGTCCCGGTTCAGGCCACCAACCGGGACCAATGGTGGTGGGCCAGGAGCGAGGCCCATTGGTCCCAGTTCGTCCCACCAACCGGGACCAAAAGGTCCAGACAACCGTGACGGCGGTGAAGATGGGGACGGGGCGTCACTGTTTTCTACTAGTGAGGGGTTATTAAATAGTTCATATCATGAAATGACGAACTAAATAGGCCGAGATATATAGTTAATAATGATTGAAATTACCTGTTGACTATCCCAAACAAGATGTTATAGTCACTATTTGCTTTGAGTAGTGAGTCCAGTATTTCAACTGTTCCGGCGTCAACTTTAATGATACACAAGATCCAGTGAAATCTGCATGCACACACGTTTGCATGTCTTAATTAAGCGGGCATATGTCAGCAAAAACATGTAGCTAGCTAGTAGGCAAAAACAGAGAATTTGTAGTACAAGAAAGTGTGACTCACTGGAAGTTGTAAGGAAGTAGTATATCTTCATTGTATTTGAGGCGCTTCAAGAAATCTAGCATGCTGTCCTCTACCTGCTTTGCATGATGCTTGTTTATTTTCCATGTGTATTCATTAACGGTGTTTGGGTCAATGAACCCAATGCCATAGCGTCCACCTTTTCTCATTTCATACATCTTCATCCTGCATAATACTACATAAAAGAATATAGTGAGGATAATTACAGGTAATGATTGATCAAAAGGATCACTATAGCTAGCTTGAGACTTAAATTACAGAAAGAAATCACTTACAGACAATAGCAACTGACGATAGATTTGTCGAGTGCGTCTTGATTGTATAACTGAAACAGTTCAGAATACTCAACGGTCACAGGTTTCTGATGGTAGTAATGATCCTTCTTGACTTGCACCATGAGGGACTCTTGATCGGATCTCTTGGTAATGTCCATGTACCATTGATGCAATTCATACATTCTCGTTGGGAGCTTCTTGACATCTTCTGGCTTGACCAAAGGTTGGCCCCGAGCATATTTCCGTTTTATTTCCTCCTCTATAAGCACAGGCATGTCCTCGATCTCGAGGAGTTGTCCAACAGTGATGTTGAGAGTTTCAGCCTGCATTATATGCTCCTGGGTTATTACCACATCGCCCACCTCGGGAACGTAAACTGTTTGCCCACAATAATATTGGACGCGCGTACTGTCACGTGTTGTTGGCGGCACAACAAGCGGGGGGATCGATTGCGCCGCCTGTTCTCCCAGCTGGGCAACGGTTTTCCCCGAATTTTTTGACAACTGCTTGTTGTTTGCTCGAGCTCGAGCTCGCCTCCTTCTATAGACGTTGTCGATGTAACTTCCTGATGTGGCGCTCATAGTCTGTGTCAACAGGCTTAGGAGCTGGTGGTTGAGCCATACGAATGAAGTGGTAAACTACTTCCACAGGCACTTTCTCCCTTGGCGGCGGTGGCGGTTTCGGTCCAAAATGGGCGTCGACTTCTGCCCGCACTATGGCATTGGTTTGCTCCTCGGTCCTGTCGTAAGCCCTCTCAGAAAGAGGAGTAGTGAGGTTTGGACCATATTTATATCGCTTGCCTCCGCCTGTACTTCCTGTACTATGACCTCGACTGGTACCGCTACGCACCATAGCTGCGGGGTGTCTCTTCTGCGATTGCTGAGGCGCAGAGACGGCTGACGGGGCTGAGTTGGACGAGGAGGAGTGGCCTGAAGCTGTGCCGGACTTGGAGGAGGAGTGGCCTGAGGTTGTGCCGGACTTGGAGGAGGAGTGGACGTCTGACGCTGTGTCGGACTTGGAGGAGTGGCCTGAAACTTTGCCGGACTTGGAGGAGGAGGAGTGGCCTCACGCGTTGGTGGACTTGGAGGAGCGGGAGTCTGCTGACTCGGTGGCGGACTTCGACGAGGAGTCGGGTCACGCGGTGTCGGTGGCCTTCGAAAGATGATGCAATCCTTTCTCCATAGGATGATACGATGTTTGGCATCTCTGAGTGTGTGCTCCTCGTCACCTCCAGGAATGTCAAGCTCTAGCCCCGAATATTGGTCCACCACCTCATCAACCACGACACGAGCATAGCCTGCTGGAATCGGGTTGCAATGGAAGGTTGCATCGGGAGAATTTGTATAAGCAACGCCGTCCGCCACCTTCAAGGATATGTTCTTAATTTTGAAGTGTAGCTCGCAGTTAGTTTTCTCCATGATGTCATCCACGGGGTATCTATCCAGCATTGCGTCAAACGGGGCGGAACCCACGCTGCTTCTCGGCATGGATGGGGCGGTGGTATCCAATGCTGGATCATCCGCTAGCTGCTGTAGCTGCTGAGACCCCCTTTGTTGGCTAAGTGAGTCGATCTGCTCCTACTGCCGCTGGAATTTGACTGCCAAGTCCGCGTGCGCTGATTCTAGGCCTTGAAGGCGTTCATAGTCCAGCTTCCTCTTCTCCTCCTCCATCTTCCTCTGCTTCTCCTCCGCAATCTTCCTTCTCGCACGGGTTCTGTAGTCGGCGTTCCAGTCCGAAAACCCCTCATACCACGGAATAGCGCCCTTGCCTCGTGTTCTTCCCGGGTGTTCAGGATTTCCCAGGGCACGCGTAAGCTCGTCGTTCTCTCTGTTGGGCTGGAACACCCCCGTTCGAGCCTCTTCTATTGCAACAAGTATATTATCGTCGGCTTCGTTCAGACATGCCTTTGTCGAAACTTTGCCTGTCTTCGGGTCCAACTCCCCCCCATGCGCATAGAACCAAGTCTTGCACCTGGGGGGCCAGCTCTTAGTAACCGGAGTGACACCTGTATCCTCCATCTCTTTCTCAGACTTATCCCACTTAGGCATTGCCACCGCGTAGCCACCTGGCCCCAGCTTATGGAACTTATCCTTTTTTTCGGCATTCTTCTTATTTATTCTCGACCGTTCCTTAGCTAATTCTGAATCCTTGAATTTCATGAAATCGTCCCAATGAGCACTTTGATTCTCTAGTGTTCCCTCGAATACTGGAGTCTTCCTTCCATCCTTGATGTACTTGTCCCATACACGATTCTTGTGGTTATTGACTGCAACCGCCATCTTCCTAAGAGCAGCGTCCTTGACTTTCTCCACATCTGCATCTGTGAAATGATCTGGTAGGGTGAAATATTCCATGAGAGTATCCCAAAGCAGTTTTTTTTGTCTGTCGTCGACAAAAGTAACATTTGGACGTGGCTTTGCTGGCTCTCTCCATTCTTGAAGGGAGATCGGGAGTTGGTCCTTCACAAGAACTCCGCACTGATGAACGAACTTGTCCGCAATCTTCTTAGGCGCTAATGGTTCGCCATTAGGTCTGATTGCCTCGATATTGTACTTTACGCCCTCCTTCAACTTTTTGTTCGGGCCTCGTTTCGTCCTTTTGCCTGAAGATTTGCTCGATCCGGATGGCTGAAAGAAGAAAGATCGATTCGTTAATATATCTTCAACTCATTTAAAATATGTGATGATCACCAGAAGCCTGCTTATATAAATATATATACCTCGCCGGTGTTTGTTGTTTCAGGATCAACATGTTCTTCGTCATCGTCATAATCGTAGTTCATGACTTCATCAATTCGGTCGTCGCGATCGAATATCATATCACCCTCTCCGGTGTTGTTTAGAAATTCGGAGCCGTCATAATCTTCTTCATTCTGATGATCATCTGGCCCGCGTATCATATCGAACATGGTCTGTTCTCTCTCTCTGTCGGTATTGTCCGCCATAGCTTTTATTTAACTATACCAAAAGAAATATAAAACAATTTAGTATTCAAATTACATCGTCTCGAATAATAGATATAATCTCGAATACATCGTCTCGAATAATAGATATAATCTCGAATACATCGTCTCGAATAATAGATATAATCTCGAATACATCGTCTCGAATAATATATAATATTGAATAGTACATCACTGGCTAGGTAGCTAATTAAAGATCGAATACTACAGAAGAATCTAGGACACTCGCCGTTCCTGCGGCGCGGGCGGTGGACACCCAAAGAGAAGGAACCCTCACAGGATCATAGCTGAAGTGAGATCCCTGAAGAAACTGCCAGGTATTGGAGAACCTACCGCCCTCTAACGCAACCATGTAGCGATGGACGTGCTCGTCCTCCTCCCTGACACGGCGACGTACCACCTCCGGCGGGGCCGGCTCCCTCCGCACCGAAACTGGCCCATGCGAACGCCACCAAACGAGATCAGGGTCGACGACGGGACCCGGGGCCGGGTTCCTCATCAAGCGGCACGCCCCTCCAGGCAGCACCTCCCAGTGCCAGCCCGGCGGAGCCCAGTCCCGGACATGGGTCAGCCGGACGTCGTCGCGGACGGGTCGACGGCGAGGATGCGGGTCGGGCATCGTCGAGAACAAATACTAGCTATATGCCCGCAAAAAGTAACATTTTTTTAATGATTGGATTTTGATAACTAAAATTTCTAACATTTCTATATAACTAACATTTCTAACAATGCTATATATAACTAACATTTCTATAACATTTCTAATATTTCTATAACTAAAAAAAAAGAAAAATTTCTAACTTTTTTATAACTATTTCAATAACTAAAAAACAGAAAAATTTCTAACAATTCTAACTTTTTTATAACTATTTCTATAACTAAAAAACAGAAAAATTTCTAACAATTCTAACATTTCTAACTATTCTAACAATTTTAACATTTCTAACTATTTCTAAAAAACAGAAAAATTTCTAACAATTTCTAAAAACAGAATGTATGTGTGTGTGTGCGCGCTCACCGGCGAGGCGAGAGGCGACGGGGGGTGGCGACGGGGGACGCGCGGCGACGGGGACGGCGATGGGCGCGGCGACGACGGGGATGACGACGACGGGGACGGGGACGTACGGGCCGGGGCGGCGACGACGACGGGGACGTACGGGGCAGCGACGACGGGGACGGGACGATGCGGGACGGGCCGGGACGGTGCGGCGGTGACGACGGGGACGACGGGGATGGGGACGACGGGGCGGCGACGACGGGGACGGGGCGGCGACGAGGGATGGAGTACGGGGGCGGCGGGCGTCAACGGTGCAGAGGAGAAGAACCAGATGAGAAACTGAAATTTTCGTAAGTGTTGTTTATATAGGAGGGGCCTTTAGTACCGGTTGGAGCCACCAACCGGTACTAAAGGCCTGTTTTGGCCAGGCCAAGCGGCGGGAACCACACCCACTTTAGTACCGGGTGGTGGCACCAACCGGTACTAAAGGGGGGCCTTTAGTACCGGTTGGAGCCACCAACCGGTACTAAAGGGGGTGCGCTAGCGCAGGTGCGGTGCGGCAAGTTTAGTCCCACCTCGCTAGCCGAGGGGCGACCGCACTGGTTTATAAACCCCTGTGCGGTAGCTCTCTCGAGCTCCTCTCCAAAGCAGGCCTACTGGGCCTACATGTTCTGTGGTGCCCTGTGGGCCTACTGGGCCTTTGCGGGCCTGCATCCTGGCCCAACAACAGGTTGGGTTTCTAGTCGTATGCAGGCCGCTCTGGCCTAGTAGGTGGGCTTTTTTTTTATTTTTTTTGCTTTATTTATTTTTGAGTTATTTTTTTGTGTATTTAGAGTTTCTTTGTGAATATTTTTGCTTTAGGTACAAAAAATTACAAACTTTCTGTTAGTGCCCGTAGTTTTCAAATTTGAATAGTTTAAATTTTGAATTATTTGAAATCAGTAAAGGCATAAAAGAATTTGTTTGCACATAAAATTTCTTCGCGTTTCGAATGCCAAAACATATAATTAACTACCCTAACTATTACAGAGATTCCCTTCTGGGTGTGAAACATAGAAGAAAGTGATGATAGTGAAGCCGATCACATCCCAGATCTTTGGGTGTGAAACTTTTTCTTCGCGTGTGTCCCTTTGCGCCGTAATCATGGAAAATCTTCATCATTTAACGGGATGCTCGGGTCAATATTCACTGTGAATGGAGAAATTTCATCAAACTTTTCATAATCTTCTGACTTGTCTGTCTTGTCATCCACTCCCATGATGTTTCTCTTCCCAGAAAGAACTATGTGCCGCTTTGGCTCATCGTACGATGCATTCGCTTCCTTATCTTTTCTTTTTCTTGGCTTGGTAGACATGTCCTTCACATAGAGAACCTGTGCCACATCATTGGTTAGGACGAATGGTTCGTCTGCATATGCAAGATTGTTGAGATCCACTGTTGTCATTCCGTACTGCGGGTCTTCCGTTACCCCGCCTCGTGTCATATTGACCCATTTGCACCGAAACAAAGGGACCTTCAAACCACGTCGATAGTCAAGTTCCCATATGTCTTGTATATAACCATAATATGTTTCTTTTCCCGTCTTGGTTTCTGCATCAAAGCGGACACCACTGTTTTGGTTGGTGCTCTTCTTATCTTGGGCGATCGTGTAAAATGTATTACCATTTATCTCGTACCCTTTAAAAGTCATTATATTCGAAGATGGTAACTGGGACAGCAAGTACATGTCATCTTCAATAGAGGTGTCATGCATGGTACGTGTCTGCAACCAACTGGCGAAACTCCTGATTTGTTCACGTGTAATCCAGTCATCAGACCGCTCCGGGTGTTTGGAGCGTAGCAAATTCTTGTGTTCATCCATATACGGAGCCACCAAGGCGGAATTCTATAGAACTGTGTAGTGTGCTTCAGTGAGAGAATGTCCGTCCATACATATTATTTGTTCCCCTCCTAGCGTGCATTTTCCATCCAGTCTGCCCTTATGCCGCGATTCAGGAACACCAATCGGCTTAAGGTCAGGAATAAAGTCAATACAAAACTCAATGACCTCCTCATTTTGACGGCCCTTGGAGATGCTTCCTTCTGGCCTAGCATGGTTATGAACATATTTCTTTAAGACTCCCATGAACCTCTCAAAGGGGAACATATTGTGTAGAAATACAGGACCCAAAACGTTAATCTCTTCGCATAGGTGAACTAGGACGTGCGTCATGATGTTGAAGAAGGATGGTGGGAACACCAACTCGAAACTGACAAGACATTGCACCAAATCATTCTGTAACCTTGGTATGATTTCTGGATCGATTACCTTCTGAGAGATTGCATTGAGAAATGCACATAGCTTCACAATGGCTAATCGAACGTTTTCCGGTAGAAGCCCCCTCAATGCAACCGGAAGCAGTTGCGTCATAATCACGTGGCAGTCATGAGACTTTAGGTTCTGGAACTTTTTCTCTGCCATGTTTATTATTCCTTTTATATTCGACGAGAAGCCAGACAGTGCCTTAATACTGAGCAGGCATTCAAAGAAGATTTCCTTCTCTTCTTTGGTAAGAGCGTAGCTTGCATGACCCTGATGTATGCCGTCTTTTCCGTGCATACGTTGCTGGTCCTCCCGTGCCTCAGGTGTATCTTTTGTCTTCCCATACACGCCCAAGAAGCCAAGCAGGGTCACACAAAGATTCTTCGTCACGTGCATCACGTCGATTGCGGAGCGGACCTCTAGGTCTTTCCAATAGGGCAGGTCCCAAAATATAGATTTCTTCTTCCACATGGGTGCGCGTGCGTCAGCGTCATTCGAAACAGGTTGTCCACCAGGACCCTTTCAAAAGACCACCTTCAAATCCTTGACCATATCATGTACATCAGCACCAGTACGGTGGCGAGGCTTCGTCCGGTGATCCGCCTCACCTTTGGAATGCTTGCCTTTCTTTCTTACGGGATGCCTGCTCGAAAGAAATCGACGATGTCCCAGGTACACATTCTTCTTACAATTAGCCAAATATATACTGTCGGTATCGTCCAAACAGTGCGTGCATGCGCGGTATCCCTTGTTTGTCTGTCCTGAAAGGTTACTGAGAGCAGGCCAATCATTGATGGTCACGAACAGCAACACCTTTAGGTCAAATTCTTCCCCATGTGCTCATCCCACGCACATACACCTGTTCCATTCCACAGTTGTAAGAGTTCTTCAACTAATGGCCTAGGTACACATCAATGTCGTTGCCGGGTTGCTTAGGGCCTTGGATGAGCACTGGCATCATAATGAACTTCCGCTTCATGCACAACCAAGGAGGAAGGTTATACAAACATAGAGTCACAGGCCAGGTGCTATGGTTGCTGCTCTGCTCCCCAAAAGGATTAATGCCATCTGCGCTTAGACCAAACCATACGCTCCTTGCATCATCTGCAAACTCCTTCCCGTACTTTCTTTCGATTTTTCTCCACTTCGACCCGTCAGCGGGTACTCTCAACTTTCCGTCTTTCTTACGGTCTTCTCTGTGCCATTGCATCGCCTTGGCATGCTCTTTGTTTTGGAACAAACGTTTCAACCGTGGTATTATAGGAGCATACCACATCACCTTGGCAGGAATCTTCTTCCTGGGGTGCTCACCCTCGACATCACCAGGGTCATCGCGGCTGATCTTATAGCGCAATGCACCACATACCGGGCAAGCGTTCAAATCCTCGTACTCACCGCGGTAGAGGATGCAATCATTAGGGCATGCATGTATCTTCTGCACCTCTAACCCTAGAGGGCAGACAGCCTTCTTTGCTTCGTACATACTCTTGGGCAATTCGTTGTCCTTTGGAAGCATATCCTTTATCATTATCAGCAACTTTCCAAATCCCTTGTCAGATACACCATTCTCTGCCTTCCATTGCAGCAATTCCAGTGTGGTGCCCAGCTTTTTCTTGTCACCTACACAATTCGGGTACAACAATTTTTTGTGATCCTCTAACATGCGCTACAACTTCTTCTTCTCCAAATCACTTGCGCAGTTTCTCTTTGCATCGGCAATGGCCCGACCTAGATCATCAACGGGCTCATCTGATGCCTCTTCTTCAGCTTCTTCCCGCATTGCCGGCTCAGCTTCTTCCCGCATTACCGGCTCAGCTTCTTCCCCCATTGTTGTATCATCGTATTCAGGGAACCCATGGCCAGGATAGCTGTCGTCGTCCTCTTCTTCTTCATTGTCTTCCATCATAACCCCTCTTTCTCCGTGCTTGGTCCAAACATTATAGTGGGGCATGAAACCGGACTTAAACAGGTGGACGTGAATGGTTCTTGACGTAGAGTAATTGTGACCATTCTTACAGCCAACACATGGACAAGGCATAAAACCATCCGCCCGCTTGTTTGCCTCAGCCGCAAGCAGAAAAGTATGCACGCCCTCAATGAACTGGGGAGAGCATCGGTCATCGTACATCCATTGCCGGCTCATCTTCATTACACAACACCGAATAGACCAAATTAATACAAGTTCATACATAAAGTTCATACAACACTTAAATGCAACAAACAAATAACTCTCTAGCTAAAGCATTTAAATGCAACAACAAATGCGATCAAGATCGCAATTAAGGTAACAATGGAGCCAACAGCATAATGATACCAAGCCTCACTATCGATGGCATATTTTCTAATCTTTCTAATCTTCAAGCGCATTTTCTCCATCTTGATCTTGTGATCATCGACGACATCGGCAACATGCAACTCCAATTCCATCTTCTCCCCCTCAATTCTTTTCAATTTTTCTTTCAAGTACTCGTTTTCTCTTTCAACTAAATTTAACCTCTCGACAATAGGGTCAGTTGGAATTTCCGGTTCACATACCTCCTAGAAAAAAAATTCTATGTCAACTTGATGAGCATAATTTGTCATAAACACGAAATGCAACTAGTTTTAAAAGAGAATATATATACCACATCCGAATCATAACAAGGACGAGGGCCGACGGGGACGGATATCAAAACCATGGCACTATATGTATAACAAACAACATACGGGTAAGATAATTATACGAGTAACTATATATCCAAATCACACAAACATCAATTTTTATATAAAATTTCATGAACAAAGAGGCTCACCACAAGGTGGTGCCGGCGACGGGACGGTGCGGGCGATCGACGGTGGTTACGACGGAGATTTAGAAGGCACTAAGTAAACCACACCTACATATGCAAACTAAGTGTTATTTTTGACCTCAAATTGCATATAAATCAAATACTAGCACATATATATATTTCCTCCCAAATTACTAAACTCACAAATTAATCACTATATAAAGCATTGCAAGAGCTAATCTAGCAATGAGAGATGAAAGGACAAAGTTGCTAACCTTTGTGATCATTTGAATGGATGGGGACCTTCAAATCTTGACAAATTTTGGGCAAAATGTGTGATGAGCTCGAGAGGAAGAGGGGAAGAACAGAGAGGAGAGGGGAAAGGGGAAGAACAGAGCGAGCTCGGGTGGACGAAGGGTTTATGTAGGACGACCTTTAGTACCGGTTCGTGCCAAGAACCGATACTAAAGGGGCTGGAGGGGCCCCAGTCTGACAACATCCTGCCACCACTCTCATTAGTACCGGTTCGTGGCACGAACCGGTACTAAAGGTTCGCCACGAACCGGTACTAATGAAAGCGGCCCGGCTAGCCGTTGGAACCGGCACTAATGTATACATTAGTGTCGGCTCAAATACAAACCGGCACTAATGTGCTTCACGTTTGACCCTTTTTCTACTAGTGTGTGAACCAAACTTGTTTCTTTTGGAGTGGATATGAACCAACTGATTAGCATATTACCAACTGGTTTTGATGGGCTCCTAAGCGTAAAATAATTTCCTTGACCTACTGCTTTTTTTTGTCATATGGTTGTCGGTACCTCGGCATCCACACTAGGAATATTTTAGTTCAAAACTGCAATTACGTTCTTCCCTTTTTCACACAGATTTGATGTGTTACAAATTCACAATCATTTGCACCGCCCTGTATATATCAGGACTCTTTCTTGACTGGGAATTTAATGCTTGATTTTGTTTCAGGTTATTCAGAAATACTATGAAGTTCGCTACAGAGAATGTGAATGTCCTTCAAACGTGAGTTTTGAAGAGAAATGTTCAGTCTTCCAGATGATCCTGTTAACAGTTGGAGTTTCAATTCGGATGGCGAAACCTCAACTTCCGAGTAAACTTAAATCACTTTTTCCATGATAGATAATAATTCACTTGCGGATTTATATGTTTTAATTTTTTAACTGCTCTTGCAGTTTGAAATATATCTAATACTTCTATTGAGTTTTTATAATCAAATATTGTAGCATATCTTTGTGTGGACAAGTTTATTTTGGGAACCTAAAAAATGCAAAATATAGGAATGTGTTAAACTTCATTGTCAGCTATCTCGTTTATAAAAAATACTACTAATTGGAAACAATTCTACTTTGAAAGTAAGCTTTCTCATAGAAATTACAACACCATGCGTGGATACAGAAATTTCTTCATACTATCTGGATGTCTGATGGTTGTTGAGATTGTGAGTTAATAGTTATTCTATTTATAGGGTTGACTCTGTTAGAGATGATAATGTCCTCTTTGACTAAATTGAGAAATGTAATCTCAGATATACAAAAGGACTTGGTTGTCAATAATTCTCATTTGCAAAAATAGATGCTCTGGTAATTTCAATTTCTACATTCTGTTTATGATGATATATTTAAATGGATGGAATGCATCAAAGTATAGTATGGACATAATCATTTAAACTTAGTAAGACTTTCTGATTGGGCAACATTAACAAATATAAATAGATAAATTAATGACATAAGCCTTGTATGCTTCTTTGCGAGGAGCATACTGATAACTCTTTTTTTGTTACTTGCAGTTCCAATAATTTCATGGTTTCTAGCTTTATACACATTAACTGATCTTCTTATGTGGGCATCTCTAAAAGAGGAGAATGAGTCGCTTATAAAGCCAAAGTATCTAAGCTGCAAACCAATCTAAGAAAGTTAAGACAAGCTTATCCCTAGCAGAGGGAAATTGTATGCTGCACCTGCTCTCACATGGGCACACACACATATTAGGAGTGTATACTCAAGCCTAAAGCATCCTGTCACTCTGTGCTATCTTTGGGTAATAATTTATATAGATTGTCCCTGGGTGCATTGTTGTACTATCGGCTATTGTAGGGCTGTCGCTCCTCTCTGGTCAGTGAGATGGCCCATGATTTCTATTTACACTAGATCGGCAACGCGCCTTGGCGCGAGGGTGCCGGTCCTAACCTTTTGTCAAGCAGGTAATGCTAAATCAGTAAGAAGCACGCCCTGAAGTATGTAATCAATGCACGGTTCAACACCAAAAGCAATGCAAATCTTTAACCTCGTGAATTTTCCAATCAAAGTACATATCATAGAGTACAATTGAGGCACATCAAGCTCGGCACAAAGGAATAGGCCAAGTAATGTTTAATAGATCAGGCTTGAGTAGCACATAGGCAGCAAGACAGTACAAATATTGAAAGCGAAGCATTTAGACAGGAGGCTAGTGACAATCAGATAGCAGTCCTTCGCCAAGGATGGTTGAAATTCCTCATCGCTCAAAGAAAAGGTCGCTCAAAGAAAAGTTGAGTAGCATTGGCCTGAAAGTGAAGAAAAAAACCATATTCCTTGAGAAGATATCTCAACATTTTTACAACAATAGACATCTACAGTGACCAAGGAACTATCAAGAAGGCAAGATTAGTAAACTAACATCAAGCAACATATTCCTGGAAACGTTTAGCACGATTAGTAAACTGACATTCTGTAGACCAAGGAAACATACATGTCTTTGACCAACCTAATTTAAAGGAGAATTTCTTTCAATCTTTGACCAACCTGTAGTTATTGTCACTCTTCCATCCACACCTTATAAAAATGAACAGAGGAGTAAAATAACAAAACACGGTGCTTTAGTTAATGCAACAAAATATGAACCCTAACAAACATGAAGGCATAGGATGATGGTTAAGAAAGTCAATAGCAAATAAGTA
Organism: Triticum urartu; assembly: GCF_003073215.2. Lineage (NCBI taxonomy): Eukaryota > Viridiplantae > Streptophyta > Magnoliopsida > Poales > Poaceae > Triticum > Triticum urartu. Next base: position 44,262,423 of record NC_053027.1, on the reverse strand, counting down.
GTGAGAAAGTAGGTCACCTCACTTAATCTACCTTCTGCAATATACAATACAATCAACACTTCTTTGTTTCATGTAAAGACCAGTACCAACTCTGGGTGTTAGTGAAACAGTTAATGGAAAGACCAATGTTGGGGTTTGTAATGTTTCAAATAGATACTCTACATAGTAGGTGACAGATGCAAATCCAAAACTTTGTCATGAGACACTCTTGATTGTTGATTGGATGTTTTCCCTTTATTAGTACATTGTACAATTTTTTGGCTGGTGAGAATATGCAACCAATACTAACCCTATCATACAACAGTTCAGGTCCACAATGTTGTTAAAATCAATTCCATAGATCCATCAAAATAAAATGTTGTTCACAAACCATTCTCTTATGGAAGACCAAATTTTAGCAGTACCAAAATGATCCACGGTGCTACTGGTTTTACTAACGTGACGAAACAAAATCCACACTCTAAAAATGAATTACTAAACACCTGATTAGGCAGTGGACACATTTTCTATGGCTTAGGCAGACCAAATTAAGGAGAACTGAGAACATCTTTGTTAACGTCACAGGGTGTACAATGTACAATGTTCTCAATTCTACTGACTATGAAACATATGTTCTCTACGGTCTTACAACATTATAAAAATTATCTTATCAATGACTGCATTAAGAAAGAGAACAAAGAAGTCCTAGCAAAATAGCGGATGGGAGCACATTTTAGTATACACATGAATGAGGTACACATGATGCCGGTCCTTGTACCACCTAACTATCATTTTAACTACAAGCTTTGGATCTTCAGTTGGATAAATCACAAGGCTTTGGTTTCAGTTAGATTTAAAAACTTTGGGCCTTCAGACAACAAATGTACCAGCAATCAAATGTACCTTCTGCTGACCTGGGCGTCAAGGTTGGGGGTGACGGTGACCTCGCCGTCGGGGTTGACGCTGCCAGCAACCTTGGGGTCGGGGTAGGGGCTCGCGACGATCTGGCCATCACGTCATAGTGTAGTAAAGAGTAACATGGTTTCAATATTATAACAAGCACCAACTAAAGAAGTGCACCTATATGTAGAACAAGCACATTTGTTGCTAGCTCTCGTCTCACATCACATCTTAATCCATTCATGTACAAAGACTAACAATCAATCATGGCAAGAATCTGAACCATTTGGCTAACAAGTTGAACAAAATAGAGAAATAATGGATGGAGGAGAAGAGGACATTGGAGGGGAGTTCATACCTGCAGAGGCGGATCTCAAGTTGGTGTGGGTGGCACGAATCGGACCGGCGAGCTGCGTGCTGCTCTGGGGCTGCGCATGATCCGGCGAGCCGCGCGGGCTCAGGGGCGGCCGGAAGAGCAGTGTGCCGCCGGTGCTGCCATAGTCGTGAGACATACACACGGATACGCCAAATGGTATTTCCCTGACGAAGCAGGGACACAAGATTGAACTCCATCTGTAGAAATAGGAATCATCAAATATTAGATAGCCTCTGGAGAAAAGATTAGAAGACAGAATACTCATCAGAAACAAGAGATAAATAATGCAGAATGGGAAACCCAAGGTGTTACATGGAATAACCTTTTTTCAGAAATAATTCAACTCTATCATGAAGCAAGCTATGAACAAAACCTATGTTTTTAAAGCATCCCTAAGGCGACGCCTAGGCGTCGAAGCGCTCCCCCTCCGCTTTGGAAAATCGACTGCTTTGGGCGCCTAGGCGTCCAAAGCGTCCGCCTAGGCGTCGCCTAGGCGTCGCCTAGGCGCCAAAGCGCCCCCCTCCCTAAGGCGGTAAGGCGTCGCCTTAAAAACATAGAACAAAACAAGACCAGACCATTCATAGTATATACAGTTATTGAAGAGCAAGTAGTATATAAAATTTAGAGCTAAGTATCATTAAGGGCTCCTTTAACACAAGCAGAGATAGCATGATCATAATATACATATAAACACGCTGGCAGTAGGAAGCCTCGTTATCCATGCACCCCAGAAGAAGGACATCATCCACACAGATAGGCATCGTTATAGATGACACGAGCAAAAGCACAACTATTACTAACTATTCTTAGGGTTTAATACAAAGCAAATCCACCTAAAAAGAGTACTATCATGGATCTAACATTGTATCAAGAAAAGAAAATGAGAGACATGTAGTAACTGGACACTGAAGGCATATCATCTCCTAGGATACTATGGTAAAACTACAACTAAGCTTAAAGTTATACTTTTTTCATAGAATAAGAACTGTAGCCAGATACATGACCCCAGATGATGCACCCTTCTTCTCGCATGCGGCTGGGCGACAACTACATAATTTCTTGCCTTGCACTGAAACTACAAATAGTAACCTATTCAGGAACTAAAATAAATGAATTCCTTACCTACTGCATTTTGTGAACCAAAATAAGTGGGACCATATCTAGAGTATCATTTTGGCAGAATCATTTACCTATGCATGACTACATCATCTTTATGTGGGCCTTGCTACAACATGCGGTGATTGTTCTGCACATAAAACAATTTATCAGAAAAAGATTATTTCTTCCTCCATAAAATTTGTCTAAATAAAGTACACAAAATATAAGCACATTAATATACTTGGGTTGTCCTACAAATTTAACTAAGCAAAGCAATGAGTGTAGGAAGCTAAATTGCAATCTACACCATACTAATACACAACTGAACAGTACTGGAACCAAAAGATCAGTAATATATATGTGGATACAAACAATATATAGAAATGCAGTGAAGCCATACTACTATGCAAAACAGTACTGGAACTAAAAGATCAATAATATATGATAATGTTCCTTGGTTATTGCTAAGAAAAACTTCTCGAGTATGCATGACTCTTGAGATTGGACATAAATTAAGAGTGTTTCTATGACCACTATCGAGACATCCATGTTTTGTTTTTGAACTCAGAGGATGTAAGGAAGTGAGATTAATTCTATCCAAGACGAACATGCACTCATGTTCCAGTCTATTAGTATAATTGTCCATCGGAAGTGTTAGCTGCAACAAACAAAAAGCCTGATTAGTAGATTCACCGTAACAATTGTATGTTTGTTCACCTGGAATAATGCATCATGCAACAATTTGTAGGAATTGAAGTATCCAAATTACTATGAATGATGTCAGGTTTGTTTATTCTCGACAACTTCGAAGCCCTGAGTTACCTAATCAAATCAAAGTGTATAAAATAGATAAAGTAGAATGCTCATTGCCTACCAGCTGCTGCAGCAAAATAATTTCTGAAGGTTTCCTGTTTTTGCCATCTTCAGGCATTGGCGAAAGTGTGCAGTGCAGAGGATCTTTTGGTTCTTCCGAGATCTGAAACAAATTTTTCACAAAGCAGTGTAAGCATCAATTATTTTGCTAAAGACGGTTCTCATGCTAACAATGTAACAAGGAAATTCCTTGGCCCTCTCAAAATCAAGGGCCAGTAAGATGGTGTCAACTTGTAAGATCAAAAACAAAAAAAAATATTGAAATTGAAATAGCCAGTGGAAGGCACCATGGGGTTACGGACGTACCTAAGAATCAGAGGCACACACACAAAGAACGGTGCTGGACAAGAGAGTGGTATGCCTAGCCTGCAGTTCATTCAGATCCTGAGGCACATTCAACACCGTGGACACATCCGACATCTCCAGCTCATCTGCGCAACCAAAATCCTGTCATCAGTCAATCCGGTGCTCCGAGTCCCCTAAACCGAACCATGAGTAAACAGTACCTTGCAAGGTATACATTTTCACAAGTCTTCCACATAGGGCATGCACCATAAAAGGAATAGGTGATATTAAGCTACTAAAGCCATAGACAACAGCAAAGGACCGATCTGGTCCTAGGCACAAGAACCAACAATCAACTAAATCATACCGAGTCTACAAGCAGCCCTATGCAGCAAGAAAAGCTTAACAGATTAATACATGTTATCCATGGTAATGTAATATGGCAGAATTGCTCTCTGAACTACAACCCAAGCATGTCAGAGCAGCACCCAGCACTCATGACGACATGGAAGCACTCTCTGAACTACAACCCAGAATAAACACATGCAAAGTTTTCTCTAAATGTTAATATATGCATACTTTGACAATTTTCTAACCCAAACAAATAACTCAAAACCAACCCATGTGGATCTGGAACAACACATTTAAATCCTTATTAATAAGGGCAATCATTCTTAACAGTAATCCACAACTAAAAAACCAAGAAAAACCTTAGTGGATCTAGCAGGCATGAGTGATTACTGATTAGCAAAAAGGGGAACAGGACCAACAGAGATAAACACATAAGGGTGAGAGAGACATGAGATCCTCACAATAGCACCACCATGTTCAGCGAGATAAGAACAACATGGGGAAGTAACAAACATATATACATAAGAGCAGTTTAGTCAATCCTAATTAGGTCTCTGTGAATGTTTACTCTCGATTAAAATTTCAAACAAGGTCACATTAATTCGGTTAATTTTGAATAATTAGAGAAACCACATAACCAATCAGAGCTAGGTATATGCACCAAAAAGGCCTGATTACCTATACTACAATCAAAAGTATCATATACTGTTAGATCTGCATACACATCACTGTTTTATCACACTATTATACATAAAACAAACCAATGGAATGCTGCTGGTACCTAGCGGCTGGAGCAAGGGATTCAATCGGACGGACGATCGAATGGAATGCTGCGGAGGTAGCCGTTAGAAGCATTGCAGAATCGGAGGTGGCACGCCTTGGCTCGTGCTCCTCCTGCTAGAGGAGAAGGGGCGGGGAGACGCGGACAGGAGGGCGAGTCGCGGTGATGGAGATGGCGTGCTCCGCCTGGATTTCCCCCTCTGCCGCGGCTTGAGACACGAAGCAGCCAGCAAAGCTGTCAGGTTAAGTAGGCCGACCCTGGCTTGGCGGTTGTGCTGGGCTGCTATAGTAGCGTTGCTGATTCGCTCCTGCAAAACCAACAAGGTGGCTGACTTTTTAGGAATGAATAAGGCAGCTGTTTGGTTCACTCACAGTATGCAACATCCATGGATGGATGAATTAACTTGCAGTTCCAGAACAAAGCAAATAATTTTATGAATCGGCATAACAACGAATTTTATGATGCAAGAGCTTGACACCAATAGTAGGCAAGAATTTTTTATCTCGAGCAAAACTGGTCAACAAAGACACATTTTTTCTGTAAAATATAACCATTTCCTATAAACACTACCAACCCTGAGTATTGGACCCAATCAAGAACATGATCCTCTCTCCCTCTCTTTCTTTCATAATGAATTGACAGGAGGGAATGACATATGCACTAAGCACCACATAGTTGTGTAAAAAAAAGAGAAACACTGAAGAAGAGTCCAAGAAGGTCTTCGGGTACCTTTGCAGGAGGGAGGTAGTGATGCCTTGCTGGGAGAGGAGTGGGATAGAAGTCATCACTCTCGCCGTCGGAAGGTATGTCCAGCGAGAAAAGATATGGTAGCAGGCCTATATCTGAAGCAAATATATATAAAAAATAAGTCAAACCATATATTATCCGAGAAAGACTGATCAATCTCTCTATCATCCTAACATTTATTGAGAGGCCACAACGGTTGTATAATGATCAGCCGCCAGACACCATGAACAATACAAGTGATACACTCATGTAAGTAGGCATGGAAGGACATAATAAATGCAGGCTGATGCAACTAACTGAGAATAAAGGAGCCACAGCTAAAATACATGCAGGCTGATGCAACTAACAGAGAATAAAGGTTAGTATAAGTTTCCTAAACAAATTTAGGTTAAAAGGTAAATCAACAAAAGTTTTTTTTGCCTGCTATACACTGGTATATAGGATCGGTAACCTACGCACTCTACTCCAACCCAACAAAAATAGAGAAAATAGAGCAGGTAACATGTATACTACAATACAAGTACCTCTACGGGTTCAGGTAAAGTAACTAGTTGCTTTTCATTATTTATTATTTCACAAATACATTGTTCATAAGCTATTCAGAAATACATGTTTCAGCAGGCAGCAACCCTGCAAGAATCTAAAATCTTTCACTGGATAAATAGTACTTCCTCCGATCCAAAATAAGTGTCGTAGTTTTAGTTCGAATTTGCACTAAAATCCTGACACTCATTTTGAATTGGAGGGAGTATTGTTTTATCTACTACAGGTTTCAGCTATTCCAGCCTAAAATTGTAGCAACAACAGGTTTACTTTCAAAAGTGAACGGAAACATAGATCTTGGCATGCATAGTAGTGTTAACATCAAGTTAATAGTTTCACCTGCAACTGCACATGTCGCTTATCATAGAAGTTTTTGTAGGCAAAAAAATAGTATACTTGGTAAACAACTGTGACCAACAGCCAATTTTCTTTCTAAGCCAATAAGATCAATTACATGGCAGATTCCAATTGATGATTCAACCCCTGCTTTTCCCCTTCTGAGTAGATCTGCTTGCATGTATTTCTGTATTAAAATAAAAGTGGAGTGATTAGTTATTGATTATTAACTAATGTATCACATAAAGATCACTATGTATTAGCTAAATCTTATATTAAATTCAACTAAGATGAACAGAAAAAAAATCTTAACATATCTCAAGTCGATCTGTAACCTCATAAGCCAAGCATCAGCATGAAAATAACAGGACGAACAAAATGTTTTATATCTCACACAGAGGTCACATACCAGGAAGCATTGGTACAACCAAACACTGATTTGCAGTTTGACGGGTGGATGAAATTTCTGCAAATTAGCTCTTTCAGACCACAGGTTCCTGACAAAGTGACAATGCATCTAAAAATCAATTGAAAGCAAGCGAGAGTTACTTGAAAAACAAGCATGCTCTCGTCTTCATCATGTAGAAGGAATGCCAAGCTACAGTAGCAGGTAACATGGGTCACACACTCATTCCTCACAATAGAGAATTAGCTCATATATAGAAGCAAAAAATGTAATCCCTCATAGCAATAAAAGGATGGCTGAGATCCAAAACATCTACAATTATGATCGGTGGTCATTGTTTCCGCCCACATAACCACCCAAACCGAAGCATTCGAGTTCACATCTCAACATCTACAAAGTAGTAAAGAGACCAGGATTAACCGCCCATGTGGATGACAACACTTGATGCCAGGTATGTGCAGTTTTGATTCTTAAATTGATTACTTCACCACAACAGACTAATAGTGAACATAAATGGATAGTCCGTCAAAGAATAGTGCAAAACTACAGATTCAGATTATGCAGATCATGTTAAATTAAGTACCCGTATACATGTGCAAATATTTACCTTTTGTGCGTCTCTTCACCTCTCATCATTATCCAGGCGAGCACTCCAACATATCTAAACATTTATAGTTACTACTATAACTCATGTGAGGCTTGGAACATCGACGTGGTTATCGTAATGTTGTCTAGAGCTCCACCAGGACGGACCTCGTTCAAAAAAAGAGAGAACCAGTTACTTGGATTAAGATATAAACATGAGCCAAAGCAGAGCATAACTTCATAAATGTGATCGTTTCCAGCATCATCTCCTAGAAGAAGAAAAATTCAAAGAGGTTGATATATGTACAGATAAAGGTGTATTGCTTATACAGAAAGCTATACCTTGCATAAATACACACAGACATTTGCCACACAGGTTTAGCAAGCCAGCAATGGACCATCTGCCTATCTACTATAAATAGAGTGTCCTTAAATCTGATTACATGAGCCAAGGAAGATCATGATCCTCTCTCTATCTCTCTCTCTCTCAACCAAAATCTTGATTCTAATCTACTGCACAACAATCATGGGTGCACGGGTCGCGGCAGCTGGCGTGGGTGCGCTGACCGGGGGAGGATCAGGAACATAGGAGGACGAGAAGCTCACCTAGCAGGAATCAGCGCGCTCGCTCGAAGTAGAGCCGGAGCACAAATCGTCGGAATCTTCATCGGGAGCAAGAAACAACAGCAGCAGTAGACCTGCATCATGTACCACATGAGCACCTAAGATGAATAGCCGAAGAATCAAAACCGAGAAAAAAATCATGCACCAAACGAGAACCTCAACCAGCCTCACGCCACACCAAATCCATTGTCAGCCCAATCCCTCCCCGGGATGCCCCTGCCCGGTCCCAAGGAGAGAGCCAACGGCTGCGCTGTCCGACGACGAGGAGAGGATGCGCAAGGAGAAGAACGGGTGAGAGAGAGAGACCTCGCCATCGCCTCGCTCTCGTCCTGGCCCTCCCCGTGTTGGGCTAGACGAGGTGGAGCCCCACCTACTGCCGACGAGCAGGTATGGATGCGGTGGAGCTCGGGGCGGGGATTGGAGAGAGGCGCGGCGGCAGGGCAGGGAGGCGTGGCGGCGGGGCAGGAAGGGGAGAGGAGGCGGCGGCGAGGCGGGAGGAGCGGGGCGCAGGGGAGGAGAGGAGGCGGCGGCGAGGCGGGATGAGCGGGCCGCGGGGGAGGAGAGGAGGCGGCGGCGAGTGCAGGGGGGAGGAGACGACGGGCGCGGGAGCCGCCGCCGCCGTCGCCGGATGAGGAGTGAGCGAGGGAGGAGGGAGGCAGCTGCAGGAGCGAGCGAGGGAGGAGGCGGCTAGGTCTCCGTTACAGGAGCGGCCGACCCTTTTATACCCCCACCATGCGAAATGACCGAAATGCCCTGGTGGGGGCATGGTATTTACATTCTGTTGCCATTACTATTCATTTCAGCAGTGTTTCTTCCAGATCCGACGGCCCAGATCCTCCCACCTCTCGATCCAACGGCCCAAAACTCATCAAGAGAACCGATCCAACGGCCCAGAATCGCTGATCTCTGAGGAGGCTTGTAGGAACATCCTTCTCTTATCTCTTGATATGGTTCTTAGGTATGTAGGAGCAAAGGTCTCAAATCATTTTGCTTGTTATGATTGGCACTAAAAGACCTCTAATTATGTTTTGGCTTCACGTTGTGACTGCAATGGAGGTCTCTTTTTTTTTAACATAACTGCAATGAAGGTCTCTTATATGAATGTCACATGTCATTTCTAAATTCACGTTGTGACTATTCCTGCCTTGTTAATCTGAAATCAACAACTATTGGTCGTTTCTAAAGATCAGGGCCCAACCAGCCACCCTATTCTAAGCATCGGATATTGGGAGGTTTGAAGAAGCTAAATATGCATAACCAACCCTAGATTAGGAAACCAACTAGCTGCTCTGTTGTAGACACGATTAGAGCGCACAATCCTGTCTATTGTCATACATGCACGTTAACATACACGACAACTTGATTAGTGCGCACAATCCCGTCTCAAGAGGCGCCACCGGGTGACGCCCTAACCACTAGTACCTACAAAAGCATTGTGTGGCCGCGAACGATCAAGCAGCTTCGCTGGCTGTGGTGGGCCTAAATGTGCGTGCCAGCCTGTCCGGCATACTACTATAATTGTGGGGCAAGATATATTAGCATGTTTAGCCAGCAAAATTAACACGCCCATGATAAATCATATAGGTATTCAGCTTGTTCAAGAGCAATAGGGCTTAAAGTTTAGTGCTAAAGAGTAGCAAAAGCGGCCACAGTTGCAGTGAGATAAACACTGAGCAAGCAACACAATTTGCAAACCGCACATAGGGCAAACACACAATACTTTAAGTACAAGATTTTCATACAAAGCAATCAAGGTCTGAGAGAACATCCAACAGTTTTTGACACAAATCAAGGCATTCCTACAAAAGGTGAACGGTGGAAGAGAAACTCAGTGAAACGGCTTGGTAGCTAGTGGTATAATACATAATTAAGGTCCTTTCACAGACACGTGGTCAACTGCATGAGGCTCAAACCTTTGCCTTTTTGGCATGGTGACGTTTGCGGTGGCGCCTATCTGAAATATTGGAGGCAATCAGTGCCACGAATATACGGTAACAGGAATCAGAGACAAAGGTAATGCTGCACATTGTATACACACATACCCTCATGATCACTGATATAAGTTGTAATAGCGGTCTGTCTAAGAGAGAGATAAGTGCGCTCTCTTAGATCGAAAGCGCGCCATGGCTTGGGTTGCCAGTCGACGTCCCACCGCCATGACCCAACATATATAAATCATCTAGTACATCCCGAAATTACAGTAGTCATTCAAAACTAATGAGTTCAGTATATACTACAAATGTTAGAGATATACGAAAAGAAATGTAAGTTGAGTATACTAAGTCAGTAGGATAATTAATTTGCAAGCTCATGACAAAATTTGTCACAAAAGCCATTGGCACTACAAGATACAAAAAACTAGCTTGAATGTTAATCTCCATATTCCAGAACCATACAGCTATTTGATCGTGCAAACTTAAAAACACCAAATGTATACGACTACAGTTGGATGACGGTCTCCCACATCCGTGTCCGCGGAAGAATGCGGAAGGAAATTTATGGATTGCCATTGAAGATGACCTTACTTCTAGCTAGATGTCCGCTCACATGGTCTCTACGGTATACTCCTTGGAGCACCCTAAATTTGAGGTGGTTTATATATCTTGGTCCGGCAAATTTGTTAACGCATTCTTTTCTTTTAAGGAAGCGCACCCACCTGTGGTTGGATAGTTAGGAGGACAGTATATCCCTAACCCATCAGGGTTCAAGTGCTCGCATTTATTTTTAGATTTATTTCGGGATTTCCAATGATATGCTTTCAGTAAGAGGAGACGATAACGTCGAATACGTGGCACATATCGTGACTCCGTAAATATCAAGATGATATGCCGGCTTAATCTCTCAAAGGTGCTCATGGGGTAGGGTATGCATGTATGTGTTTATAGGGATGAGTGTATGCGCGTATATACGAACCCTTGCGTCTGTAATGTGTTTTAAAAAAAACGCACCCACTGCTCCACGTGCTTGATCAGGATATTACGCGGTACGTTTTGGCTTCAGCTCCACCATTAGTCTGAATGTAACCGGCAAATCGCTCCCAATGCTTTTTCAAACAAGAAGAAAATCTGCTGCTATACTCTTTTCCTCTCTAACAAATGCGGAAACTAAATTGGCACCCATATGCTAATCCTTATCTCAGCGAAACCATACCCGTGGCTCTTTTCAATTTAGAAAAGGAGGCTGACACCCCGGGCTCTGCATCTTTGCATTTGATCGATTCATGCAGCCATATACGTGGAACCTTCTGTCTGGTCATACATGTCAAGTCCACATCATGGTCTAACCGTCCAGGATAAGGGATACTCACGCCGTGTAGACCGAGTAGGTGCAGATTAATTAGTCGATGTAGTACTATACGTCTGCAAAGGGTGCGTCCTCGCGTGCGTGCCTACGTGCAAACACAGTCTAGCTATGCAAACTCAACATGCTACAATGCATGTAGAAGAAAGGCACACATCTTAACATGCATCGTACTACATCATACATATTTTCAACAAAATGTTTTACAACTACAGTAAAATACTATAAATATAATGTACAAGATCTCACTGAAATAATTCCTACCAATTCCATCTCTAGTATACAAACTTGTCATTAAACCACCCCTGGCAAATAAAGGAATACAGAGGAGGACTAGTTAGTGTTAATACCTCCTAAGATCAGAAATTTTAGGACATTGCAGTATTTTTAAGGAAAGGACTAGCTAGAGATATTCCCCAAGTAGAAGTAACCGAATTGATCAGACTTAGACCTACTCGTTTGTCTCACTGACAGTGTGTACCCGCAAGCAGGCTGGCCGACGTGCGTCGAGGTGGGAAGGGGCCTGGAGGCGGGCGGCTCTCGGCTGGCTGTGTTACCACGGAGATTGCTTAGCCGCGTTATCGGCCGGCGACGCGTGCGCCATGTATTCTACAGTTTCAGCTGGTTAGAAGTGCAACCGCTGGCGTACTGGCATCTTTCAAGATTCGACAGTGAGTCTCCAACGAAAAGTAAACACTAGACAAAGCATATTTATTGACCATTTGTATTATCACAATTCACAAGCTATGTTGCTGACTCTGGTGACCTCTGGGTCCGCCTTGGACTTGACATCTTTATCCCAAGTTTCTTCTTCTTTTTCTGCATCAAAGAAAGACAGGACATGATTAGAAAGATTTTCTAACATTGCAAGATGAAGATGATAATGCATTTACTCACCGGGTATGCTGTTCTCCAGGGACGTGTCCAAACTCAAGAGACGGAGCCCTCCATCGGTTGTAGTGAACTTACTCTGTCTCTCAGTACATACACCTGTGTAAACAATGTGGAGTGATGAAATGTCTATCGTATCACTAACAATATCGTTAAGAGGGTAGTGTCCTGGCCCACAGACAGAAAAAATATGATGAAATGATGGAGCAGTGAACGAAACATTCGCGAAGCACTTGCCTTAAATCTTGTCGGTCCCACGAGTTGAAAGATCACTGCGAACCAAATAAGCCAAATTCCAAGAAACTCTACACATAATAGAACTATTGGTAAAGAAAAATCTAGAGACCAGTGAAAGAAAACCAAAAGAAGCAAAGAAAAGCTACTCTAACACTATCCAACCCTAGGAAGCATCTTGAATTCATAATATATTTGTTCGCAATTTATTTATGTGTTTGTTCATATCACACACACATACAGGGATGGAATAAGGGAGTGTATCTTACTTTATTAGTTTTAGTGATAGTTCTCTGGGCTTTGCGTTCATATCGAAAGCCAGGATGCTTTCCAGGCTCACTCTTCACAGTCTTGGTTCTCATCATCTGCCATAATGAGGTTAGACCAATAATTTATATGATCGTATTTTATGAAAATTATGATCAAATGGAAATGAAAACAAGGAACTATTGTGATGATGTCAGACATTATGTTTTCACTAAAATTGATGCGGTGAATGGGTCCATGTGTGGTGTAATTGGTGCATATGCAAGAGAACTCAAGCAATAGAACACTCACTATCAATGGAACAAAGTCGTCATCGCTGTCATGAACTCCTGTATTCTTCTGAGGAACATCAGCAGCAAACTCCGCATCCTACAATTGCCAATTTTTTATTATCGCATCACGAGAAGTTCAAAATTAGTAAAGATAAAAAAATGTATACATAATATAGTCTAATAACATGGATGACGCTCTGCAGTCACTGTGTACTTGTACTAGACTACTAGCTGCTGCAGTACTAACGAGCGCTATAAGGAAAAAAAACATAAGCAGTTAAATTTCAGTTTGTTTGACGGTTCCACAAGGTAAGCGTGACGGAAGATTCAGAAAGAAAGAGAAAAGGCAGATGAAATGTTTGACAAAAAAAAGTACTCTGAATTGACCTCATAACAATCTCAGTAGTCAGTACTTGAGATTTTCTAATGCTCGATTCATCGACCGACCAACCAACCAACCAACTAACTGATAAAAGCGGCTTCCTATATTTATTCAGGTTGATATATGAGAAAATGCGTTTGATACTCTGAATCCTGGAGGAACAGAGGTGCCTGAAATGCAGAAATGTGAGATCAGATGGTTCCATGAAGGTTCTTACCATCTGCTCAGAACCACCACCATCATCATTCGCCGCCGCCGCAGCAGCAGCGATGTGCCTACTGATGCTACTGCCATCATCAATAAAAGAGAGCCTTCGATGCGCCAACGACATCTTCTGGCCATCTTGGTCCTGGCAGAACGAGAGGAATCACCCGCCGGCGTCCCTCCCTTACCCTGGAAATTAGTCATGCAACCAAGACAGAGCAAAATCAATCATGTTGGTACTTACTGAATGTCAACTAGTGATCTAGCAGCAAGTAGTACAGGACCAAAACAAAACACATATATAGTTTGTTTCAGATAAAAGGCTAATGAAACGTTGACACAAAAGACTACTGAAGTGGCCTCATAGCAGGCTCAGCCTAGACTCCCAGATAAAACTAGAACACATTCAGCAACACACATATAGTTCCGGTGTCGAATAAATTGACCGACAGACAAAATACACGAGAAAAATCGTTTCCTGTTCATATCACTATTACATTATAAATAATGTCAAATCGCTTCTAGGAAAACAAGAATGTGTGATATACTGTATGTATGAATGACAACATGCAGTTGATACACTCTGAAGCCTGACAGAAGAGAGGTTCCTGTTCCTGGAATGCAGTAATGTGGGATCAGGTGCTTCTCACAATGGGCTCAAATTCAATCAATAATTTTGTCACTAAATGCCATCTAGTAGTGATTTAGCAACAATTTAAGATTCAGAAACAACAGAGAAAGCTAATGAAATGGTTGCCAAAAAGGACTACTGAGGTGGCCTCTGAACATGCATTTGATACTCTGAATCCTGGAAGAACAGAGGTGCCTGAAACTGAAATGCAGCAATGTGAGCTCAGATGGGTCCACAGAGGTTCTCACCGCCGGCTCAAAATCATGGTCGTCGTCGTTGCCGTCGCCGTGCCTGCTGCTGCGTTCATCAAGCAAACCGCGCCTTCGATGGACCACCTTCTGCCGCCGCATCTTGGACTTGGCAGAGTCCGCTGGCGTCCCTCTCTTCCTCTGGAAATTAGTCGGGCAACGGATCAATAATTCTGTGGCAAAATTTCATCTAGTGATCTACGTAGCAATAACTAGCAGCAGTAATTTTCTACTAGTCCGTAGAAACAAAATCACTGGAAACACAGAAATAGCATGAAGAAACCCCAAGAAATTTTACCATAAATAAAATAAATAAGTGAGTTCAGTGGGGTAGAGAAGCAGATGGTGATGGTAGCTGGAACAGAGGAGGAGGGGGGTTACTTTGGTGGGCTCGTCGATCGCCATGGCTGGCCGGATGCACTTCCTTCGGAAGCTCCGATGGGTGAAGTGACTGTGAGTGTGAGCCAGAGGAGGAAGAAGACACTGGTAAATACTAGAGATACACAGCGTCCCTTCAAGCTTACACGTGTACACCTCCCAATTATTACCACCGTCTTACTGCCTCGTGGTGTACTGCTTGTCCAACATGCATTTTTCAGTTATTACTTTTTGGCAATTTTAAGTCATACAATTTTTCTTTAAAAAAAATAAACACTGTGAGCCATATTTCAGAGAAAACCAATTGGGACTATCGTGTAGTTGTCCCAGGGCGGCACCGGGACGACTAGGGTTCCCAGATCGACGCCTCGCTCCCCCATCTCCCTGCCAGTCATCAGAGGGGGCATTGGGAAAGCCCGCACGGTCACGGGTGAAGGTGGCAGTGAGGCTCACGTCGCTCTGTTTTCCCATGCAGAAGGCATCGGATGGCGGGACGACAATCCGAGAGTTAGGCGGCGGGCGTGGCCCACGGGTGATGGTGGCTGGATCGCTCAGTCGCTTGGGTGGTGAGGTGTTGCTGGGTCGTGGTCGAGGCGAAGGGCCTTCTTCGGCTCCTGCCTCCATATATGAAGGTACGACCCCCCCTCCCTCCTCTTTGGATCACTCCTTGTCATCAACACTGGTGCATAATGGCCTTGGTCGTCTGTCCTCTTGCTAGTGAGGTGATGGCGGTGCAGTTCTGAGTCGGGGGGAACCCATGGCTGGCTGGTCTGGCCATGGTAGCCGTGACACCCAAGGGTGCCACTTTCCTCCCTGGAGGAGTTGTGGAAAACCCTTCCTCCCACATCCGGTCATTTTCCCGAGCGAAAGCTCAAAATGTTTGTGGATTGGTTGGCGGCGACATTATGAGAGTCGTGTTCTCCTTGCAGATGTCGTATTGTGACAGTTGGTCTTGAATGAGTGGTGTCGTGGTGGGGAGGTGTCCGACTACTTTAAGTTTCAAGTGGTGATGGCGAGCGATGTGTTTTCTTGCAGACCAAGCGCTTTTCCATCAGATGATGCTCTCTGGTAAGACATGCGTTGTTATGTCCCAGCGGTTTTGGCATCTTCCTCCATGGGTGGAAGAGGATAGGGTTTTCTCCCCAATGGCAGCAGCTTGACCACGACTCTGAGTGCTTGGTCCCTTTCTTGTGAAGGCCGTCCATGTTTTCAATATATTTACCGCCTAGGCTCGGTCTCGATGTTGTTTTCTTTCGCCTTTGTTTGCCCCTAGTAGTTTGAGCCTTCGACGGCAGCATAGTTGATAGTTGTAGTTGGCGTGGTGTCCTTCGTGTTTCGAGCAAGTCATTTTGTTGTGTTCTCTCCATCTGACCGCCTAGGTTAGACCTCAAGATTGTCCGGGCACCTCGACTAGTCCACCCCGATGGCAAAGTCCCACGCATCGAGCCAGTCGCTGGGGGCCGGCGGCTGTGGGGGCTTTGAGAAGGACACGCCTATGTGGGAGCTCAAGAAGCTTTCTGCGTTGGCGAGCTGGCAGGGCAGAGACACCAACACCGAGGTAAGACCACGACAAGACCTCCTCTCGCAGCTCCATGGACACCACCATGCACTCCTTGGGCACCACCTAGCGCAGCTTCACGCACCGCCTTGTCTGTCTTGTCGTTGTTGGAGCGCGCTCGATGAAACGCACAAGCCAGTTGTAAGTTTTACTCCGCTAAATTTAAGAGGTCGGTTAGAAATGACCAAAACTTAATGGAGTAAAAATACTTCACTAAGCTTTACTCGACTGAATAGTTCTCTATTTTTGAAGGAATCGGTTAGAGTTGGGCTTAGAAGATTTAGCATGCCCAAAACTTGTCAAATTTTCTAACTTCTCTATAGTCTAGATATTAGCAAAAATTTGAAATTACCCAAACACAAACTCCCTTTTGAGAAGCCAAAAGTTTGAAATTACACAAACACAAACCTCCAAACAAGTCAGCGAGATCCAGTCACAGCGAGGAAAGCAGAGAAACAGAGGGAGAGCTCACCGCCGTCCAGCCCCCCAGATCCACCGCACCCCAGCGAGCGAGCGAGAGAGCATGGCGGCGGTGGGCGGCGACGCGGCGAGCATGGTGGCGGTGGGCCTGGTGTGGGGCGCCACCAACGCGCTGATGCGCCGGGGAGCGCTCGTCTGGGACCGCCGCTCCCGCTCCCTCCCCGCCGGCACCGGCGCCGTCCGGCGGTGGGCCGACCTGCTCCTCACGTGGCAGTACTCGGCGCCGTTCGCCGCCAACCTCTCCGCCTCCGCGGCCTTCTTCCGGCTCCTCGGCGACGCGCCCATCTCCGTCGCCGTGCCCGTCACCAACGCCACCACCTTCGCCGCCACCGCCGTCGCCGCCGCGCTGCTCGGGGAGGCCACCCGCGCCGCGCCCGCCGCGCTCGGCACCGCCCTCATCGTCCTCGGCGTCTGGGTCTGCATCTCCTAGCTCGCTAACTTCCAAGGGTCCGACTGCATCTGCATCACTGTCCTCATCTGTCTTCAATGTTGTCTGCAGAATTAGTCTGAATTTGGTCTACTTGTGTAGTAAATGTTTGAGATCATAATTTGTGCCTTTGATGCTAAAATGTACGCTGAATGCGCTTATTTTTCAGGCCTGGATAGGGAACTTGGTAATTGTATGTATCACACAAATACTGCAGCATCTCAATTCATCAATTCTCTGTTTCCCTGTGTTGTGCCCTCTGAATCACTTCTGTTTGTATCCAAAATCAGTTACCCACAAGAATGACTTTCTGAATGAACACTGTTTATCAATACCTTCCCCTGACCTCTTGCAAAATATGGTTACCCTGTTCCCAACCTAGTGGTTTTGCCATGTGTTAAGTAAGTGCAGATTGACGATGCCTTCAACTAATTATCTGTTTGAGGTCCGACCTTGGTAATGGGCATTCGTTACCGGCCTGACTATTGCTACATGCTCTTGCGGAAGGTGCTTAGGTCTACCTGTTAATAAGAACGATGTTCATACTTTTGCAGGTCCATACATGAATGCTCTGTTTCGGAGCAATCAGGGTACTATACCTGGGCACTCCTAGTTCATGGCACACAAGATCATGGCTGTGATCTACTCCCTCCGTTCCAAAATAGATGACCCAACTTTATACTAACTTTAGTATAAAGTTGGGTCATCTATCTCATTTTGGAACGGAGGGAGTATCTGGGAGGGAGAAGCGTCTGTATGGCTGCATGCTTAATCCTATGAAGGTATGTTTTTGTTTTCCGGAGAAACACAAAGGCTTCACGTTTTGATGTATTGTTAGAAAAAGAGTCTAGCTCACGAAGGTTTTGGTGCTGATCAAAAGATAGAAAACACAGCTCAGTTCATGGGGTAATAGCCAAAATCCAACAACTTAGTTTTACATTTATCGTTGCCTCCTCACCGCCCTGAGTTCCAGGTAATACCACCACTACCATTCCAGCTTATCTTTCTGATCTTTATGCCCAGCAAGAAAAGAATCTGCCACAGAAATTACATTTGACAGACTTGCTGGGTTCCGCCCAAGGATCAAACTCACACACATGAGAAACAGAGCAAGTTTGGGGCACCTTTTCTCTACTCTTTTCTCCATGTTCAAGAATTATTACAAGGCTTAGGTTTACATAGTACACATAGTATCAAGATCAATAGGATACAGACTCAAGTACTCAACTCTATAAATACAACTTGTCTTGTACTCTAACTTAACTGACAATGCAAACATTCGTCTTGACTCTGAAAGTACTTACCCAAACACAAGCACAATGTACTCGACATGCAAACACTTGTACGACGATATGACGACTCCATGCCTAGTGCCTACACGGCGACATACATATATGTTAGCTAACTTGGTAAGACTCCACAAGACAGTAATGATATTTTCTAATTCGTAAGAGAAGGCGGTAGCATACATGATATGAGTCGCAGACAGTGTGCTACTCAAATCAAATGTTCCCCATCCTGATGTACACGCTTCTTCCTTCCTACTGTAGGTTGTGGTGCCTGCATCTTACAACTTATCGTGTAGTTGTAGTAGGGCGGTATGCTAGACCTCCATGCAAGAGCCTCAAATTCTCCACAGGGTAGCGTACCACCACATCCTAAGAGAATATCCTGCACACTGATCTTGGGAACATTCTCGGAATCTGACCGGTAAATGTTGCAAATCAAGAAATGTTTGCTGCTCTTCTCCGATCTCCTATGGTACACCGGTTCATCGTCTCGCAAACGAACTGTTGGGTGCTGTTCAAAAATAAGGAGGTTTGTCTGTTTATATGCTCTTATACATTCAAGAGTTGTGCGCCAAAATCGAGGATTGAAGTTATCTCGCAGTATCCCAGCAATGATACGCGCGCCTGCGAAGCTCTGTCTCTGCTCCAAAGCCATCTCCATGGCCATCGTTGCCAGTTTTGGCTGCTCATCTGGGTTTGTGCTCCCGAATGCAAGCGACTTGAAAAAGTGCCAATAAGCGTCTTGCGGGAGATATTCCAGTCGAAGTGCTTCGGTTGTTCCCAGATTCACAATTCTATTTGATCGACTGGTGATTATGATTTTGCTCCCACCACGTGGTGTCATGCTGGTTGCGGAAGATTTCAACCTTCTCCATGTTCCCTCACTAATATCCTCAGCCAGTTCAACAATAATCAGCAACCTGTTTTGAGAAGCAGAATTTTGATGTCTGACTAGGCCACTAATATTGTTTCCTTTCAGGTCAATAAGTCCTTCATCCTTGAGACTGCCTTCTGGAAAGAACAAGATCATCGAGAAGTGACCACGCACACTCTCATCCCTACAGACATACTCAACAAGGGTGCTCTTCCCTACTCTTCTTGGACCAATGATTGGAAGTACAGCCAAGTCTGGCATAACATTGGGACACAACAAGAATTTCAGGACCCATTCCCGTTCAGTTTGGCGACCAAACATGCAATTATCCAAGAGCAAATATGTGCCGTAAGGTTGGCGAAGGATCCGAGGATACAATTCCAAGAAGAAAAGAAACTCCTTCATACCGGCCACGGTGTCTTCAAGGGTATCAACCATCTGTTGCAGCTCTTCTCGCATGTTGTTGTTTGTGCCGAACAACAGTGCTTCTCTGTTGCTGCTGCCACTGCCGGTCCGAGAGAAACGGAGCCGTTTGGCTGGACTGAATTTAGAGAGCGCAGATGATGAGTGGCTTACCTTCTCCTCGTCGAGGGCCGCTTGGAATCTCAAGGCATCGAGAACATAGTGGCCTTTGTACATTCCTTGCCTCAACATCTTGAGCTGACGGAGCATCCCCTGGTTGGTGATGTCCCGCGCCTCGGCCTCCTCGACGACGATGTCGATTCTCAATACAACACTCTGTAGCCTTTGGACAATCTTGTTGATGTCAGGCTGCTGCTGGAAGTATTTGCTGATCACGAACGACGCCGTCCTACTGATGAGGTCGCCTACGATTGTAGAGATGAGGATATCCATTGATTGCCGAGCCTCCAACGCTCGACGCTCGAGTGGTGCAATGGAAGAGGGATAAAATTGGCAACGGGTTACACTAGCAATTTCGACCCGATACCCAGGTAGGTGTTCTGGATGAAGGTAACTGACTATGGCAAAGTAGTGTCGTGGTGGTGCCTTGCTACTGCTGAGTCTTCGGCTGAGTCTTGGGCGAGTCTGACTTGACGTGTTATATAAGTTGATGTGTACTCCCTCGTTCCTAAGCATAAGTCTTTTTTTAGAGATTTCAATATGAACTACATAACAATGTATATAGACATATTTTAGAGTGTACATTCACTCATTTTGCTCTGTATATAGTCCATATTGGAATATCTAAAAAGACTTATATTAAGGAACGGAGGGAGTAGAATTTATTTCAGGTCACCATGTCACATCAGAACTAACTAATTGAGGTTCCTTGTGGTGGAACTAGCCAACTAGAGTTTAAGTTCTAAACTTGGCACTGGTGCTCGCTGTTTTTTGGATTTATTTGATGTTCGTTCAGTGGGAGGAGACGCTCCTGTTGGGTAGGTTGTGCGTGCATGCGTTTCTAGAGGTGAGTGTATGTGCGTGTTTGTGGGCATCTGGAGTGTTAAAAAAAAAAAGAAAAACCAACTAACTGCTACCCTTGTCAAATTTCTCCTTGACGTGTTATATGAGTTGGACTTAATTTGAGTAGACTAGTCTTGGTGGACTGGTGGTCTAGTCAAGAAAGACAAATGTGAGTGAATTTTGGCTAAAAGAAATGAGAATGAACGGCAAGGCAGTCTAGAAGGCGTTATGGTCTTTGGCTGGCTCTAGGAAACGGTCGAATTTGCCTTGCTTCTACGCTCAGTGACAGAAAGTGGTCCTGGAGGAATATTCACTACATTCTTTTTGAGCGGTAAACCAAACTTTATTGATTAATGTTTCGGTTTACAGGAATAACAAAGGGATCATGGGGTACTCCCAACCACAAATGGCGCCCTTGAACTAGAGAAATACAGAATTTAACTAGATTATGAACATCAACATTCCCTTGCCATCCTTCAAAGATGAAGTCGCAACGTGTGAATTGTCTTGCCTGGCTTTGGATCTCCTTGACAATCATGCTATATCTTCCTGCCGTCCCTTTCTTAATTTCCTCCACAACAGTTTTGCAATCACAGGCAACAACAATCTGATCAAAATGTAAATCCTGAGCTAGGGCTAGCGCCTCACGGCAGGCCAGCGCTTCTAGCATCGGTGGATCATTGATCTCATCAAAAACCATTGCTGAGGAACTGAGGAACTGGCCATCGCGGTTCCTTCCTATGGTGGCAGCTGCTCCTCTTCTCCCGTTTCTGGCAACTCCCCCATCTACCTGAATCTTGACAACACCATGATCAGGCGGTATCCATCCTTGCCTGACACCATGTCTCGCTGCTGCATGCGAGTCGCTCCTTGTAGCCGACCCATTATGAACAGTTGCAATTTCAGCAATGAAACTCTTTACAAACGAATGAGTCGCGTGCGGGCTCTGTAGGTCTCCCTCATGAATAGCCTTACGACGAGCCCACCAAATCGCCCACATAGTTACTGCCATCACTATCAGGCTATCTTGTGGTAGATGATCTATGGCTGAAAATAACCACACCTTAGCATTCGGCTCCGGGGTCGCTTGAATAAAATCAAGTATGTTTTCATCAACCAGTGCCCAAACGCACCTTGCAACAGAACATTCAAAAAGTGAGTGTCGCCATGAATCTGCCATTCCACATAGCTGGTTTTCCTTGCGTGTCTTACATCCTCTGTTCGGATCGACAGCTTAGACAGTCTCCACAAGAAATAACGTATTTTTCCGGGAACTTTAATGGACCATAGTGACGCCCATGATTTAGCTTCAGCAACAAAATCTGAGGACCCAGATCTTCCTTCTAACCATTCCTCTCTTCTGCGCTTTGTGTCAGCCAACATTCGGTAAGCAGATCTTACTGAAAAAACTCCATTCCTCTCAAAGTTCCATGCCCATTGATCATCCATTTGTCTAGTGCAGATCGGAATGGCCAAGACAGCCAGGGTATCCGTAGCAATAAAATTAGCATCAAGCGCTTCTCTATTCCATGCCGCATTATGTGCATCAATCAACTCACTTACGAAGGTTGGGGGGTTGGCCGATAGACACGCTAATGGCCTCATGATAGCGTTCCTCGGTATCCAGTTATCTACCCATATCCTCGTTGTTGATCCATCTCCGATTCTCCTGATAATCCCTTGCTTGAGGACATCTATTCCTTCCATTATGGCTCGCCATACCTGTGATGGCCGATTCCCAAGTTCAACTTCCAGAATTGTGCTTTGAGGATAATAGACAGCCTTCAAAATTCTCGCACACAAAGAATCTGGACACTGCAGAAGTCTCCAGGACTGTCTTGCCAAAAGAGCTAGATTGAAAAGCTCAAAATCCCGAAACCCTAGCCCACCCATGAATTTGAGCTGAGTCATAGACTTCCAAGAAACCCAAGCTGGCTTACGTTTACCTTCCCTGCTTCCCCACCAGAATTGCCTTGTTAGCTTGTTTAGGTGCTCACAAAGGCCCCGAGGTAGCTTAAAACATGACATTGAGAACACTGGGACTGCTTGTGCCACTGATTTAACCAAGACTTCCTTTCCTTATGAAGACAAACATTTTTCCATCCATCCCTTCACCTTGCTCCACAGCCTGTCCTTCAAGTACTTAAATGCTCCATTTTTAGAATTGCCTACATCAAAAGGCAATCCTAGGTACTTTTCATTCAGGGATTCATTGGGAACATTTAGTATGGCTCTAATCTCATCCTTTATAGTGTTTGGGCAACCCTTGCTAAAAAAGATAGAAGACTTAGCTATGTTAATCCTCTGACCAGAAGCCTGGCAATAGTTCTCCAACAGGTTTGACACCTCGGTCGCCCCTCCCCCGGTTGCTTTAAAGAACAGCAGGCTGTCATCTGCGAATAACAAGTGGTTAACAGGTGGAGCTAGTGGCGCCACTTGTATCCCACCCAGTTGGGATGACTCACTTAAATTTTTCAATAGGCCTGAAAGGCCCTCCGCTGCCAATAAGAACAGGTAAGGGGAGATAGGATCTCCCTGACGAATTCCTCTGCTAGGTCTAAATTCCTCCAACTTCTTTCCATTAAACAAAACTGAATAAGAGACTGATGTGACCAAGTTCATAACAATATCAACCCATCTCTGAGAAAACCCCAGTTTCAGCATGATAGCTCGTAAGTATTCCCATTCCAACCTATCATATGCCTTCATCATGTCCAATTTAAGAGCACAATGTCTGTGTTTGATAGCTTTATTGCGTTTCATAAAATGCAAGCATTCATATGCTACGATGATGTTATCCGTGATTAAACGGCCGGGAACAAAGGCCGATTGTTCAGCTGAAATGATCTCAGGGATCACATTCTTCAGGCGGTTGGCGATAACTTTAGAAGCTATCTTATAAAGCACATTAGATAAACTGATCGGTCGGAACTGTGATAAGTGAGAAGGGTTTTTTACCTTCGGTATGAGGACCAA
Organism: Triticum urartu; assembly: GCF_003073215.2. Classification (NCBI taxonomy): domain Eukaryota; kingdom Viridiplantae; phylum Streptophyta; class Magnoliopsida; order Poales; family Poaceae; genus Triticum; species Triticum urartu. The sequence continues at coordinate 44,238,703 of NC_053027.1, read as the reverse complement.
ATATGTCTGGTTAATACCTTCTGCACTTTCGTTTCCCTCGACTATCGCCAGCACTGCCTTAGTCACCTCTTCTCCACAGACCCCCCAATGCTTCTGAAAGAAATGTGCCGGGAATCCGTCAGGCCCCGGCGCCTTCATAGGAAACATCTGATAAAGTGCTGATTTGACCTCCTTTTTCGTATACACCGCGTCCAGTTGTGCTCGCATATCATTCGTCACCTTCACCGGAACCGAGTCCAAAACCTCTTGCATATTGTTGCATCCCTCTTAGGTGTAGAGGCCTTTATAAAACTCATTTGTCATACCCTCTAACTCTTCTGCATCCTCCGTTAATTGCCCATCCGACCTAGCCAGGGCCGTGATCTTGTTTTTTCTCCTTCACATCGATGCTCTTTGCTGGAAATATTTTGTATTGCTGTCACCATAAGTAAGCCAGTCTACTCGCGACCGCTGCCTACTCATGATCTCTTCCCTGTGGTATAGCTCGACCAGTCTGTCAACCACTTTGATTTCAAGATGGCTCGGTTCTGTTCTTCCTGGTACGTTCGTTAACACCTCAAGCTCTTTCGCGAGTTTCTTGATCTCCTTCTTTACATTACCAAAGGTATGCCTATCCCAGCTGTACAAATGTTCGCTGAGATCTTTAATTTTATATCTGACCTCAATTGCCGAAAAACCCTTCGGTTTTCCATTCCAGTTCGTTTCTATGAGTGAATATAACTCTGGGTGTCTCTCCCACATTACCTCGTACTTGAAGCTCTTCGGCTTCCTCCTCGCATCCTCATCATCCGATAGCTTCAGCACTATAGGCCCGTGATCAGAGCAAGCTGCAGTCTCATTGCTCACCTCCGCGAGCGGAAAAAGAGAACTCCACGCTGCATCTACGACTGCTCGGTCGAGGCAGACTCTTGTGTAAGTCCCACCCGCAACCCTCTTCTCAAATGTCCACCATCTTCCTTTGTGGCCTAAATCCATCAAGCCACAAACATCTAGGGCATCCCTGAATCCCTCCATCTGCCCTTGGCCTCTCAAGTTGACTCCTTCATGTTCTGACTGAATTAGAACCTCATTAAAATCTCCCAACACTGCCCAAGGCAGTGTTGACGCCGCCGAAATAGAGCACAGCGTGTCCCATGTTTTATATTGTTCTGCCACCTGTGCTTCTCCGTACACACATGTTAACCTCCATGGCGAAGGTCCAAGATCAGATATATTAGTGTCTATATGATATTTCGAGTAGCCGGTAACTTCTAGCTTTATTGATTCATTCCAGAAAATTACAAGAGCTCCACTCCGTCCCGAGCTACTAACAGCAAAGGGTCTATCATATCCGAACGATTGAGCTAAAATCTCGACACGTGCGCTCGACAATTGAGTTTCTACTAAGCACAACACGGCCGGGGCAAATTTTGCCGTGAGGTCACGGACTTCCCGAACTGTCGCGGGGTTGCCCAAACCGCGACAGTTCCAACACACAAAGCATTCATTTGGCTCGGTGGTCCTCCTCGTGGGAGGCCGCCTCCGTCATCAGTTCATCCTGTCGGACATCTCCTTTCTCACCCTGCTTCCTTCTCTTCACTATTGGTACCTTCCCCGGTGTCTTCTGCCCTCCATCATTATCTGTTGAGGTTGAGCCTCCCTCTAGTAAAAGGACAGTATCTGCCACTTTGCCTGCAAGATTGGGGACGGGTTGCCCTCTAACATTTAGCGTGCCATCAGAAGAGACCAGCCTCTTACGAATGTTTTTTTCCACTACTCCCTGATGTCCCGGCTGGTAGCTCGCATCCTCTTCTCCTGCATAATCTCTTGCTCTGCTGTTTCTTCCTTCCCCCCATCGCCTCTTCCCTGCCTGCCTCCTCTGTCTCCTCTTCCACCCGCTCTTCCTCTACCACCACTTCTTCCTCCTCCGTCCCGATCTGTTTGAGCCTGTGGGTTCGGCTCCGGTGCCCAGAGAAGCCAATCTCCCCACTCATAGGTTCTTGGATCATGCACAGCATCCCCACACTCTTCAACTATATGGCCCATCAAGCCACAAAGGTAGCAGAAGTCAGGGAGTTTCTCATAAGCCACTGGGTACCTCTTACTCTCCTTTAGGGTTATTGGCACAAAACGGACAAGGGGCTCATTGACATCCAAAAACACCCTCTCCCTCAGCGTATTATTAGGGTTTATCACCCCCTCATTCACTATCACTGTGATCGGTGGACCTCCCACCTTAGCTGCAACCTTTTCTGCCAGCGACTTCTTTGCCGTTAGCCCTGGCGGCAAGCCTTTGATCCTCGCCCACACTGGGACTTTGTTTAGTTTATACTGAGAGACATCTGAGAACCCGTCATACTCTTGAATAATTACCGGCGCCCTGCAGAACAGCCAAGGCCCCCCGTCCATGATCCTCTTCCAATCCCCAAGGCAATGACACTAAACAAGGAACAAATTTGGGCCTTTGATATTGAACGTGACCCCCTTCGCAGCAGCCCAAGCATTGCGCATCTAATTCAGCAGCGCTGAGTGCCCAAAGGGCCGAGTTGTATGAACCCTAAAAATCCCCAGCCAACGCACCTCTTTGATCAGCTCCTCTACTTCACCAGAAAAATCTAGATCTTCCATCTCTTCCCCATGTAAGTTCATCCTGGCAAACTAATCATCCAAGTCTGCTTCGGGTCCATAATACTCCCCCGCTTCTTCTTCGTCCTCCAATTCCTGATCATCCCCTTCTCGATCACTACCCACATCCTCTTCCGCCCCGGACTGATCAGATCCCTCATTGACAGGTTGATCCTCAGATCGCAGTCCCGCCATCCTCTCCGCATCCTCGAGCACCACACGATCGTGCGCTAAATCCTTCATGCACTCCGCCGGATTTACTCCTGCAGGTATTGGTTGACTCCCCGTAGCCGGAACCCCAGCCATCGGGCAGGTTTTTCATGGACTCCGGCGGTAGATCGCCGGAGGAAGGTGTGGAACCTTAGCGCTGCCCAAGCCCTAGGGGAAAACGAGTCTCTTGAGGTAAGAATATTCACTACCTAAAGCATAAAAATCTAAAGTATGACCATGTCGGCCACCTGTTGGCCGAAGACAAGGTTTTCGGTCCGTGTTTGGCCGAAGTGGGCTCTTCAGCCTCCTGTTGGCCGAAGAGTGGCCCAGCTGGGCCGAAGAGGAGGTGTCGGTGGGCTAGCGACCGAAGAGGCCGTCTTCATCCTACCAGCGACCGAAAAGATCTTCGGCCGACCCGCGATCGAAGAGGTGTAGATAAGCCCGACGCGGTCGTCTCCTTCCTCTCGCTGCTGTTTCTTCCTCTCTCTCTCTCTCTCTCTCTCTCTCTCTCTCTCTCTCTTTTACGTCTCTGTTTCTCTCCCCACCCCACGCCGATCTCCTCCGTTTTCCATCCATTTTCGCATCCAAGACACAGAATCAATAGATCGTAGCAATCTCCGTCGGCCTACATTGTCATTTTTTTGTGTGGGATAGTTTTTTGTGTGTACAAGTGAGAAGAAACCATGGCGGGGGTGGAGGAAGTGCGGCATGGGGAGGAGGTGGTGGTGAGGAGGAGGTGCAGCTCGGGAGGAGGAGGAGGTGTGGCTTGGGGGGGGGGGTTTCGAAGTTGAACCTCCGATCGTCGAGGGGGAGGAGGTGGTGTTGTCGGGTGATGCAAGTACTCCGTGAGGTGGCCGGTGCTGCTAGGTTGTGTTGGGGAACATAGTAATTTCAAAAAATTTCCTATGCACACGCAAGATCATGGTGATGCATAGCAACGAGAGGGGAGAGTGTGATCTACGTACCCTTGTAGACCGACAGCGGAAGCGTCAGCACAACGCGGTTGATGTAGTCGTACGTCTTCACGGCCCGACCGATCAAGCACCGAAACTACGGCACCTCCAAGTTCTAGCACACGTTCAGCTCGATGACGATCCCCGGACTCCGATCCAGCAAAGTTTCGAGGAAGAGTTCCGTCAGCACGATGGCGTGGTGACGATCTTGATGTACTACTGTCGCAGGGCTTCGCCTAATCACCGCTACAATATTATCGAGGACTATGGTGGAAGGGGGCACTGCACACGGTTAAGAATATGATCACGTGGATCAACTTGTGTGTCTAGGGGTGCCCCCTTCCCCCGTATATAAAGGATCAAAGGGGGGGGGGGGGCGGCCGGCCAGGAGGAGGGCGCGCCAGGAGGAGTCCTACTCCCATCGGGAGTAGGATTCCCCCCCTTTCCTAGTTGGAATAGGATTCGGGAGGGGGAAAGAGGAGAGAGAGAAGGAAGGGGGGGGGGGCGCCGCCCCCTTCTCCTTATCCTATTCAGACTAGGGGGGGGGGGGGCGCGCGGCCTAGCCCTGGCCACCTCTCCTCTCTTCCATTAAAGCCCACTAAGGTCCATATACCTCCCGGGGGGTTCCGGTAACCTCCCGGTACTCTGGTAAAATCCTGATTTCACCCGGAACACTTCCGATATCCAAATATAGGCTTCCAATATATCAATATTTATGTCTCGACCATTTCGAGACTCCTCATCATGTCCGTGATCACATCCGGGACTCCGAACAAACTTCGGTACATCAAAATGCATAAACTCATAATATAACTGTCATCGAAACCTTAAGCGTGCAGACCCTACGGGTTCGAGAACAATGTAGACATGACCGAGACACGTCTCCGGTCAATAACCAATAGCGGAACCTGGATGCTCATATTGGGTCCTACATATTCTACGAAGATCTTTTATCGGTCAGACCGCATAACAACATACGTTGTTCCCTTTGTCATCGGTATGTTACTTGCCCGAGATTCGATCGTCGGTATCTCAATACCTAGTTCAATCTCGTTACCGGCAAGTCTATTTACTCATTCCGTAATACATCATCTCACAACTAACTCATTAGTTGCAATGCTTGCAAGGCTTATGTGATGTGCATTACCGAGGGGGCCCAGAGATACCTCTCCGACAATCGGAGTGACAAATCCTAATCTCGAAATACGCCAACCCAACATGTACCTTTGGAGACACCTGTAGAGCACCTTTATAATCACCCAATTACGTTGTGATGTTTGGTAGCACACAAAGTGTTCCTCCGGCAAACGGGAGTTGCATAATCTCATAGTCATAGGAACATGTATAAGTCATGAAGAAAGCAATAGCAGCATACTAAACGATCGGGTGCTAAGCTAATGGAATGGGTCATGTCAATCAGATCATTCACCTAATGATGTGATCCCGTTAATCAAATAACAACTCTTTGTCCATGGTTAGGAAACATAACCATCTTTGATTAACGAGCTAGTCAAGTAGAGGCATACTAGTGACACTCTGTTTGTCTATGTATTCACACATGTATTATGTTTCCGGTTAATACAATTCTAGCATGAATAATAAACATTTATCATGATATAAGGAAATAAACAATAACTTTATTATTGCCTCTAGGGCATATTTCCTTCAGGTTGAAGGAAGGAGCAAGAAGCAGGGGACACACGCGTCGAAGGTATAACTATGTCATCACAAATTTTCTATGAGTTGTACAGTTTAGTTAGTGTAGATAAGTCATATTGCGCACTTCTAGTGTTAATTTGTCTGTGGTGGCATTTTAGCGGTTAATTAGTGTAGCGGGTAATAGTTTTGTTCATTGTGATTAATGAGAAGATGGCAATGTTTGATGGGTGAAAATATCCGAATCGGTAAATTTGATTGTTTACTATGGCCCTGGTAATGTTTGATATAATGAGTTGGGGTTTGATCTTAGCGAGTATAAAAATAGCGTCATGACACTTCCAAACCCGGACAGACTAGACATTAGATAGTTGAAGTACTGGTTGACTACTAGTTTTGGGCTGGACCTAAATTATGTTTCGTCAGTATTCATGCACTGTGGACCAAATCCTGTAAAAATGTCAAGTGGGAGTTGATGCTGATAGATAGGAGCCAACGGTCATTGATCCTGTTAAGGCATTGCAGAGACCAAAGAATCCACCCATACACCCTAGTGCAACATGTGGCGAAGGAGGACAATACCATACAACTCCACATGGGGTATGAACCCGGCCAAGGCAGTGAAGTGGGTAACGAGATTTATTTATCCGGGTCACAACCACTAGATGTGGATGCAAGCCAACCCGAGAAGGAGTCAGACTACGTGCCACACAATGTGTGTGGTCATGATACTGGGAAGAGTAGTCAGTCGATAATATTAGCTGGTTCTGATTTTGCTGATGGGGATAAGGAAGGGGAGGGAATGCAGGGTGTGATGTAGGAAGAGGATGATGATGGATTGGCGGAGGATCTGGATTCTAAAAATTCCGAGGATGAAGTGGAGGTACCGATTCCTTCTACATGGGATCAGGACATATCCACCGGCCTTACGGTCAACGATGGCCATGAGACTCCATGGCAGTATAATCTGAACCAAGTCCAAATAGGGGCTATGTTCGATAGAAAGAAAAAACTGAAGTATGCGTTCATAAAGTGGGCTATTTCTACGCAAAGGGTTTTTTTGGACACACATATCAAGTCCAACATCCTATACCATGAAATGTGTTGAAACATGTTGTCCTGGGAAGGTGCACGTGCACGTGCCAAAGTATACCATCCACTGGGTTGTCACCGATGTCGTCCCACATAATTGTGTGAGGAAAACAATTTCTGGTGAATCATCCAAACCTGACTTCAACTCTCATTGCACAACTCATGTATACTGAGATAGTGCAGAAGAAAGATATGGAAGCAAAACACATCCAGACAACAGTGAATGTTAGATGGAATTATGACATTCCTTATGGGAAGGCTTGGAGGGCTAAGCAAAAGGGTATGGAGGAAAGGTTTGGAACATTCATCGACTCATATGATAATGTTGTCCGTCTCCTTGACATACTGAAGGAGAGGAATCCTGGTACTTATGTTGACGTACAACACACGAGGTTGCCGAGTATACCAGATTTCAAGGTGTTCAAATGAGTATTCTTCTCTTTTTCTATGTGCATCGAAGCATTCCGGCATTGTCCTCCTATGATGTTTGTGGGTGGTACATTCCTGACTAGTCAGTACAAAAGGCAAATCCTGACTGCTATTGGTGTGGATGGGAACAATCAAATCATCCCACTTGCCCTGGCATTTGTGGAAAGTGAGAACTTTCCGAGCTGGGTATGGTTCTTCCGGCAAGTGAAAATTGCCATCATGAAGGACCGACCAAACGTACGTGTCATTCATGACAAAGATGCTGGTATTGTTGGGGATCGTAGCAGAAATTTAAAATTTTCTATGCATCACCAAGATCAATCTATGGAGTAATCTAGCAACGAGGGGAAGGGGAGTGCATCTACATACCCTTGTAGATCGCTAAGCGGAAGCGCTACAAGAACACGGATGAAGGTGTCGTACCCGTAGCGATTCAGATCACGGTTGATTCCGATCTAAGTGCCGAACAACGGCGCCTCCGCGTTCAACACACGTGCAGCCCGGTGACGTCTCCTACGCCTTGATCCAGCAAGGGGAGAAGGATAGGTTGGGGAAGACTCCGTCCAGCAGCAGCACGACGGCGTGGTGGTGGTGGAGGAGCGCGGGACTCCAGCAGGGCTTCGCCAAGCACTACGAGAGACGAGGAGGGAGAGGGGTAGGGCTGCGCCAATAGGGGAAGAACATCGTGTGTTGAGCTGCCCCTTTGCCTTCACTATATATAGGGGGAGAGGGAGGGCTGCGCCCCCACCTAGGGTTCCCACCCCAAGGGGTGCGGCAGCCCTAGATCCCATCTAGGGTGGCGGCCACAAGGGGGAGAGGGGGAGGCGCACCTGGGGTGGGCCTTAGGGCCCATCTGCCCTAGGGTTTGCCCCCTCCCCTCTAGGAGGAGCCTTGGGCCTTGGTGGGAGGCGCCCCAGCCCACCTAAGGGCTGGTCCCTTCCCACTATTGGCCCATGTAGGCCTCCGGGGGTGGTGGCCCCACCTGGTGGACCCCCGGACCCCTCCGGTGGTCCCGGTACACTACCGGTGATGCCCAGAACACTTCCGGTGGCCAAAACCATACTTCATATATATCAATCTTTACCTCCGGACCATTTCGGAACTCCTCGTGACGGCCGGGATCTCATCCGGGACTCCGAACAACATTCGGTAACCGCGTACATACTTTCCCTATAACCCTAGCGTCATCGAACCTTAAGTGTGTAGACCCTACGGATTCGGGAGTCATGCAGACATGGCCGAGACAACTCTCCGGTCAATAACCAACAACGGGATCTGGATACCCATGTTGGTTCCCACATGCTCCACGATGATCTCATCGGATGAACCACGATGTCAAGGATTCAATCAATCCCGTATACAATTCCCTTTGTCTATAGGTACGATACTTGCCCGAGATTCGATCGTCAGTATCCCGATACCTTGTTCAATCTCGTTACCGGCAAGTCTCTTTACTCGTTCCGTAACACATCATCCCATGATCAACTCCTTGGTCACATTGTGCACATTATGATGATGTCCTACCGAGTGGGCCCAGAGATACCTCTCCGTTACACGGAGTGACAAATCCCAGTCTCGATTCGTGCCAAACCAACAGACACTTTCGGAGATACCCGTAGTGTACCTTTATAGCCACCCAGTTACGTTGTGACGTTTGGTACACCCAAAGCACTCCTACGGCATCCGGGAGTTGCACAATCTCATGGTCTAAGGAAATGATACTTGACATTAGAAAAGCTTTAGCATACGAACTACACGATCTTTGTGCTAGGCTTAGGATTGGGTCTTGTCCATCACATCATTCTCCGAATGATGTGATCCCGTTATCAACGACATCCAATGTCCATGGTCAGGAAACCGTAACCATCTATTGATCAACGAGCTAGTCAACTAGAGGCTTACTAGGGACATGGTGTTGTCTATGTATCCACACATGTATCTGAGTTTCCTATCAATACAATTCTAGCATGGATAATAAACGATTATCATGAACAATGAAATATAATATAATAATAACTAATTTATTATTGCCTCTAGGGCATATTTCAACAGTATCCCACTTGCACTAGAGTCAATAATCTAGTTCACATCGCCATGTGAATAACACTCACAGGTCACATCGCCATGTGACCAACATCCAAAGAGTTTACTAGACTCAGTAATCTAGTTCACATCACTATGTGATTAACACTCAATGAGTTCTGGGTTTGATCATGTTATGCTTGTGAGAGAGGTTGTAGTCAACGGGTCTGCCATATTCAGATCCCTATGTATTTCACAAAACTTTATGTCATATCGTAGATGCTGCTACCACGTTCTACTTGGAGCTATTCCAAATTGTTGCTCCATTATACATATCCGGTATCTCTACTCAGAGCTATCCGGATAGGTGTTAAGCTTGCATCGACACAACTCTTTACGTCGAACTCTTTATCACCTCCATAACCGAGAAATATTTCCTTATTCCTCTAAGGATAATTTTGACCGCTATCTGGTGATCCACTCCTAGATCACCTTTGCACCCTCTTGCCAGACATGTGGCAAGGCACACATCAGGTGCGGTACTCAGCATGGCATACCGTATAGAGCCTATGAAAAAAGCATAGGGGATGACCTTCGTCCTTCCTCTTTCTTCTGCCATGGTCAATCTTCGAGTCTTACTCAACTTCACACCTTACAACTCAGGTAAGAACCCCTTCTTTGACTGATCTATTTTGAACTCCTTCAAAAAACATGTCAAGGTGTGCGTTCTTTGAAAGTATCATCAGGCGTCTTGATCTATCTCTATAGATCTTGATGCCCAATATGTAAGCAGCTTTATCCAGGTCTTCCTTTCAAAATCACTCTTCAAACAACCGTTTATGCTTTCCAGAAATTCTACATTATTTCGGATCAACAATATGTCATCCACATATACTTATCAGAAATGTTGTAGTGCTCCCACTCACTTTCTTGTAAATACAAGTTTCTAGCAAACATTGTATAAACCTAAAAGCTTTGATCACTCCATCAAAGCATATATTCCGACTCCGAGATGCTTGCTCTAGTCCATAGAAGGATCGCTGGAGCCAGCATACCTTTTAGCATCCTTAGGATCGACAAAACTTTGATTGTATCACATACAACTCTTTCTTACGAAAACTGGTAAGAAAACTTGTTTTTGACATCCATCTATCAGAGTTCATAATCGAAAAATACAGCTAATGCTAACATGATTCCGACGGACTTAAGCATCGCTATGGGTGAGAAATTCTCATCGTAGTCAACTCCTTGAACTTGTGAAAAGACTCTTTGCCACAAGTCGAGCTTCATAGACGGTAACATTACCGCCCACGTCCGTCTTCTTCTTAAAGATCCATTTGTCTCAATGGCTTGCCGATCAACAGGCAAGTCCACCAAAGTCCATGCTTTGTTCTGATACATGGATCCTGTCTCGGATTTCATGGCTTCTAACCATTTGTCGGAATACGGGTCCACCATTGCTTCTCCATAGTTCGTAGGTTCATTGTTGTCCAACAACATGATATTTAAGACAGGATTACCGTACCACTCAGGAGTAGTACATATCCTTGTCGACCTACGAGGTTCGATAGTAACTTGATCCGAAGCTTCATGATCACTATCATTAACTTCCTATTCAACAGACGTAGGCGCCACAGAAAACATCTTTCTGTGTTGCATCACTTTCTGGTTGAAATAAAGCTTCGACAACCTCATCAAGTTCTATCTTCCTCCCACTCAATTCTTTCGAGAGAAACTCCTTCTCGAGAAAGGACCCGTTCTTAGCGACAAACAATTTGCCCTCGGATCTGAGATAGAAGGTATACCCAACTGTCACCTTTGGGTATCCTATGAAGATGTATTTGGCCGTTTTTGGGTTCGAGCCTTTCCGGCTGAAGCCTTAAGTATCGCAGCCCCAAACATTAAGAAACAACAACTTTGGTTTCTTGCCAAACCAATGTTCACACGACGTCGTCTCAACGGACTTAGATGGTGTCCTATCTAAAGTGAATGCAGCTATCTCTAACGCATAACCTCAAAATGAAAATGGTAGATCGGTAAGAGACATCATAGATCGCACCATATCTCATAAGGTTCGATTATGACGTCCGGACACACCATTACAACTGTGGTGTTCCAGGTGGCTTCAACTGTGAAACAATTCCGCAACGTCTTAAGTGATTGCCAAACTCATAACTCAGAAATTCTCATCGATCAGATCGTAGGAATTTGATCTTCTTGTTATGATGGTTCTTAACTTCACTCTGAAATCGCTTGAACTTTCCAAATGTTTTAGACTTGTGCTTCATTAAGTAAATATACCTATATCTACCCAAATCGTCAGTGAAGATGAGAAAATAGCGATATCCACCGCACGCTTCAATTCTCATTGGATCGCACGCATCAACATGTATGATTTCCAACAAGTCACTTGCCCGTTTCATTGTACCTGAAAACGGGGTTTTAGTCATCCTGCCCATGAGGCATGGCTCGCATGTGTCAAGCGATTCAAAATCAAGTGACTCCAAACATCCATCGATATGGAGTTTCTTTATGCATCTTATGCCAATATGACCTAAGAGGCAGTGCCACAAGAAAGTGGTACTATCATTATTAACTCTACATCTTTTGGCGGGAACATGTGTATTACCACGACCGAGATTCACTGAACCATTCACATAGGGTGCATGACCATGAAAGGTATTATTCATGTAAACAGAATAACCATTATTCTCTAACTTAAATGAATAACTGTATTGCAATGAACACGATCTAATCATATTCATGCTCAACGTAGACACCTGATAACATTTATCTAGGTTCAATACTAATCCCGAAGGCAGATGGAGCGTGCGATGGTGATCTTATCAACTTTGGAAACACTTCCAACACACATCGTCACCTCGCCCTTAGCCAGTCTCCGTTTAGTCCGTAGCTTTTGCTTCAAGTCACCAATAATAGCAACTGAACCGGTATCCAATACCCAGGTGCTACCAGGAGTACTAGCGAGGTACACATTAATAACACGTATATACTTTGTTGAAGTTTCCAGCCTTCTTATCTACCATGCATTTGGGGTAATTCCGCTACTAGTGACCGTTCCCCTTACAATAGAAGCACTTAGTCTCGGGTTTGGGTTCAACCTTGGGTTCCTTCACTGGAGCAGCAACTGTTTGTCATCCATGAAGTTTCCCTTCTAGCCCTTGCCCTTCTTGAAACCAGTGGTCTTGTTAAACCATCAACACTTGATGCTCCTTCTTGATTTCTACTTGTTGCGGTTTTAAGCACCGCAAATAGCTCCGGGATCAACTCCATCCCTTGCATGTCATAGTTCATCACAAAGATCTAGTAGCTTAGTGATAGTAACTAGAGAACTCTATCAATCACTATCTTATCTGGAAGTTTAACTCCCACTTGATTTAAGTGATTGTAGCACCCAGACATTCTGAGCACATGCTCACTAGCTGAGCTATTCTCCTCCATCTTGTTGGCAAAAGAACTTGTCAGAGGTCTCATACCTCTCAATACGGGCATGAGCCTGAAATCCAAATTTCATCTCTTGGAACATCTCATATGTCTTATGGCGTTCAAAACGTCATTGGAATCCTGATTCTAAGCCGTAAAGTATGGTGCACTAAACTATCAAGTAGTCATCAGGATGTGTCTGTCAGGTGTTCACAACATCCACAGACGACGTTGTAGGGGTTTGCACATCGAGCGGTGCATCAAAGACGTAAGCCTTCTGTGTAGCAGTGAGGACACTCCTCGGACTACGGACCCAGTCCGCATCATTGCTTACAATATCTTTCAACTTGGTCTTTCTCTAGGAACGTATTGAAACAGGGAGCTACAACGTGAGCTATTTATCTACAACATATTTGCAAAGACAATTTAGACTATGTTCATGATAATTAAGTTCATCTAATCAAATTATTTAATGAACTCCCACTCAGATAGACATCCCTCTAGTAATCTAAGTGAAACATGATCAGAGTCAACTAGGCCGTGTCCAATCATCACGTGAGACGGACTAGTCATCATCGGTGAACATGTTCATGTTGATCGTATCTTCTATACGACTCATGTTCGACCTTTCGGTCTTTCGTGTTCCGAGGCCATGTCTGTACATGCTAGGCTCGTCAAGTCAACCTAAGTGTATTGCGTGTGTAAATCTGGCTTACGCCCGTTGTATTCGAACGTTAGAATCTCTCACACCCGATCATCACGTGGTGCTTCGAAACAACGAACCTTCGCAATGGTGCACAGTTAGGGGGAACAGAATTCTTGAAATTATTGCGAGGGATCATCTTATTTAAGCTACCGTCGTTCTAAGCAAATAAGATGTAAAACATGATAAACATCACATGCAATCAAATAGTGACATGATATGGCCAATATCATTTTGCTCCTTTTGATCTCCATCTTCGGGGCGCCATGATCATCATCGTCACCGGCATGACACCATGATCTCCATCATCGTGTCTTCATGAAGTCGTCTCGTCAACTATTACTTCTACTACTATGGCTAACGGTTTAGCAATAAAGTAAAGTAATTACATGACGTTTAAGTTGACACGCAGGTCATAAAAAAATTAAGACAACTCCTATGGCTCCTGCTGGTTGTCATACTCATCGACATGCAAGTCGTGATTCCTATTACAAGAACATGATCGATCTCATACATCACATATATCATTCATCACATCCTTTTGGCCATATCACATCACAAGGCATATGCTGCAAAAACAAGTTAGACGTCCTCTAATTGTTGTTGCAAATTTTTACGTGGCTGCTATAGGTTTCTAGCAAGAACGTTTCTTACCTATGCCAAAACCACAACGTGATATGCCAATTTCTATTTACCCTTCATAAGGACCCTTTTCATCGAATCCGATCCGACTAAAGTGGGAGAGACAAACACCCGCTAGCCACCTTATGCAACTAGTGCATGTCAGTCAGTGGAACCAGTCTCACGTAAGAGTACATGTAAGGTCGGTCCGGGCCGCTTCATCCCACGATGCCGCCGAATCAAGATAAGACTAGTAATGGCAAGTAAATTGACAAAAATTGACACCCACAACAACTTGTGTTCTACTCGTGCATAGAAACTACGCATAGACCTAGCTCATGATGCCACTGTTGGGGATCGTAGCAGAAATTTAAAATTTTCTACGCATCACCAAGATCAATCTATGGAGTAATCTAGCAACGAGGGGAAGGGGAGTGCATCTACATACCCTTGTAGATCGCTAAGCGGAAGCGTTACAAGAACGCGGATGAAGGAGTCGTACCCGTAGCGATTCAGATCGCGGTTGATTCCGATCTAAGCGCCAAACAAACGGCGCCTCCGCGTTCAACACACGTGCAGCCCGGTGATGTCTCCTACGCCTTGATCCAGCAAGGGGAGAAGGAGAGGTTGGGGAAGACTCTGTTCAGCAGCAGCACGATGGCGTGGTGGTGGTGGAGGAGCGCGGGACTCCAGCAGGGCTTCGCCAAGCACTACGAGAGACGAGGAGGGAGAGGGGTAGGGCTGCGCCAACAGGGGAAGAACTTCGTGTGTTGGGCTGCCCCTTTGCCTCCACTATATATAGGGGGAGAGGGAGGGCTGCGCGCCCACCTAGGGTTCCCACCCCAAGGGGTGCGGCAGCCCTAGATCTCATCTAGGGTGGCGGCCACAAGGGGGAGAGGGGGAGGTGCACTTGGGGTGGGCCTTAGGGCCCATCTGCCCTAGGGTTTGCCCCCCTCCCCTCTAGGAGGCGCCTTGGGCCTTGGTGGGAGGCGCCCCAGCCCACCTAGGGGCTGGTCCCTTCCCACTATTGGCCCATGTAGGCCTCCAGGGCTGGTGGCCCCACCTGGTGGACCCCCGGACCCCTCCGGTGGTCCCGGTACACTACCGGTGATGCCCAGAACACTTCCGGTGGCCAAAACCATACTTCATATATATCAATCTTTACCTCCGGACCATTCCTGAACTCCTTGTGACGTCCGGGATCTCATCCGGGACTCCGAACAACATTCGGTAACCGCGTACATACTTTCCCTATAACCCTAGCGTCATCGAACCTTAAGTGTGTAGACCTTACAGGTTCGGGAGTCATGCAGACATGGCCGAGACAACTCTCCGGTCAATAACCAACAGAGGGATCTGGATACCCATGTTGGTTCCCACATGCTCCACGATGATCTCATCGGATGAACCATGATGTCAAGGATTCAATCAATCCCTTATACAATTCCCTTTGTCTATAGGTACGATACTTGCCCGAGATTCGATCGTCGGTATCCCGATACCTTGTTCAATCTCGTTACCGGCAAGTCTCTTTACTCGTTCCATAACACATCATCCCGTGATCAACTCCTTGGTCACATTGTGCACATTATGATGATGTCCTACCGAGTGGGCCCAGAGATACCTCTCCGTTACACGGAGTGACAAATCCCAGTCTCGATTCGTGCCAACCCAACAGACACTTTCGGAGATTCCCGTAGTGTACCTTTATAGCCACCCAGTTATGTTGTGACGTTTGGTACACCCAAAGCACTCCTACGGTATCCGGGAGTTGCACAATCTCATGGTCTAAGGAAATGATACTTGACATTAGAAAAGCTTTAGCATACGAACTACACAATCTTTGTGCTAGGCTTAGGATTGGGTCTTGTCCATCACATCATTCTCCTAATGATGTGATCCCGTTATCAACGACATCCAATGTCCATGGTCAGGAAACCGTAACCATCTATTGATCAACGAGCTAGTCAACTAGAGGCTTACTAGGGACATGGTGTTGTCTATGTATCCACACATGTATCTGAGTTTCCTATCAATACAATTCTAGCATGGATAATAAACGATTATCATGAACAATGAAATATAATATAATAATAACTAATTTATTATTGCCTCTAGGGTATATTTCCAACAGGTATATTGAAGGCCGTGAAGACATTAAGGAATCCAACAGATGACGAACCAACACATTGGAAGGAGTTGTAGAGCTGGTGGTTGTCCATGCGCCATCTCGGGGCTAATTTTTTCTCACGGTTCAAGAACAAGGGGTTGTTGAATTTTTCAAAAAAATATGCAAGCAGAACCAGCAGTGCAAATACGATTTTATTTGGTCAAAACTAGATGAGTTTACTAAGAAGCAGGTCCGTGTCAGGAAGAAAATGGAACAAGATCAGGTTGCATTTGCAACAATCATCACGGAGCTAGAGCAGCCAGTGGGTCTTTGTGACTTGCCAGCAATTGACCCTCCTGGTACTTAGAGAAAGAAGGGGAGGGCAATAAAGAGTTTTTCTCAGTGGATAGAGAAAGAGCCTCTTTTGAATTGGTCTTTGTTGCATGACACCCATGGAGCTAGGTATGGCCACATGACAACCAACCTTGAAGAGGTGTATAACTTTGTACTCAGAGGGAATAGAGCATTGCCACTCACAACTATTGTGGAGGCTGTATTCCATGGCACTTTGAGATATTTTAGAGAAAGGCATGAGTTAGCAAAGAAGCATATTGCAGATAATCACAAGACACCTCATTGTAGCCATGTCATGGAGTACATGGCAAAGGAGATAGAGAAAGCAAAGAGGCACACTGTCAGACTCATAGGTAATCAGGAAAGGAGGTATGAGGTTCAGCTACCTACCGATGGTTTTGGTTCTGCAAATGAGGTGAAGATGCACGATGTTAAATTTGGAACATAATTTTATCCAACGTGTGGGTGTACATGCAACAAACCGAAGTTGTTGCACCTGCCTTGCTCACATGTGTTGGCTGCTTGTGGCTAGATTGAGTTGGACGCCATCTCCTTCGTGTCTCCATAATATTTAAAAGAGGCAGTACTCAACACATGGACAGGTGAGATGACAGGGTTTAGAGTCTGTCGGCAATTTCAACAAGGTAAACGACTGTGAGAGAGTATACATCCCGAATCCAGAACTTTGGAGAACAAGTAGGGGTAAACGTAAGGTCTGTCACACCTGAAACGATATCGACCAATCTGAAGCTGGTGGAGCAACCAGACAATGTTTGCTATCCGCGGCTTATGGTCATAGGATGAAATATTGTCCCGACCTGAAGAAACATGGTGCTTCCACATCGACGAGTGTGACAATAGGAGCAAGAGGCGGACATGGTCGTGGCAGTCTAGGCCGAAGGGGAGGACTAGGAAGAAATAACCCATAAGCTATATAATGTGTCGGATTACGTTTTAATTTGCAATATGTTTGGACTATGTTTTAATTTGTAATATGTTGGACTATGTTTCAATTTGTATGTCTGGACTATGTTTTAATTTGTAATATGTTGGATTATGTTTTAATTTGTAATATGTCTAAACTATGTTTTAATTTGTAATATGTTTGGACTATGTTTTAATTTGTAATATGTTGGATTATGTTTTAATTTGTAATATGTCTAAACTATGTTTTAATTTGTAATATGTCTGGACTATGTTTTAATTGCATGTCATATTTGTTGTTTTAATTGCACATATGTCTTCGTATCCGTTGTTTGATGGTACGATTGATAGAGGACACCGGGCCGCACTTATGAAAGCGGGCAAGAACTTAGACGTGTTGGTCACTCGCACCCCAAAGTCTAACAGGATGATATACCCTTTATGGGTTAATAGGTATGTGTGCATATAATTACATGTTTAACATACTTTTGATACCCGCTAACTATATGCTACATTCTCTTTATTTTGTAGGTTATGTTGGGCTGGACTTCTACCCTTGGCACGACTAGTTGAGGGTACATTGGATGAGTGGCTTGAACATCCGGACTTGGATGAGAAAGGTGAACCAATAATGCAGTTACGCAAGAGGCTAGTGAAACGTTTCTCTTACGATAGGTCACTCCTTACCTGCTTAGTAGATAGACGGAGACAAGAGATACATACGTTTCACTTTTTCTGGGGAGAGATGGCGCCTAATTGACATGATGTGTCTTACTTGTTGGGATTACCCTTGGCCGGTGCTGCCATTGGTCCTTTAGAGGCAGAACATGGCTGGCTAGGAATGATGCATACCCGTTTTGTAGCTGTGGTGCCCAATGCTATGGGCTTAGACAACGATCCTAACGGGCCCCATTTTAGGTGGTTCAGCCAGTTTCAGGTAACCTTCACGGCCAGCTAAACAAATGTTATTTTTATAGTTGCCCTCACTACATAGTTGACATACTCATATGGTTTCTATGTAGATTGTCTTGTTAGGATACCCCGCAGTTGAGTTGTCATAGGCACAGATTGATCGATCCCTAGAGGCATATATGCTTTGATCGTTTGGCAAGAAGATGTTCACGGAGAACCACATGACCACTATTGATGCACAACTCATCAGTATTGCACGAGAGATAGCTGACGCACGTTTCCCTGGGGACATTACGCAGAGGAGTTTTGGTTCTGTTGTGTTAGCAGCTACGTACAGAGGCCTATGCAAAGGTTGCTTGTTGAAGTCTAGAAAATCAGGTATGGTTGGATGTACACTATTGTTGTAGCTCTGGTCATACAAGAGATTCCATATTGGACGACCCTATGTCTATGTTGATAGACCTTTTGGGCTAGAGGACATAGCAGGGGCTTACGTGCCTGCTATCAGCGACTTGCCTACTATGAAATCTGTTTGGGGGAGAGATGTACTTTTATATTATGCAACAATTCATTGGATTATTTCTTGCCATGCAATAGTATTACTAATATTTATTAGTTGTCATGTACAGAGACAATTTGCACATACCCAGGTGAGGGGCTGCTACCTGTCCTCCACGGTGCAGTTTGATAGTTTGCATGATGATTTAGTTATCGATCGGCACTATTGGATGACCAAGGCCAAATTGGTGTTCGACGTGATGGTTGAGGAGATGGCTTTTCATAGGGTGATAAGACAATTCGGTCTATGACAAGAGCATGAAATTCCAATTATCCCATACATACCAGGACACATGCACAAGTAAGTAATACTAATTTAGTCCTCAACACCGCATTCAGAATAAAGCTAACCATGTAACGGGCATGTCAATCTCAGGTACAGTCGTGTAGGAGGAAACAAGTCCATGGATTTTTGGCTTCAGGACATTAGCACTTACGTTCAGGAATGGACTACCGCACCGACAAATATCTAGGATGAGGTTTGACCCTTTAACTGGGACAAGTTCAGGTTGTATCTGCATCGTTAGTGACATGCAACGAGGATCTACTTGGTTCCTTCAGCTGCTCCTGATCAGATTGAAGCCCCTCTCACCAGTGATATGTACCCATTTGCCTTTGTTGTGTGAACCAAACACCACGTGGTACGTGCCATGGTTCTCATGTGTAGTTTTATCATAACCTCTCATGTGTAGTTTTATCATAACCTCAACATATACAATGTGTAGTTTTCTCATATGTGTAGTTTTATCATAACCTGGAGATATCTTCATGTACAGAGTGACTTGACAAGCGAAGCGCGGGAGGAGGTTTTCGCTTTAATGCAGCGGGTTGAGAGGGGGGATACTATACCACATCGAGAGTACCTCTCATGGTTGAGGCGTTTCTATGAGAAGCAACCAGGGATTTACGTAGCTATTACATGTAGACGATCTTTGGATGTAAAAAGTTCCTCGTCCAACACATCATCCACCATGCCCCTCTGTGCAGCATTCAGAATCATGGCCCTCTATGCAACGTTCAGAACCACGGCCCTCTGTGCACCATTCAGAACCACGTCCTTCACAACCAGGGAGCTCTTCCTGGCTTCAGCCACCTCCTTCACAACCAGGGAGCTCTTCTTGGCGTCAGCCACCTCCTTCACAACCAGGGAGCTCTTCCTGGCAGCATCAAATGGAACTAGGTAACACTACTTTGTACATTCTTTTAAACATTGTTGCTTCGCAAATCAATTTTACATGTTTTACTATACTGTAGTCGGCAACTAGACGCAACCGTTCATGCATTCAGTGTAGTCACCGATGCTTAGTGGTGCTGGTTCGTTCTTTGAGGGCGATGGTGATGACGATGACCAAGCTGCAAGCACTTATGACTTCTCGCAGATAGTGTTTCACACTCCACCACCATCACCGATGTAGGAGACACAAACCATGACAGATGAGGTTATCTATGGTCCACTACTATCGTAAACATTAGTAGTGGCGCTGGTTTTAAGGCTATCAGTAGTGCGGGTGCCCGCGCTACTACTATGACGCTATAGCTAACTGGTAGTAGTAGCGTGATCAGTCCCAGTGCTACTACTAAACCTCTTATTAGTAGCGCTCTTTACTCCCGCGCTACTACTATTTAGTTGTAGCGCGTACCCTAACCCTGGACTACTGCCACATCTTTCAATATTTTTTTCTGCTTTTTTATCATGTAGAACAGTACTAGTTTCACTAAACTACAATTTCACAAATACTAGGTACTTGTAGGTTGACCGATGAAAACACATTGGTAATTATATAAAACAATACCAGATTTAATTGAACCGCAATCTCACAAACATTATAGGTACTCATATATAGTCAACATGCATGGATAGATCTCATGGCGAACTAATAGTTGATAAGCAGTCTACTAGGTAGTCATAGTAGCATACCGATGGCTCAGCAGCCACACACATAGTTCTAAATGATGTCAATGACAATCATCATTCTCAAGCCTTGGCAGTGCGTGTTCCTGATAGTAATTATGATGGCCTGTCCAACATGAAGATTCTAGCCAACGAGGAAGCTCTTCCACCCCATTGAGCTTAAGTGTGTGCGACCGTCCGTGTTCACGCCATACGCACAGGTGGTGACGGAGCCCCTTGCGGTATGGCGTATTCCAGCAGAGCCTTGTTCGTCAAGCTCGATACCACAGCTCATAGATAGGCTCTTAGGGAATTTCTGAAGAAGAAAAACATATCAATTAAGTAGCCTCGCACATACACTTGCAAATATATTTCTACTAAGCATAGATTTCTACACTATGAAAAGAACAATGCTACATTTCTACTAAGCATGGATTCTACTAGTAAGTATGGATTCTACACTATTAAGAATTCCTTGGATTATACACTATGCATATCATCAGATTCTACACTATGCATATCATCAAATTAGAACACTAAAGCATATCATCAAATTACTACACTAAGTATAACATAACATGACATGCCGATCAACCATGGTAATTGTCAGGCGGGTCACGAATGGCATCCTGACGAAGTCAGCACTCAGCCTCATTCTTTGAGCATAGATGGCTTCATCAAGTGGGTCCTCAGCATCTTCCTCTGTGTTGAAATAGATGACGACCAGCTTGGGTCTTTCTCCTCTGAAGGAGAAGCTGATCAACTCACCCCTAATGATACACATGTGGGTGATGAAACGGACCCATCCATCTCCTCCCATGCGCGACATATTTCGTCCTTTCTCGACCTCCATAGTGTAGGGGCCCCAGGAGCCTCGAAGGTCATAGTGTCTTCGGTCAGCTTGTTGAATTCCAACCTCACATTGCATGGGACAATCTGTGTAAGAAAAAAACAAAATGATCACACACAATGCATTAATGGAAATGACACTAAAAACAAAATAGTTGTTACAAGTTTCATATAATTTATTACCGCCACATGAAAAAAGCTCGGCTGGTAGTAGATGCCGAATAACGTGCCAGTTGCAAGGCTGCTGGCGCACCTTGACTTGCACAATCGACATGGTGGTGGTGGTGGTGGCGCCATTTTCCTATTATAAGCATTGATCGGATAGGCAAACATCAATATTTGTTCTAATGCAAGCATTCATCGGATAGACAAAACACCAGATAGATAGAAGCAATGCATTGATTCATCGGATAGACAAATATAAGAAAGATCATTGTCTCACATACGAGTACTTGAGAAGAAAGCAATCCATGGATTCATCGGATATAAAAACAACAATATTTCTAAAACATAGGGCTTATGTCAATGTTAGGGAAACTACTAGGGAAACATTATATATATAGTAACATAGTATAAACTAAGCGTGAGTGCAGAATAATTTATTCTACACCCCAGTAACGGTACGTACAAAATATAGTAACATAATATAAAAAATTAGTAATTTTTGTAAAATTGTAGTAAATTACGAACTTGGATAGTAAAAAAATAATTCTGAATCACTGTATTTTATACAATGTTTTACTAGATTTAATTAGTACCAAATTTACATCAGAAGCATGGATTTATGTCAATGCTAATACACTACAAACATCACAAGCCTACCTCTACCAACAAACATCACCTAAGCCTACCTGTACAATGTCAATCCTAATATACACTACAAACACAGAGTGGCATGCGGTGGCAGAGTGGGGCGGCAACCAGATCAGAGTTGGGGCGGCGACGGAGTAGGGTAGCCACCGGAGTGGGGCTGGTGGCGGAGTGGGGCAGCTGTAGAGTGGGGGCAGAGCAGCGACCGGAGTGGGGCGGCGACCGGATCGGAGTGGGGGCGGTAGCGGAGTAGGTCGGCCACCGGAGTGGGCGGTGGCAGCGGCGGGGGCGAGAGGGGAGGGACGACAGGGAGGGGCGGCGACAACGACGGAGTGGGGTGATACGTCTCCAATGTATCTATAATTTATGAAGTATTCATGCTGTTATTTTATCATCTTTGGGTGTTTTACAATCATTTTATAACAACTTTATAACATTTTTGGGACTAACCTATTGATGCAGCGCCCAGTGCCAGTTGCTCTTTTTTGCTTGTTTTTTACATCGCAGGAAATCAATATCAAACGGAGTCCAAACACCGCGAAACTTTACGTAGATTTTTTTTGGATCAGAAGGAACCCAAAGGCCCAGAGTTGCACCTGGGGGGGGGGGGTGCCTCGATGGGGGCACAACCCACCAGGGCGCGCCAGGGCCCCCTGGCGCGCCCAGGTGATTTGTGCCCACCTCGGTGGCCTCCCGCACCCCTTCTTTGCACTATAAATTCCCAAATATTCCGAAACCCCTCGGGGTTAACCTAGATCAGAAGTTCTGCCGCCACAGGGCTCCGTAGCCACCGAAAACCAATCCAAACCTGTTTCAGCGCCCTGCCGAAGGGGGGAATGATCTCCAGTGGCCATCTTCATCATCCCGGCGGCCACCACGATGAGGAGGGAGTAGACCACCCTCGGGGCTGAGGGTTTGTACCAGTATCTATGTGTTTAATCTCTCTCTCTCTCGTGATCTATATCATGAGATTTGTTAATATAGTCGGATCATATGATGTTTCTCCCCTCTATACTCTTGTTGTGATGAATTAAATCTTTACCCTTTGAAGTTTTGTCTTGTCGGATTGAATATTCAGAGATGAGAACACATGATATATGTCTTGCGGTATGAATACTTGAGGTGATAATTGGGGTATCTTATTGATTCACTTGATATATGTTATGGCATTCAACTCGCGGATTCCCGCGGTGATATTGGGGTAATCTATGCATAGGGGTTGATGTACATTTTTATTATCTTTTCTCCGACGGAAACATTGGGGTCTCTTTATAGTTCTTTGTGTGGATTGAGTATTATGAATATGAATTTGCTTGGGTGTTATTCTAGTATGAACTCTAGGATAGATCGAACGGAAACAATAGCTTTGTGTTATTTTAGTACGAACTCTTGAATAGATCGAATGGAAAGAATAGCTTTGAGGTAGTCTCGTACCCTACAAACAATTTCTATCTTTTGTTCTCCACTAATAGAAACTCGGGAGTGATTCTTTGTTGCACTTTGAGGGATAATCATATGATCTAACTATGTTAGCATTATTGAGAAATTGCACTAGTGAAAGTACGGACCCTAGGCCTTATTTTTAAGCATCGAAATACCTTTTTGTGCCCATTTACTATTTGCTACCTGCCGTTTTTATTTATTCAGATTATAAAAATATATTTCTATCATCCGTATTACACTTTTATCACCATCTCTTCGCTGAACTAGTGCACCTATACAATTTGCCATTGTATTGGGTGTGTTGGGGACACAAGAGATTCCTTGTATTTGATTGCAGGATCATTTGAGAGAGACCATCTTCATCCTACACCTATCATGGATTGGTAAATCTTAGGTCATCCACTTGAGGGAAAATTCTACTGTCCTACAAAACTCTGCGCTTGGAGGCCCAACACGTGTCTACAAGAATAAAGTTGCGTAGTAGGCATCATGAGGAGGCGACCAGATCGAGTGGGGGCAGCGACGAAGTGGGGCTGCGAGAGGGGGAGGAGCAGCGGATGGCGATGAGCACTTACCCGCCGGTGACGAGTGGACCTGCGACGGCGGTGGCGGCTGGGAGCAACCCTAGAATATTAGCCAGATCGAGGGAAGAGAGAGTGGTTGTCGCGATCTTGCCAGACGGTTTTTTGTGTGCGGTTGACTAGTAGCGCTAGGTATGGGCTAGCGCTACTGCTAAGCCCATTAGCTGTAGCGCCTGTGCGGTGCCCACACTACTCCTAAGTGGGCTAATATCTTCCTACCCTGGTGTGCGGTGTGGCCCACTTAACAGTAGCGCCCTATAGCAACACCGCACCGTTGCTAAGTTATACCAGTAGCGCATGTTAATCCTAGCGCTACTGGTACTTAACAGTAGCGCCGTGGACTTAACCACCACTATTACTAATATTCTACCTATAAGATATTTCCTAGTAGTGGTTGTGGTTATCGTGAGCCTCGCCCAGCGCCTGAGCGCTTATCGCCTTTCAGTCCTCGTCCTAGGAAGACCTAGATTCATCGTCGTCCCCAACAGTGATATGGTTATCTATGTATGAGTCATTATCTGTGTTAGTTTCAGGCTTTTCTCATGTGTGAGTCATTATCTATGTATGAGACGTGCTTCATGTATGTGTTACTATGGCACTTGCTTCTATCTGATCAGGAGACATATATCTACCTATGTACGCGAGACATATTACTATTAATTTGCATTATTATTCCATTTACATTTCCAAAGAGACTGTAACAGATAATTAAGATACAAGTACATCTGAATGAAAGGGTAGGGCTGAACTTAAATAATACAGCTTACAAACTACATGAAGGCATCATCTTCATCCTTCGTCGATGCAGCACTCTTCCCCTTCGACGATGCGGTACTCTTGGCCTTGGTGCTCGGTATGAAGATGATATCGTTTTCTCTTCGTTGTCGGAAGTCCATATATAAGTATGCTCTGATACAACCTTTAGGAAAGTTGCACTGTTATGCTGTTGCTTCTTTCATCTTCCATGCAACCCGAGAAGTTCTTTCCGTATCTCCTCATAGGTCGTTGCAGGCCACCCACACCCACCTAATGTGTGACCTAACTCATTCAATAGGGTGTCACTACTGAGGAGTTCGTCTCATGAAACTATCCTATTGTCTATCTTGAAATTGCTGGCTAATCTCAGAAGGCATTGGCTCATCCTAGGGTGAAAACTACGATCAAAAGGATAATTGGACATCTTGACGAGACTACACTTGACTGCTTACCCACCTTAGTGTGGAGGGGTTTTTATAGGTTGAGAAGAAAAGATGTCGGGAAAGAATGGCGGGAAAGAGTTGGCAGGAAAAGGTTGGCGGGAACATATGAAGAGAAAGGGTTGGCGGGAAAGTATATTTTTTCAATGTCTAAGACGAAGAATGGTTGTACATGATTCATAAGTCAAATTGCAAAAAAAAACACTCCAGCCTAACAAAAGCCGAAGAGAGCTACCATGCAACTTCGGCCTACCGTTTACGCAAAGAGCTAGGGCGAGAGCACTCTTCGGTCTAGGGATGACTGAAGTTCACTCTTCGGCCAAAAGAAGGCCGAAAACAGCTTTTCAGCCCTGTCCCGGCTATCTTCGGCCAACAAGGGAGCCAAGACCATTCTTCGGCCTACAATTCATCAAAAAGGTCCTCTTCGGCCAGTAGGTGGCCGACAGGGTCATACTTTCGATTTTTATGCATTAGGTCATATAGTTTTCGAATTTGTTATGAAAACAGTCATAGTTAAAAAAATCATAATATAAGAATGTTTTGCAAGCTGTTTTAGCTTGCAAAGGCATTTTATATAGTGAGAAGGAGGGAGTACTTCGGGACTTGTATATGTTCCACGCTATGGCACTTTCGTAGAATCCTAGGCGTACCTCTCATGTATGACACGAGACAGCTCCACAATAAGACGCGATGCCCCACACGTAACGCTACATATTCACCATCAGCACAGTAAAGAATGCCGTGTAGGGCAGGGCTCTCATCGCGTCCATATATGTACGCGAAAATTCAATTCAATTATTTTGAACCACTAATGTGCTCCCTTCAATCCATATTAATTGTCGCTGATTTAGTAGTATGAAAAAAAATACCAACCTCTGTGACATAGACCGTCATTCTAAAAAAAGGTGTCATTCCTCCGCCGAGCCATTTCCAGGAACAGATGGATTTCCCCCGCAAAAAAAAGGAACGGATGGATTTGCCTGTCTTCATGCGAGACCAAAGATGATGTTGTGCATAGTGATCTTGGGGACTTCCTTAGTGGAATCTTAAAAAAAAGGAGGATGTACCCCGGCCTGTGTATCTGGATGATGCATGCAGCCATTTTATTAATTATTCTCAAAGATCTTATAAAGTAATACATCAGTACGCCTGAAGCCACCATTCAGGCAACACATGTTGCTACTCCTATCCCTTTGATGAAGGGGCGTCGAATGTCTGAGCCTAATACCAAACAGACATTGCACCAAAGCCTAACATCTAACGCCGGATGCCCTAGCCTAGCCACATACCTGGACTAGATCACACACCGGTCCGACACACACACAGCAGGCACCACATGCGCACCCTACAAGGCCCGGCACCACCGTCTTCCATCGATCCATCTTTAGAGCAGAAACTGATGCATCGACCGTGTCAGGCCTCTCTACTATCGACGCCACCACGACGTCAGACAGCGTCGTCCTCCTGCACGAGTCCATCCCCGCATATCGGACGCCGAATCTATACCGCGCCACACTGTCGAGATCCGTCACCATCAATGTGTAGGATGAAGCACCGCTCCACCAAAGTTGCGGACCACTGGTCCCTTGAGTCCATGCACACCTTCAAGAACGACGCCCCCAGGGAGGAAACAACACAAGAGCACCGCCGTCTTCCGATCTGCTGATCTAGGGTTTTCCCTGGAGGTAGCAGATGTTGGCCTAGAACTTCTCCACGGCGATGCCTCCAAGAAGGGAACGACACCGAAGAGCACCGCCATCGACAGCCTTGGCATCTAGCCGAGAGCAGGTTTTCACCCAGATCTGTTTGAAGAACTCCATCCAACTTTTTGTGCACGCATCGCCACCTTCTATGTCAGGGACCATACCAAAAGGAACCAGCCGCCGCCGCCTGACCGGCCACGGCACCACCACGGTGCCAGAGCAGCCGGTTACGTCAGGCCCACCGCGCCAGCCTGCCGCCGCGCACTAGATCCGCCAGCCCACCTAAGCCTAGTTGGGCCCAATGCTGATCCATGATGCTTTTGATAATTGACAGCTATATTTTCTTAGGATTTTTGTAAACCACAGTTTTAAAATTCAGTTGTCTGAAGTCACGCAAATACCGTGTTTTCCCATTGTGAAGTAGCATATGGAGTGACTTAAGAGTTACTTTATATGTTCCACATATTTACAAATGTGTCTTCTATTTAAGGTATAGTTTTTATCAATCAACTCTTAGTGTCAAGATGGATTGTCAGCTGCACCACAGAATAGTTGGAGCAATTAAGGATAGACCACATATATACCCCACTGTAATAGTGTCAACAATTTTGTGTAACATAACCATACTATTGAACCCTAATATTGTTGGTCAAAGAATAAGGCTGAACCATAAAATACATCATCTCAGAATAGTCTACTCATACCCTTTTCCCAATCTAATTTCTCCTTGGAGTGTTGTTGAGATTTTCGGTACCGCATGCTTGCTACGCTTGGCACGTGGTTCTCCTTGATGTTTTATACTCGAAGTTTGCATAGCTTTTTTTTTTGGAATGTTGTCGATGAGACGCAATGTAGAAAAATCGAGCAGTTTTTTCACTGGATGGTTCGATTTTGACAAAGGATGTCGAGAAGACTCTTTTGGGTAGTATTTGGCAGCCGGGAATTGAATAGCCATCGTTATAGTGATTTTATTTTTGAACATTCTCATGTTTGTTTGAACTTGTCAGTGCTTGTTAATTAGCAGAATTCATTGTTCAAAGATTGGCAAACCCCTACTTCTCCATATATCTGAACTACAAGTCGAGATATCATTTGCAAAATTCAGGCTACATATTCCATGAAAATTTGGCACATGATAAGAACTTAACTGAAATGTACTCGAGTTTGCACCACCAGAAATTTTGGACCACTGCACACTTGGATCAGTGTTTTTTCCTAGACAAAGGAAGATCTATTCTTTGACCGCATCATTATATCGTGACAGATTTCTAGAGTATAAACTATATGGAGTCCTATTTTTTGTTTCTAAATCAAGCCCATTTGCGCACCATCCTTTTTCGCGGCATGGTTCATGACCTTCTCAAGTATATGGACAACACTTCAAAAAATAGCGCATAAACATACTTCAAAAACTTAGCAATCGCAACTAATAAATAACAAATTCCCTCACAAAAATAGATAAATAAGTAACATATTTATAGGACAGGAGATTGTACAAACACAATATAATATCCCATGTTTCAAATGTATAAGGTAGAGATGAGAAGGCATACAACCTTCTCAAGTACCAGTAACACATAAAAAGGTTTTGGTGCTTAACTACAAGACACAATGGACTTGTAATGTCACTTATTGTAATTGAAATGACTAACACACCAAGTCTTTGGAACTTTTATTCTGTATGTATATAGGTATTTGTAACTATAGCTAATAAATTGCTGCTAGTTGATTACTCGCATGGTTCATCTTGACTCCCTGCTGCACTCGGCTGGAGTGGTCCAGTTGCGCTAGTATCCGCTGGAATCTGGGGTGCTGTAGAGGAAAACCCAACCTCCAGTTCAGATTGTGCTTCAGCTTCTAGAATTGTAGCAGCATTACGAAACGAGCGTGCAAGCTGCAAAAAACAATACATGTAAGTCTGATAGCTTGACCAGACATCTAGCAAGAATGATCAATACGCCATGAAGTAAAGCCTTGATGTTTGCAAAATTGTGGTGTGCAATGTGAAGAAATCGAGGCAAAAATAATTAACAAAGCAGACCACATACAACTATATATTGATTCTTGAAACACGAATCAGCTTTGGTGCACAGACCCCAATGAATTCTTTATAGTCGTTTTTTCTATCTCAAATATTTTGGATTGTAAGAAATACGTATTTGCTATTTATGCTATGCACTTTATTAGGACGTGAAAGTTTGAAGATGCGGCCAAGTTTTGTAGCCAATAGAACAAGCCATTAGATAGAGTGCATCTTAGCAGGAAATAAATAATTGAATGTAGCTTGGACTGATCATGTTAATTAATTCGAAGAAAACCATGTTTAGCAGCATGTTGGCAAATGGAGATGTGTCTCACGCTAGATACAAAAGGACTAGTTTGGGTAAAATTATCAAAACAAGCCAACATTGTAGTTCGGGGCACACACTAGTGGTCTTACAAAGCCCACTTGGATACATAAGACGTTATCTCCAAATCTTTTTCGTTGATATCAAAATGTGACAGCCAATCCAATATGTTTCGGTAGCTAGAGAAGCCAAACCAACACGTGCTACCAATGTGAGTGACTGAGTGTACAGCTATGGCCATCCTAGCATGTGTCCATGCACACCTACAACTGTTGAGTAGGCAATAGTCTAGTTTCTGAAAACACACAAATACAACATGCACAGACATACACATGCACACCATCACCCACATCGTCACCACAAAGGGCCTACTAAATACCATAGTGCAAAATTTTAAGATTGACGAAATTTTATGATTCACTATCTATGAGAATGTCGTCTCCCACCAAAAGAATATTCCCTCTTTAACGATACACTTGACGTTAAACCTAGGGTTTAGTCTCTGGTGAACCAGGGGTAGGACCACCCGCATAATCATTCAACCACATATTGATTCTCTAGTCTAGTGTTTTATGGTAAACCTACACCATTAGGTAGTTTCATCTTTGATTTGACTTCCCCGAAAAACTCCACGGGGTAGGATAGTAAGAAGCTGGTTCTAGGGAAAGCTAGGATTTCACTTTTCCTATTGACACAATACCTATGACAATGACTGAATGACATTAATAGACGATGAGAATTGATGGATGCATATCTAGTGTGTCAAATTTATCCTGTTTGCATTGTCATCTTTATAAATGATGGTGATGCTAGCTTGTCGATGACTCAACATGTTCTATCTTTAGTTTCCTCTCATTAAAAAAATAGAATATGTTGTTCTCGTTTGGTGAACCAAGACCAAGATTTTGCCTCTGGTTTCAATAATAAATATTTACCAAGGAAGGTACTTATTATATTTTCTTTGTGTGCTCAGTTTATTGCCGACAACTATTTCAAAAACAATAAAGTTATGGCTTTCAATCGTAAGTAGTATGCTAGAAACAAGAACACAACACTAACATACTAGAGGAACTATAAAGTGATGTATCTTTGTTTTGGACAATTTGGTAATTAATACATAACTTCATTACTTCAAGGGAATAAAAGAGCATTTTACATGTTGTGCTCTTCATTTATTGGTATGTATGTTTCTCAATATGTTTTCGTCATGTTTGAAATATAATAAGTTAATTTATACCTATCTAATTGAAAACTTACTTTCATAATCTATATAAAGCATCTTCACTCTTCATTGTTTGATTGGACTACATGTTTTCATATATCTCCTCTAAAAACATTTTACATTGAATTATATGTTTGTTGAGTTTTGAAGTAGAAAGTATATAATAATAAAATTCTAAACTGGTATGATGGTTTTGTGCTAAAAACATTGTGTTCTCAAGCTTCAGTTTCTCATTTTTTCTTCATTTATGGATTTCTTATGTGCTGAATTCTAAGTTAAACATGTAAGTATGTAAATCTTATGTCAATAATAATGAATATTCAAATATTTTATGTTTATTGATTGGGAAAGTATTCAATCAGAGGCAACATCTAAGTATATCAAACTGCAACAATCAACCAAAATGAACTTCTCACAAAGTAAATGTGTTAACTTTTGTATAAACACTTGAACAGTAGTCTCCACACACATACGTAATAATTTATATCTCTGGAATCATACTTCCCATCTATGTTGGTGTAGTTTTTAGATCCTATATTATCAAGATTCTGGTTATATTGTTTGCACTTAGGCATATCTGGTGCAACTAAATATAAACTTATTATTTATCTTGTGATGAGTAGTGAGAAGTGGCATAGTCGCAAACTTGATTCATTCTAAAAAACAATTTCGAACATACTCCCCGCCCCCTCACGGTACGCGCGGGAAAGCATTTTGGATGATATATCTCAATATCTCATTGGGTGTTGAAAGTTGCTTTCCAGTTATATAGGGTGCTACTTTTAGTAAGTGTTGACTATTTTTAGGTATTTTCGGAAATACTACTGATCCACGTGATGGTAGGAGGATAATGATTAATCTAGACCTTAAATTTTACTCCTAGCCAAGAGATGTCGAATGTGCTACATGGTCACATTATTGGGTCAACTAGGAAGCTAAATAAATTTCCTAATTTAACCGTTCCGTGGAATATAAACATTCCTTTAGGTACACATTAAAATGAGTGAGACTACTTCATAAACCGTCTATATGCTGACATGGGTGCAATTAGTTTGTCTTGAACATGTAAATAACACTCACTTCTGCATTATATTTCAAATTCCATATATCTATCATCATCATATTTAACAATAAGAAATATATTCTCATGTCCCATGTGTCATGTTGGCAGATTTTCTTTCACACATTTTTGTAATGTTTTTGTGTTATTATAATGCAAGAATTTTATCCATTGGGCGTTTGTCTATCCAATATAGTAGAAATATATTATTCAGTTTTATATTTTCTAGTCATGATTTAGAAATAATGCACGATGGAAGTGTTATAGTATATCGTTATATGTCTTGGATCTACTTTGGCAAACCTCAACTTTCAGGCAGGCATTTTCAATCTTCAAGCAAGCAGCACATCGATATGTCCTCAACTCCTCGCGCATTTTTTGGTTCTCAATCGCCATTATTTTGTTCTCAATCTCCAAACGCTCATTCTGTTGCTTGATGGAGAGCTTCTGTGATGAATATCATTAACTAGTTTAGTATATTGGTAGTATTATATTTAACTATGATAACGTGCTAAATATCAATATTTATTATTGCAATCAAGACAACATAACAACAATAACATTGTGGCATGTCAAAAAATATTATACACTTGATAAGATTAAAGAATTTTGCATGATAAAAAAGCACATAAATGTTTGTTGGTGCCTAAAAGATTAAGACGCACAAAAATAAATTTATATGGTTTTGTGTTGTCACTTTGCGACCTTAATCTGAGGACTCATCTTCATGACCAACAACTTGGCTCGTTTTGATGAAGATCTTGAGTTTCCATCCATTTAGTTGACACCGATGAAATGCTCTCCAATATGACTGTAGAACCAATAAAGTGTATGTATCAAAACAATTAACACCTCTGGAATAATATGATGTTTTATTATGTGAAAAGAAACAAATTGCCTCCTATATAAATATATACATGAATAACTATCAATGTATACACGGATATTTTAAGCCTCAGATGACTATACATATATGCATATTCATAAGTCTATATGTGAACTTCAGACTTCCAACTACTACAACAAATTTATAGCATCTAAATAGAAGTTTCTTTTGTTTTCAGAGTGGTGTGATTATTGTAAAAAAATTAAATATTTATTTTTAACAACAATAATAATCTATTATCAACCATGACACAAATCTGGGAACAAACATGTTATATATTCCAAAGTATTCCTAGTTTTCCAAAAGTGAAAACTAAACTAACTAGGAAAAAGCAATGACAAGAAAGAGAGTATGTTTCACAGAAATAACATGGATGGATTAGTTTATATGTTTCACATAGATAAATGACGACTTTAGTGTTTTGTTGTTCTGATCCTTTAGTGAACATGCGAGCATTTTATCTATTGAACAAGAAAAGATCTTCTACTTTTAGTCAATCAAGTTAAAAAGATCTTCCACTTTAAAAGAGGGAAATTTTTGATTAACTGAGCCATTTTAGGATAATTTTTCTATAATCTAATAGAAAATTCTAAAACTTGTTCAAGTTCTTGTTTCGAACTTTCATGTGAAAAAAACTCTGACGACAAAGAAAGTGACACATGTCTGATATAAAAGATGAAATTTTAGTCATCCTTTTTCTTCAAATCGACTATTTTTCATTCAATATTTGAACATAATAAAACTGAACAAATAGAACACAATTATCCACTAATGTATACTTGAAAACATAAAGGAAATAACCTAGTTTGAGTACTTCTCAAACATAATTGCTAATCTACCATAAAGGACACTATGATGTGCAAAACCAAGAAAAAATGGTCAAACATATATAGTATGTAGGGAAAGAAAATAAGTCCAGGAACCGTGCGAACAAACACAAACGACAATCCTTTCTTTGGTGCGAGCATGTACCAAAAAACAAGCTATGATTTTTGATAATACAAAATATAAGAACTCGTAATTTCAAGTTATGCATAGTATGCCTACAAAATTTCAATGAAAGAATGCCCTTTATAACTTTGAAAAGCATACTAGATAGCCTTGTTGCTCTGTGAGTCCTCCTAGATCATAGGGGTCAATGCTTCTTTCTTTGTGCTGGCAACAAAGGGGTGCTTTATAGGATGATCACACAAAGCAATATCAATTTCTGGCCAGTACAACTTCCATGCCCAATATTTAAGTAGGATTGGTGCCTAAAGATGCATGTCGCACTACAGATAGATATTTAGATAGATAGGGACTGCGTTATTTGGAATAATAGGAAACTGTGGGTCAAATCCTGTCGACCGCCTTTTCTGAATGATAGGGCATGACCTCACGAGTTGTAGGATGCATAAGATCATAAGAAAGATAAAGTTGAACATATGCATATCCTTTTCCCGACACACTTTCGGTGCATGGGAGACGTAAGAGCCTAAGAAAGATAGAGTTGAAGATATACATATCCATTTTCTGACACACTTTCGGCGCATAGATAGATGGAGCACTACTTTAATAAGTAATATAGAAAAATGTTGGTCTAACTTCCTCTCTTGTCCTAGTACCACCCACAGTACTCATCTATTGATATGTGGCGTCGATGTTAGGGTGTGGGCTGCCAGTTTGTGCAAGTCTAGTACACGTAGTGTCGCGTCTAGGTTGCCATGGGTGGGCTCCTAGGAGGTCCCACCACTTGAAAGAATGATGTGCGAGGCTTCAATGTGTTGGCGGTAGGTCCTGTAGGACCAATAGTTATCAACCAGAGGGGGGGTGAATGGGAGATCTAAAAATTGTTTTGAAACTTGAAAGCTCTTGGTACAACACAACGGAAAATAATTTAAGCACAAAAAATCTACAAGAGATTATCACACTAGAAGATAAAGTAGATATAATAGAAAGATTAGACAAAGGACTCTATGAAAGAGATGATACCATCAAATTCTATTCAGATTTTTGGGAGTTACAGGTCTTTGGGAATCAATTAAATTGAGTCAAGGGGCCATATTTCAACATCAGAAAGGAGGAGGAGGAGGAGGAGGAGGGGCATCTTCCTCCTCTCCTACGGCTATGTCAGAATTCCTCTAGGGGCACTGCCATCATCGCCATTGCATTCATCCATCTCCACGACAATCTTCTTCCTTTGTATTGGGGCTTCTCCATCACAAAGCTTCTCAATACTTAGGCAAACATGATTGTGTTAGGAATTATTTCCCTAGTATTTATTTCATCTTTACCTCTATGTTTGATTAGTTATTTGTTTGATGGCATTGGTGACATAGTATGAAGGTTGGTTGCACATATGTACATTACTCGTTCTATTTTTGTATACAAGGTCAGTTTGTTTTTCTTGTCAAACTTTGACTTATAGTTTTGGTCAACCAAATATAGGTTATATGCCATAAAAATATATCATCATAAAGTTCTTTGGAATGTGCATGCAGTGGCATACTTTTTGTGGCATAACTCAATTTTGTTGGTACAATTAATGGTCAAAGTTAGACATAAAAAATATGAAGTGTCCTTATATAAAAAAGTGGAAGTATTAATTTCTATGATATCCTTTGTGGCTTTTGTATGAGTGCGCACGTGTATTATGGGAACCCATATGTTTTCTAATGCGTTATGATGAAGGGTGAAGGGGATGGGCGAGTGATAGAAATCATATCCCACTAGTACGGAGTTATAGCATATGGAATTATGGGGACCCCTGATCTTTAAGCTATGATCGGTTTTTACCTTAATAATTTCCAGTTTCTAGGCGTGTTGCCCTTTGGGAGTTTAGTCATAAGTACATGTGAGTCATTGGTTTTGCAACATGTAACCTTAGGTTCCACCCAAGAAATAGAAACGAGATTCACTTGTGAGGGGAAACACATATTACATCTTACATAATGCCTTGTCTACCCTATTCTATTATACTACTCTACGACCTAGTCCATGCCTCACCATTTTTTGCATTGTGGGGACATTGGATAGAAAACACATAGGTATAACATTGTCTTTTGCATTTCCATTAAAGCAATCTCTAATAATGACAACTACTTTATCACAAAATTGTCAATTGCCTAGAACACTTGCTCCCATTGGATATCATTAACTCCTTGACAACCATAACACACTCGCTCTCTTTAGTTCTTGCAAACTATTTAATAACAACACGAACTTTAATTGACTTGCCTCTACAAGCTAAATAAGACATATTCACTTGAATCTTTGTAAAGTAATCACTTAAATTTCATAAATAACATACATAACTTTCAAAACATTTTACATGAAATTCTCTTAATTTATGGGTATGGATGTCTCTCAATATGTTTTCATCATTGAAAGGACGTGGATGTCGCATAGAGGGGGGGGGGCGGTGAATAGGCGCTTTAAAACAACTAGTAGAGTGCCCGTGCGTTGCCACGGGCCTTTTAATTTTTTACTTTTGTATTTGCTATATAAAACTCCGTGAATTTTTGGCCCCTTCCAATGACATTGCTTTAGGACCCTCGCGAATGGATTATTTCTGAACATCGACATAATCCATCTCCGTCTTCTCATAATATGCAAACATAAACATATATAGAAATTCATCTTTTGAATTATCATGTGCAACATATCTATACAGAAGAAGAACAATTGTTTGTTTCCATCTTTTTTTATTGTGTAAAACTCGATTAGTTTTTAGTCTGGTCCATCGTAGTTCAGTAACTTTCCCAATTGACAATCTAACATTCTATGAACTATCATCGTCCGAACTAAAATTGACGGTGAAAATAATCCCATGGAAATTTTTTATCTTTCCTCAAAAAAAGTCAATGTACTTGAAGTATCTGGAAATTAAGTACCACTTAGGGATCTCTTGGGGAAGAATAAGTGTGCCTCGATTAGAAAAATACCTTATCTACTGCACATCTTCATGAAACCTTGTTGGAGCAAGAGAATACAAATTAAATTCGGTGAGAGTTGCATTGTCGATACATAAAACCACCCATATACTTTAGTCTCTTGATAGCACAATCCATTTCCAATAGAACAAAATTTTATAGCACTTGCCTTTCCAATAAGACAATTATCAACCATCCAGTAGAGTATCAAACTTCTGGTGCTGCCTCATCAACCTCACATGAAGTATCGCCAACCAGCCAGTGATGTCAATGGCAATTGTAGTAGAAGTGAAACAAGGAATTATATAGTTACTTGCAACAAAAACCTAAGAAATATTAAATCAATATCTGAATTACAACACAACATTTGGAATAAAACATTGGTAAGATAATCATGCATGTCGATCAATACTATGTGATGACTAATTCTAATAGGCATGATATATTTCTACTAATGTAAAGTGAAAATAGATATATTGAAATGCAATTGGAACCGAAGTCAAGAGAAGAATCTGAGAAAATAAGTAGATTCAATGTGTGAAAATAGATAAAACATGTTTATTTATTTATTGGTTCAGCGCACGACCATTTGTGAGATAACACAAATAAAATTTGGCTTCAGGACATTGACGACTGAGATCGTGTGGATGCTCTAAATCCCTGATTTGACCAAAATGAAAACGTTAGCACCATTCTTGACGTGCCGATGACTCTAAAACTGCCAAAAGAGAGAAGACGTTCGAACAAATGTGATTCGTACCCCTCCCTTTGTTCTACTTTTCCTTCGATCTGTACAGCTTCTTCCTCCCAACCCAAACCCCTCTTTCCATCTACTGGGTAGGAAGCCATTTGAAGTGCGAGGAGAGAGAGAGAGAGAGAGATCTAGGATCATACCGAATCGCACTTCCCACCCAACCAACTCATTAGATGGCACACATATTCTAGTGATTCCACACAAATCATGTCCCATCTGTACTCCAGCGCGACAGCCAGAGGCCACCACGCTCCCCTCTACTATGTGTCTATCTTCCATGGCTGGCGCAAGGTGCTGTACGTCTCTGTTGTAACTGCATAGCCTACTCTTCAAGCTTATACAGGGGTGGGCTTTGCATGCATGCACCTCCGTGTGTCTCTCCTCTCTCCATGCCATGCTTATCTCTCCATCTCTTCCATATATGGGATATGATTTGGTTGATTACCGGGAGCAGATTACTTTCCATCTCAAGGGACGAGAGGGGATGGACATGAGGCAATCCGGGTGGGGGCGGGTTTGGAAAGAAAAGCATAATCAGGAATGGATCGGGAACGAAGCAGAAGGAAAAAAATCGGTGGGGTTGTTTTTATTGTTCGATGGGGAAGTCTAACCAAACGAAATGACAACGTACTCCCCCAATAGCAGTAGAGATTATGGTTAGGCTTGAACACGTGCGGAACAAAACTAGCATTTAATTTGTTTAGCACAAAACCTAAGTATACCAGGCTCAACTATGTGCACCAACAACTTATGCTAAACAAGATAAACAACTATGTGATAGTAAGATATATACTTAAAACACGAAGGCTATCACAAAGTAAAGTGTATAAGTAAAGAGGCTCGGGTAAGACATACCCGAGGCACGCGGAGACAACAATGTATGCCGAAGTTCACACCCTTGAGAATGCTAATCTTCGTTAGAGTGGTGTGGAGGCACAATGCTCCCCAAAATGCCTAGGGGCCACTATATTCGCCCCACGCCCTCGCATAATGCAAGATACGATGATCCCGCTATGGGACCCTTGAGGACAGTCACCGAACCCGTACAACTGGCGACCCTTGGAGCGATCACCGAACCCATACAATTTGGTTGGAGCAATCTCCACAACTTAATTGGAGACCCCGAAGCTTGCCTGGAGCTTTACACCACAATGATTAAGCTCTGCAACACAACCAACTGTCTAGGGCACCCAAGCACCCAAGAGGCACAAGCTCTAGCTAGGGTGCTGAAACACCCAAGAGTAATAAGCTTCTCAACTTTCACTTCCACGTATCACCATGGAGAACTCAACCTAGTGCAACTAATGCAATGACAAGAACACACGAATTGCTCAAGTCCTGCACTCTCAAATCCCACCAATGCAACGAAAGCTATGGAGGAATATGAGAGGAAGACCAAGGAGAACACAAAAGAAACTCCAAGATGTATATCCACAAGGTTCCCCTCACTTAGAGGAGATATGAATTGGCGGAAATGTAGATCTAGATCTCCTATCTCTTTTCCCTCAAAAAGATGCAATATTCATGGGAGGAATAGAGAAAAAAAAGCTTTTGGAGGTCCACAATTGCAGAGAAAGCTTGCAAATAAATGTTGGGGAATTGGGGAAGAAGACCTCCTTTTATAGATGGGGCTCAGATCCAACCGTTATGCGCACATGTCGTGCACCAAAGGTAGTATCGCTCAAGGGAGCGATACCACCGCTTAGCCCAGTCAATGCAACCCAATGAGTACTGAAGTACTAGAACGACAGTTTCACCGGAGTGGTACTACTGCCGCCGACTAGCGGTACTGCCGCTAATTGTCGAAGGGTTACAGAGGAACCAGCGGTAGCCAACACATCACCAGAGCCGAAGTACCACATGAAGCGGTACTACCGTATAGTGCTAGCAATACTACCATGAATTGGCGGAGATCATACAAAAGACTCAACTCAAGTGGAAGTAGCTGCGGTACTGCCCAGTAGAAGTACCACCTAAGTGGTACTACCGCGAGCAATTGAGGGGAACACAAGACTCCAGCCAAGCGAAAGTAGCGCGGTACAAGCTAGCGGAAGTACCGCCGAAGCGGCACTACCGTGGGCACCAGCAGTACTACTGCCCAGTCTCTGCCAAAAGACCAATGCACAACAGATGAAACAAGTAAGACAGAAACTGTCATAACTTCTGCAAATGAACTCTGATTTCGACGAACTTAAGATTGATAGAAAGCTAACAAAAAGAGATGTCAAATCACAAATAGAAATATGCCAATGATATAGAGGTGTGAAACCACCATCAGTGAAGAATCGACAATAAATTCCAACATGAAAAACATAATAGATGATGCATAGAAAATCCGTTTTCGATGAACTTGAGCTTGTCATGAAAATGACCACAAGCTCCAAAACTTACATAGAGAAAATCCAAACAAGAACCAAGAAAGATGATGCCAATTATGCAATGGTTTGAGCTCCCTACGAGCGATACAATCAAACTACTCACTCGAGTGCCCCCCCTTGATAGTACGACAAACAAACATATAACCCGGTCTCCCAACTAGCACCATGAGACTGGTAAAATAGAAAACCTATCACAGTCAAACCTTTGCCTTGCGCATAGTCCACTTGAGCTAGATGATGACGATCTTGACTTCCTCAAGTTGGACCACCTTTCTTGATAGCGTACACTTGATGAAGACTACTAGATTGATCCCTCGTACTCTACTATGGGTGAGCCTCTCTTAGACACATCTTCACATATCCATTATCACGAGAATGAATGGCAAGCTTCAAGTCCAATCTCTTCGTGATGCTCCACTTGAACTTGCACACTGTAACCTTGATGACGATCACCACTTTGATGTCATCTTCCATGGGTTATATGATATCTTCCTTTTCGATATCAACCTTGATAACACCGCAACCTTTCCCGCCCAAAGCATGAAAAAACCCAAACTAGGTCATGATTGGCATTTTATCTGAATATTAGGTATGGTAATATATTTATTTCAAATACCCCGAAAACAATTAAGTTAAATACTAGGAAATTATATTTGGGTTGGGCCGGTCCTGGCTCAACTTGGGGTTTTCAGACGTACATTGTTGAGCCCAGCCCGGGGTATGATCGGGTCAAGGTCCACCTAAAGCTCAACCCAAATGAAGGAAAAAAAGGTCCAACTTCCTGCCAATTCATTTTATTTCCCCTAAAAAACACTCATCTTATTGCTCACCGCCGGTGACAAATCCCACGCGGCGCCAGTGCCCGGCTCGCACGCCCTCCAACCCATGGCGCACGACCTCCCCCCACCTCAAGACATGCTTGCAATAGGCTCAATTCTCACATGACCAATCTCTGGATAACTCCTTGAATAACACCTTACTAATACATAATCTTATTCTTATAACCTTGAAGCCAACAAATGGTCTTCAAGCAATACCTGTGGACAAACCACTACTAGGAAAAGGGCTAGTAATGGCGCACCAGTTTTGCCCACTAATGGCGCACTACTGGTGCGCCATTAGTATCACGCCACTAGTACCGGTGCGCCATTAGTATCTGGTATACTAATGGCGCACCGAGCAGTGCGCCATTAGTATAGAACACCATGCGCCATTAGTATGCCTCCCAGGGGGCCATATTTAACCATGTGCTTTGGCATACTAATGGCGCACTGTTGGGTGATGCGCCATTAGTGTGATTATAACAGTGCGCCATTAGTGTCTTGTGTGGTGCGCCACTAGTATGAATATTAGGGATTTTTTTTCATTTCTGATATTTTCACAGGTTAAAAAATATTAGAGATAACATACAACACAGATCTCCTTAGCTTACATACAGGGGGCCATATGTAACGATGTTACCTGCGTCCACCAGATCATATCCAACACACAAGTTTCATCATATATACATACATAGCCAACACATAGTTCCATCGTTACATATTACAAAAGTTTCACAATGTTCATTCAACACCGTTATCCATCAATTCACAAAAGTTTCACATTGATACAAAATAAAAACACAAATGGAAAAGAAACACTCCATCCATGCAAGCTTCCGTGAATTAAATCAAATCTGCAAAATGATAAACAAGAAGTTAGATGAAGAAGAAGAAGAAGAAGAAGAGAAGAAGAAGACTAGAAGAAGAATAAGAAGAAGACTATAAGCTTATTTTGTAAACTTGATCATTTTGTGCTAACATAAGTAATTTTGGAGCTATAGGAAACTAAGCATATAAGCTCTAAGTTAGCATATTAGAGCCAACTTAAGTAAAATGAAGCTAACCTATGTCATTTTGGATAAGAAGAAGAATAAGAAGAAGACTAAGCTTATTATGTAAACTTGATCATTTTGTGCTAACATAAGTAATTTTGGAGCTAACCTATAGGAAACTAAGCATATAAGCTCTAAGTTAGCATATTAGAGCCAACTTAGGTAAAATGAAGCTAACCTATGTCATTTTGGATAAGAAGAAGAATAAGAAGAAGACTATAAGCTTATTATGTAAACTTGATCATTTTGTGCTAACATAAGTAATTTTGGAGCTAACCTATAGGAAACTAAGCATATAAGCTCTAAGTTAGCATATTAGAGCCAACTTAGGTAAAATGAAGCTAACATATGTCATTTTGGATAAGAAGAAGAATAAGAAGAAGACTATAAGCTTATTATGTAAACTTGATCATTTTGTGCTAACATAAGTAATTTTGGAGCTAACCTATAGGAAACTAAGCATATTAGAGATAAATAGGTAACTAAGTATATATATATATCATTTTGGAGATCTGACATACCTGACATAGTTCAGTTCTCATTGTTCTTCTCCTTCTCCTTCCTTAGCCTGATGCGCCAAGAGCGGCGAGGCGGTGGAGGCAGTGGAGGCAGCTGTGGGATGTAGTCTTCTACCACAATTGGCGTGGTCATGTCGCCCAGCTGTGGGATCACCGGCGCCACCACCGGTGCGTGGTAATTGTCAGGCACCACTACCATCGCGAGGCCATCCTCAGCCACCGCCAACTCTTGCCCATGGTCAGCCACCACCTGTTGGGGAACGTTGCAGAAAAAAGAAATTTCCTACTCGTTTCACCAAGATCCATCTAGGAGTTCATCTAGCAACGAGTCATCGGATGCATCTACATACCTTTGTAGATCGCGTGCGGAAGCGTTCAAAGAACGGTGATGATGTAGTCGAACACGACGTGATCCAAATCACCGATGACCAAGCGCCGAACGGACGGCACCTCCGCGTTCAACACACGTACGGGACGGGAGACGTCTCCTCCTTCTTGATCCAGCAAGGGGGAAGGAGAGGTTGATGAAGATCCAGCAGCACGATGGCGTGGTGGTGGATGCAGGGCGTCATAGTAGCAGGGCTTCGCCTATACTACGAGAGAGAGACGTAACGGGGAGAGAGGGAGGCGCCAGGGGCTGGTGTATGAAGTCCCTCCTCTCCCCCACTATATATAGGGGTGCTAAGGGGGGCGCCGCCCTAGGAGATGCAATCTCCTAGGGGGCGGCGGCCAAGGGTGGGGGGCTTGCCCCCCAAGCAAGGGGGCGCCCCCTTAGGGTTTCCCCCAACCCTAGCCGCATGGGCCCTGGGGAAGTGGCGCCCCAGCCCACTTTGGGCTGGGTTCCCTCCCACTTCAGCCCATGGGGCCCCCCGGGATAGGTGGCCCCACCCGGTGGACCCCCGGGACCCTTCCGGTGGTCCCGGTACAATACCGGTGACCCCGAAACTTGTCCCGATGGCCGAAACAGCACTTCCTATATATAATTCTTTACCTCCGAACCATTCCGGAACTCCTCGTGACGTCCGGGATCTCATCCGGGACTCCGAACAACATTCGGGTTACTGCATATACATATCTTCACAACCCTAGCGTCACCGAACCTTAAGTGTGTAGACCCTACGGGTTCGGGAGACAAGCAGACATGACCGAGACGACTCTCCGGTCAATAACCAACAGCGGGATCTGGATACCCATGTTGGCTCCCACATGCTCCACGATGATCTCATCGGATGGAACCACGATGTCGAGGATTCAATCAACCCCGTATGCAATTCCCTTTGTCAATCGATATGTTACTTGCCCGAGATTCGATCGTCGGTATCCCAATACCTCGTTCAATCTCGTTACCGGCAAGTCACTTTACTCGTACCGTAATGCATGATCCCGTGACCAGACACTTGGTCACTTTGAGCTCATTATGATGATGCATTACCGAGTGGGCCCAGTGATACCTCTCCGTCATACAGAGTGACAAATCCCAGTCTTGATCCATGTCAACCCAACAGACACTTTCGGAGATACCCGTAGTCTACCTTTATAGTCACCCAGTTACGTTGTGACGTTTGGTATACCCAAAGCACTCCTACGGTATCCGGGAGTTACACGATCTCATGGTCTAAGGAAAAGGTACTTGACATTGGAAAAACTCTAGCAAACGAACTATACGATCTTGTGCTATGTTTAGGACTGGGTCTTGTCCATCACATCATTCTCCTAATGATGTGATCTCGTTATCAATGACATCCAATGTCCATAGTCAGGAAACCATGACTATCTGTTGATCAACGAGCTAGTCAACTAGAGGCTTACTAGGGACATGTTGGTGTCTGTTATTCACACATGTATTACGATTTCCGGATAACACAATTATAGCATGAATAAAGACAATTATCATGAATAAGGAAATATAATAATAATGCTTTTATTATTGCCTCTAGGGCATATTTCCAACAGTCTCCCACTTGCACTAGAGTCAATAATCTAGTTACATTGTGATGAATCGAACACCCATGGAATTCTGGTGTTGATCATGTTTTGCTCTAGGGAGAGGTTTAGTCAACGGATTTGCTACATTCAGGTCCGTATGTACTTTACAAATATCTATGTCTCCATCTTGAACATTTTCACGAGTGGAGTTGAAGCGACGCTTGATGTGCCTTGTCTTCTTGTGAAACCTGGGCTCCTTGGCAAGTGCAATAGCTCCAGTGTTGTCACAGAAAAGTTTGATTGGCCCCGATGCATTGGGTATGACTCCTAGGTCGGTGATGAACTCCTTCACCCATATTGCTTCATGTGCTGCCT
This sequence comes from Triticum urartu, assembly GCF_003073215.2. Taxonomy (NCBI): domain Eukaryota; kingdom Viridiplantae; phylum Streptophyta; class Magnoliopsida; order Poales; family Poaceae; genus Triticum; species Triticum urartu. Next base: position 44,194,387 of record NC_053027.1, on the reverse strand, counting down.
CCGAGGCTGCCATGTACTCCGCTTCAGATGTAGATCCCACCACGATGCTTTGCTTGCAACTGCACCAGCTTACTGCCCCACCATTCAAAATATACACATATCCGGTTTGTGACTCAGAGTCATCCAGATCTGTGTCGAAGCTAGCGTCGACGTAACCCTTTACGACGAGCTCTTCGTCACCTCCATAAACGAGAAACATGTCCTTAGTCCTTTTTAGGTACTTCAGGATATTCTTGACCGCTGTCCAGTGTTCCTTGCCGGGATTACTTTGGTACCTTCCTACCAAACTTACGGCAAGGTTTACATCAGGTCTGGTACACAGCATGGCATACATAATAGAACCTATGGCTGATGCATAGGGGATGATGCTCATCTCTTCTATATCTTCTGCCGTGGTCGGACATTGAGCCGAGCTCAATTTCATACCTTGTAACACAGGCAAGAACCCCTTCTTAGATTGATCCATATTGAACCTCTTCAATATCTTATCAAGGTATGTGCTTTGTGAAAGACCTATGAGGCGTCTCGATCTATCTCTATAGATTTTGATGCCTAATATATAAGCAGCTTCTCCAAGGTCCTTCATTGAAAAACTCTTATTCAAGTAGGCCTTGATGCTGTCCAAGAGTTCTATATCATTTCTCATCAATAGTATGTCATCTACATATAATATGAGAAATGCTACAGAGCTCCCACTCACTTTCTTGTAAACGCAGGCTTCTCCATAAGTCTGCGTAAACCCAAACGCTTTGATCATCTCATCAAAGCGAATGTTCCAACTCCGAGATGCTTGCACCAGCCCATAAATCGAGCGTTGGAGCTTGCACACCTTGTCATCATTCTTAGGATCGACAAAACCTTCCGGCTGCATCATATACAATTCTTCCTTAAGGAAACCATTAAGGAATGTCATTTTGACGTCTATTTGCCATATCTCATAATCATAGAATGCGGCAATTGCTAACATGATTCGGACGGACTTTAGCTTCGCTACCGGTGAGAAAGTCTCATCGTAGTCAACCCCTTGAACTTGTCGATAACCCTTAGCGACAAGTCGAGCTTTATAGATGGTCACATTACCATCCGCGTCTGTCTTCTTCTTAAAGATCCATTTATTTTCTATGGCTCGCCGTTCAACGGGCAAGTCAGTCAAAGTCCATACTTCAGTTTCATACATGGATCCTATCTCGGATTTCATGGCTTCTAGCCATTTGTCGGAATCCGGGCCCGCCATCGCTTCTTCATAGTTCGAAGGTTCACCGTTGTCTAACAACATGATTTACAAGACAGGGTTGCCGTACCACTCTGGTGCGGAACGTGTCCTTGTGGACCTTCGAATTTCAGTAGGAGCTTGATCAGAAGTATCTTGATCATTATCATTAACTTCCTCTCTAGTCGGTGCAGGCACCTCAGGAACATTTTCTTGAGTTGCGCCATTTTCCAGTTCAAGAGGTAATACTTCATCAAGCTCTACTTTCCTCCCACTTACTTCTTTCGAGAGAAACTCTTTCTCTAGAAAGGACCCATTCTTGGCAACAAAGATCTTGCCTTCAGATCTGAGGTAGAAGGTGTACCCAATAGTTTCTTTTGGGTATCCTATGAAGACGCATTTTTCCGACTTGGGTTCGAGCTTTTCAGGTTGAAGTTTCTTGACATAAGCTTCGCATCCCCAAACTTTTAGAAACGACAGCTTAGGTTTCTTCCCAAACCATAATTCATACGGTGTCGTCTCAACGGATTTCGACGGAGCCCTATTTAAAGTGAATGCGGCAGTCTCTAAAGCATAGCCCCAAAAAGATAGCGGTAAATCGGTAAGAGACATCATAGATCGCACCATATCTAATAGAGTGCGATTACGACATTCGGACACACCTTTACGCTGAGGTGTTCCAGGCGGCGTGAGTTGTGAAACTATTCCACATTTTCTTAAGTGTGTGCCAAACTCGTGACTCAAGTATTCTCCTCCACGATCTGATCGCAGAAACTTGATTTTCCTGTCACGTTGATTTTCAACCTCACTCTGAAATTCCTTGAACTTTTCAAAGGTTTCAGACTTGTGTTTCATTAAGTAGATATACCCATATCTACTTAAATCATCAGTGAGCATGAGAACATAACGATAGCCACCACGAGCCTCAACACTCATTGGACCGCACACATCAGTATGTATGATTTCCAATAAGTTGGTTGTTCGCTCCATTGTTCCTGAGAACGGAGTCTTGGTCATCTTACCCATGAGGCATGGTTCGCACGTGTCAAATGATTCATAATCAAGAGACTCTAAAAGTCCATCTGCATGGAGCTTCTTCATGCGTTTGACACCTATGTGACCAAGGCGGTAGTGCCACAAGTATGTGGGACTATCATTATCAACCTTACATCTTTTGGTACTCACATTATGAACATGTGTAGTATTACGTTCGAGATTCATAAAGAATAAACCATTCACCATAGGAGCATGACCATAAAACATATCTCTCATATAAATAGAACAACCATTATTCTCGGATTTAAATGAGTAGCCATCTCGAATTAAACGAGATCCCGATACAATGTTCATGCTCAAAGCTGGCACTAAATAACAATTATTAAGGTTTAAAACTAATCCCGAAGGTAGATATAGAGGTAGCGTGCCGACGGCGATCACATTGACCTTGGAACCATTCCCGACGCGCATCGTCACCTCGTCCTTTGCCAGTTTCCGCTTATTCCGCAGCCCCTGCTTTGAGTTACAAATGTGAGCAACTGCACCGGTATCAAATACCCAGGAGCTACTACGGACACTAGTAAGGTACACATCAATTATATGTATATCACATATACCTTTTGTTTTGCCGGCCTTCTTGTCTGCTAAGTATTTAGGGAAGTTCCGCTTCCAGTGACCGCTTCCCTTGCAATAAAAGCACTCAGTCTCGGGCTTGGGTCCATTCTTTGGCTTCTTCCCGGCAGCTTGCTTGCCGGGCGCGGCAACCTCCTTGCCGTCCTTCTTGAAGTTCTTTTTACCCTTGCCTTTCTTGAACTTAGTGGCTTTATTGACCATCAACACTTGATGTTCCTTCTTGACTTCTACCTCCGCTGATTTCAGCATTGAGAACAACTCAGGAATGGTCTTTTGCATCCCCTGCATGTTGAAGTTCATCACAAAGCTCTTGTAGCTTGGTGGAAGCGACTGGAGGATTCTGTCAATGACCGCATCATCCGGGAGATTAACTCCCAGCTGAGACAAGCGGTTATGTAACCCAGACATAGTGAGTATGTGCTCACTGACAGAACTATTTTCCTCCATCTTACAGCTGAAGAACTTATCGGAGACTTCATATCTCTCGATCCGGGCATGAGCTTGAAAAACCATTTTCAACTCTTCGAACATCTCATATGCTCCATGTCTCTCAAAACGCTTTTGGAGCCCCGGCTCTAAGCTGTAAAGCATGCCACACTGAACGAGGGAGTAGTCGTCAACACGTGTCTGCCAAGCGTTCATAACGTCTTGGTTCTGTGGGACGGGAGCTTCACCTAGCGGTGCTTGTAGGACATAATCTTTCTTGGCAGCTATGAGGATGATCCTCAGGTTCCGGACCCAGTCCGTATAGTTGCTGCCATCGTCTTTCAGCTTAGTTTTCTCTAGGAACGCGTTGAAGTTGAGGACTACGTGGGCCATTTGATCTACAAGACATATTGTAAAATATTTTAGACTAAGTTCATGATAATTAAGTTCATCTAATCAAATTATTAATGAACTCCCACTTAGATTAGACATCCCTCTAGTCATCTAAGTATTACATGATCCGAGTTAACTAGGCCGTGTCCGATCATCACGTGAGACGGACTAGTCAACATCGGTGAACATCTTCATGTTGATCGTATCTTCTATACGATTCATGCTCGACCTTTCGGTCTTCTGTGTTCCGAGGCCATGTCTGTACATGCTAGGCTCATCAAGTCAACCTAAGTGTTTGCATGTGTAAATCTGTCTTACACCCGTTGTATGTGAACGTCTGAATAAAACACCCGATCATCACGTGGTGTTTTGAAACAGCGAACTGTCGCAACGGTGCACAGTTAGGGGGAACACTTCTTGAAATTATTATGAGGGATCATCTTATTTACTACCGTCGTTCTAAGTAAACAAGATGCAAAACATGATAAACATCACATGCAATCAAATAATAAACATGACATGATATGGCCAATATCACATAGCTCCTTTGATATCCATCTTGGGGCTCCATGATCATCTTATCACCGGCTTGACACCATGATCTCCATCATCATGATCTCCATCATCGTGTCTCCATGAAGTTGCTCGCCAACTATTACTTCTACTACTATGGCTAACGCGTTTAGCAATAAAGTAAAGTAATTTACATGGCGTTTCTCAATGACACGCATGTCATATAAAAGAATAAAGACAACTCCTATGGCTCCTGCCGGTTGTCGTACTCATCGACATGCAAGTCGTGATTTCTATTACAATAGCATGAACATCTCATACATCACATATAGATCATTCATCATTCATCACAACTTTGGCCATATCATATCACAAACCACTTGCTGCAAAAAACAAGTTAGACGTCCTCTAATAGATGTTGCAAGTTTTACGTGGCTGAATTTAGGGTTCTAGCAAGAACGACTTCTTACCTACGTTAAAGCCACAACGTGATTTGTCAACTTCTATTTACCTTTCATAAGGACCCTGTTCATCGAACCCGCTCCAACTAAAGTGGGAGAGACAGACACCCGCCAGCCACCTTATGCATCTAGTGCATGTTAGTCGGTGGAACCGGTCTCACGTAAGCGTACGTGTAAGGTTGGTCCGGGCCGCTTCATCCCACAATGCCGCTAAAGCAAGAAAAGACTAGTAGCGGCAAGAAAGTTGACAAATCTACGCCCACAACAAATTGTGTTCTACTCGCGCAAGAAGAACTACGCATAGACCTAGCTCATGATGCCACTGTTGGGGAACGTTGCAGAAAAACAAAAATTTTCCTACTCATTTCACCAAGATCCATCTAGGAGTTCATCTAGCAACGAGTCATCGGATGCATCTACATACCTTTGTAGATCGCGTGCGGAAGCGTTCAAAGAACGGTGATGATGTAGTCGAACACGACGTGATCCAAATCACCGATGACCAAGCGCCGAACGGACGGCACCTCCGCGTTCAACACACTTACGGGACGGGAGACGTCTCCTCCTTCTTGATCCAGCAAGGGGGAAGGAGAGGTTGATGAAGATCCAGCAGCACGATGGCGTGGTGGTGGATGCAGGGCGTCATAGTAGCAGGGCTTCGCCTATACTACGAGAGAGAGACGTAACGGGGAGAGAGGGAGGCGCCAGGGGCTGGTGTATGAAGTCCCTCCTCTCCCCCACTATATATAGGGGTGCTAAGGGGGGGCGCCGGCCCTAGGAGATGGAATCTCCTAGGGGGGGGGGGCGGCCAAGCGTGGGGGGCTTGCCCCCCAAGCAAGGGGGCGCCCCCTTTAGGGTTTCCCCTCAACCCTAGCCGCATGGGCCCTAGGGGAGTGGCGCCCCAGCCCACTTTGGGCTGGGTTCCCTCCCACTTCAGCCCATGGGGCCCCCCGGGATAGGTGGCCCCACCCGGTGGACCCCCGGGACCCTTCTGGTGGTCCCGGTACAATACCGGTGACCCCGAAACTTGTCCCGATGGCCGAAACAGCACTTCCTATATATAATTCTTTACCTCCGAACCATTCCGGAACTCCTCGTGACGTCCGGGATCTCATCCGGGACTCCGAACAACATTCGGGTTACTGCATATACATATCTTCACAACCCTAGCGTCACCGAACCTTAAGTGTGTAGACCCTACGGGTTCGGGAGACAAGCAGACATGACCGAGACGACTCTCCGGTCAATAACCAACAGCGGGATCTGGATACCCATGTTGGCTCCCACATGCTCCACGATGATCTCATCGGATGAACCACGATGTCGAGGATTCAATCAACCCCGTATGCAATTCCCTTTGTCAATCGATATGTTACTTGCCCGAGATTCGATCGTCGGTATCCCAATACCTCATTCAATCTCGTTACCGGCAAGTCACTTTACTCGTACCGTAATGCATGATCCCGTGACCAGACACTTGGTCACTTTGAGCTCATTATGATGATGCATTACCGAGTGGGCCCAGTGATACCTCTCCGTCATACGGAGTGACAAATCCCAGTCTTGATCCACGTCAACCCAACAGACACTTTCGGAGATACCCGTAGTCTACCTTTATAGTCACCCAGTTACATTGTGAAGTTTGGTATACCCAAATCACTCCTACGGTATCCGGGAGTTACACGATCTCATGGTCTAAGGAAAAGATACTTGACATTGGAAAAACTCTAGCAAACGAACTATACGATCTTGTGCTATGTTTAGGATTGGGTCTTGTCCATCACATCATTCTCCTAATGATGTGATCTCGTTATCAATGACATCCAATGTCCATAGTCAGGAAACCATGACTATCTGTTGATCAACGAGCTAGTCAACTAGAGGCTTACTAGGGACATGTTGGTGTCTGTTATTCACACATGTATTATGATTTCCGGATAACACAATTATAGCATGAATAAAGACAATTATCATGAATAAGGAAATATAATAATAATGCTTTTATTATTGCCTCTAGGGCATATTTCCAACACCACCATCTCTTGCCCATGGTCAGCCACCACCATCTCTTGCCCATGGTCAGCCACCACCATCTCTTGCACCTGGTCAGCCACCACCATCTCTTGCCCTTGGTCAGCCACCACCAGTGCTAGGTCATCCTCAGCCTGATGCCCATCGTCATCCTGCAGCTCCTCATCCCCACTCTGCTCCTCTTCTCCCCCACTCCAGTCCGAATCATCCTTCTTGTTGTCTTCGCTGCTGCCAGAATCGCTGCTGCTTTCACTAAGGCCAGAATCGCTGTTGCTTTTGCTACAACCATAATCGCTGCTGCTTTGGCTGTAGCCAGTGTCGCTGCTGCTGCTCCCATTGCTTGTCCAAATGCAACAATGACCGTTAAAAATCGATGTGAGACAAAGCCAAATATGGAGGAATAAGAAGAGGCAGAACACACTGGCATCTTTGTCTTCAGCGTAGCGCATGCGGCACATAGTCTTGTTGAAAACCTTCACGATGAGCATTGTGGCGTCATTGTCGTACCTCAAGAGAAGAAAGTACCCGGTCCGCAGGTCGTAGGCATTGTAGAACTTCTCCCAGCCACGACACAGGTACATGTGGCCCTCCTCGATCACCAACTCCACGTCCCACAGCCTGCGAACCCCGCTGCCGGCCTGTTGGAGCTTCACATTATCTGGCGGATCTTCACCCAGCATCTTCATAAAAGTGTCAGGCAGCCTCTGCAATTTGGGACAAGGAGTGATGTAGCAAACAACAGAGTTATCATAATGAGATGGGTGAAGGGGAGATCTCTCATTTTATATACCTGCCTCGTGGCTGATACTGAAGAAGAAAGTATGATAGTGAAGAACTCGAAAGCATCCAACTCGTACTCCGGTGAGGCAGAGCGGCGGTGGCTGCTTCCCCCCATCTCTGATAAGCAGCAGAAGAGACCAATTAGTACCCTTACAACATTATAGCAGCATAAATTTTGAGCAGAAGATAATCAACATTAGTCGCAAGTACCCCATATGTCCTATTTTTAGCAAAGTCATGCTAAAATTCACGGAAAATTTCAGCATGACCTTTGCTGAAAATAGGACATATGGAGTACCCGAATTTGCCGGAACGGAAGTTAATCGACATTCCGGCAAACTCAAGGGCCTCTCGGGGTACCTGCAATATCATTATCCCCACGTAATGAAGTCGCCAATGGGTCATTTCAGAAGATCACAAGTAGCATCATCACAAGTACAACATCATCTATAGCTTTATATTAACAAAGCATCAGCACATATACAAAAGACCACTTATGCCAACAGTATGGTTTATATCAGATTCGGAGTTAGAAACAGGAAAAACCGGTGCTTCAAAGCCTACTGGACACAATTTACATCTATAAGTACGGGATGTCCTGACTAATTTCAAGTGTTCACAGGTGAACTAGTACCATGGATGAGCCTAGTGCTTCATTAGTCAACTGAACAGAGATAACAGTGCATAACACCATACATAAAGTGATGAGCATACATACTACTGTCCAAGCAAATTAACTGAATAGTATTGTGTCAAGTTCAGTTTAAAAATTCAGTTACTGCTTGAGTGATTTTACACCAAAAATTACTCCCAAAAATTACAATGACTGTATATATTCACTGTACAGGCTGTCAAGTTCTATTTCAGCTCAAGTTTCATTACAACACAAACACTGTAATTCATCTGCTCACAGAAAAATTAATAATCAAAATCAAATTACAATAGGGGTCCCAGGTTTGACCCCATGATACGTGCTATCCTCGGATTATTCCTCTTCTGAACAAATCATCATGCATCATTTTCTAACCAAGGCATAGCTCAGGAAAACCACTTGCTTTGACCAGAACTAGCTGATTACCCCAAATCTCATGGTAAAATTAGCAAGGCAAAGCATTTCTCTTACATGACCATAGAAAGAATGACACACTACATATAATCTGGTGAGATAGCAGCAGCAATCTCAAAAAAAGCGGAGACATCATACATACCACTAGAGCATCGCCCACAGACATCCAGGTACATCACCCACTATTATTGCCTGTAAAAAGGCATAATATCCACTAGTATTGCCTATTGATCATATACTACCTACTCATATTTTATTCAGTCATTTTACCAGTTGTTTAACCACAGATTAGGGTCTGTCTAGGAGGTTAGTCAATGTAAAAATTGAAAAGCTAGCTAGCAGTACAATAAGCAGAAACAGCTCAGGCAGGCGCAGGGGCGCGCGCGGGACGGCAAGCAGGGCCGGCACGGCTAGGTGCGTGCGCGGGTGTGCAAGGCAGCGAGCGGCCGCCGGAGGCAGCAGCGGAATGGGGAATGGTGGAGAGAGGGAGAAAGGAGGAAGGAGGAGAGGTACCTGGTCGCCGGAGGGGTCGGGGTCGGGGTCTGAGCTCGTCCGGGTCCTCGCTCGCCGCGGTCGAAGGAGAGCAGGGGCCGGTGGCGGAGGACGGCAGGGGCAGGCGGGGTGGGTGCTTCGGGGCCGCGCTCGCTGGCTGCTGCAGGCGCCGGAGGAGGCCCTCGCTTGTCGGAGGGAGGAGGAGAGGAGAGGAGCGGGCGACGCGCGCTCGGCCGATCCCGTTCGGGGGGCGGGGGGGGGGGGGGGGGGGGGGCCCGGGGGGGTCGGGGCGGCGGCGTCGGGGCAGCGCAAGACCACAGCGGCGGCGGCGGCGCCGACGGCGTGCAGGCGCGGCGGACGGAGGGGGCGGAGCAAGGGGGCGGCGGCGTACGTTTGGGGTCGAGTGGGGGATCTGGCGAGGGAGGAAGGCCACACAGTGCGAGGGGAATAGGTGGAGTGGGGGAGGGTTAGCAATGGCGCACCTCCCCCTAGTGCGCCATAAGTACGACAATTTTAATGGCGCACCTTCCCCTGGTGCGCCATTAGAATTTTGTTTTAATTACTAGCCCGACTGGTCAGGTTATATTCCACCTAACCCTATCTCCATCAGAACACGCCCACTAGCCCGACTGGTCAGCACGTAGCACACACACTAGGAGGTCCTGGGTTTGATTCCTAGGCTCTCCAATTTTTGTTTTTATGCATTTAAAATGTTGTTTGATATTTATTTGTATTTAAATATGTTCAAACTTGTTTAAATCATAACAGTAATATTTTTTATAAAAAAGTAATATTTTTTAAAAAATATCATCAAATTTGTTATTTGAAAATATTTATGAATATGAAAATATATCATCAAATTTATTATTTTAAAATATCATCAAATTTGTTATTTGAAAATATAATCAAATTTGTTTTTTTTTTGCAATTTTAGTTGCATCCATTTGTGACGGTGGAGCGGGCCAGGGAGGGTGCGGGGGAGAGGGTGCGGTGGGTCGTCGGCGACGGTGGAGTGGGGGAGGGTGCAGGCCGGGGGTCAGCGGCGGCGGCCGGTGGAGCGGGGAGGGGGAACCGGATCTGGCGAGGTGCGGGGGAGAGGGTGCGGTGGGTCGTCGGCGACGGTGGAGTGGGGGAGGGTGCGGGCCGGGGGTTGGCGGCGGCGGCCGGTGGAGCGGGGGAGGGTGCGGTGGGTCGTCGGCGGCGGTGGAGTGGGGGAAGGTGCGGGGGGTCGGCGGCGGCGGCCGGTGGAGCGGGGGAGATGGTGCGGGGGGTGCTCGTCGGCGGCGGTAGAGCGAGGGAGGATGCCCCACACATACATGCGCCATTAGTAGTTTTGCAAAAAAGTATTAAAAATAATTTTTATACTAATGGTGCACCATGGCACAGTGCGCCATTACTAGTTTGAACTAGTAATGGCGCACTATGCGAGGGTGCGCCATTGGTAGTTTTGCAAAAAAGTAAAAAAAAAAAGAATACAGTAGTGGCGCACTCAACGGTTGGTGCGCCATTAGTAGTTCTAACTATTAATGGCGCACTTTGCCCGGATGCGTCATTAGTATGTTTGAAAAAATGAAAAAAAAAACATTTTGTTACTCGTGGCGTACCTTGTGCCTGGTGCACCATTAGTGTCTTACACACTAATGGCGTATCTTCACGTGGTGCGTCATTAGTAAATAGTAGTGGCGCACCACTTCTCTGGTGCGTCATTAGTGTCAATTTCATCTTTAACTTTTTTCTTAATGGTGAACCCTTCAAATATAACTCAATGCAACAATTAATTCATAAAAATTATCATCAATTACCAAAACCAAATATGGGGCATCATGCTCTTTCAGTCGTGTTCAAATTATCGGTTACACATTCTCACTGATACCAAGTGTCGATTTATTCTACGATCATATCGATCAATATTTAGTCCTAACCATGTTGAAGGCTGAACAACTATGAACCCGATATTAGTTATTTTAAAACCTGGTGAAAACGAGTACTTGCTAATTATGAATGTTGGTTATATGATTAATTAATTTTCGTCTACATCGCTATACGCCATATCACATCGCTGAATGCACAAATTTGACTTGATCGTTCAACACTCAAAAGGAAGCAAAAAACATGTCCAATATGAACTAGGGTCCACCTAAACTTGAGCTTGGAAGCCCGGCCCAACTGCCCGGGGCTCCAGACATTTGGGCTAGGCTCAAGCTCACCTTTCTCGTCCAAAAGCTCAAAAAAGCCCAAACTAGGTCATACTTGGCATTTTATTCGAATATTAGGTATGGTACTATATTTATTTTTAATACCCTGAAAATGATTAAGTTAAATACTAGTTTTTTCAGTCTTAAGTTAAAGGGAAAATTGTGTTTTTGCCACTCGAGATTTTGCCAATTTTCCTTATGCCACTTTAGATTTTGACATTTCACCTTTACCACTCTTAGTTTTGCACAATTATCATAATTGCCATTCTGTGGCAAAAGCAAAATAATTTTATTTTATTTTGCCCACTCTTAGTTTTTGACAATTATCACAATTGCTATTTCATTGAAAATTTTGTTTTTGCCATGGGAATGGCAATTGTGATAATTGTCGAAAACTAAGAGTGACAAAAGTGAAATGTCAAAATCTAGAGTGGCATAAGGAAAATTGGCAAAATCTAGAGTTGCAATTTTTTCCCTAAGTTAAATACTAGTAGGAAATAACATTTGGGCAGGGCCGGTCCTGGCTCAACTTGGGGATTTTCAGACATACATTGTTCAGCCCGGCCCGGGGTATGATTAAACAAGGCCCACCTAAAGCCCAGCCGAATGCAAGGGAAAAAGGTCAAATTTCCTACTGACTCTGGTTGCCTACTGATACGTCTCCAACGTATCTATAATTTTTGATTGTTCCATGTTATATTATATTCTGTTTTGGACATTAATAGACTTTATTATACACTTTTATATTATTTTTGGGACTAACCTATTAACCGGAGGCCCAACCCAGAATTGTTGTTTTTTGCCTATTTCAGGGTTTCGCAGAAAAAGAATATCAAACGGAGTCCAAACGGAATGAAACCTTTGGGAACGTGATTTTTGGAACGAACGTGATCATGAGGACTTGGACCATACGTCAAGACATCAACCAGGAGGCCACGAGGTGGGGGGCGCGCCTACCCCCCTGGGCGCGTCCTCCACCCTCGTGGGCCCCCTGTTGCTCCACCGATATACTCCTTCCTCCTATATATACCTACGTACCCCCAAACTACCAGATACGGAGCCAAAAACCTAATTCCACCGCCGCAACCTTCTGTACCCGTGAGTGTTGGGGAACGTAGTAATTTCAAAAAAATTCCTACGCACACGCAAGATCATGGTGATGCATAGCAACGAGAGGGGAGAGTGTTGTCTACATACCCTCGTAGACCGACAGCGGAAGCGTTATGACAACGCGGTTGATGTAGTCGTATGTCTTCACGGCCTGACCGATCAAGCACCGAAACTACGGCACCTCCGAGTTCTAGCACACGTTCAGCTCGATGATGATCCCCGGACTCTGCTCCAGCAAAGTATCGGGGAAGAGTTCCGTCAGCACGACGGCGTGGTGACGATCTTGATGTTCTACTGTCGCAGGGCTTCGCCTAAGCACTGCTACAATATTATCGAGGATTATGGTGGAGGGGGCACCGCACACGGCTAAGAGAACGATCATGAAGATCAACTTGTGTGTCTATGGGGTGCCCGTTGGCCACGTATATAAAGGAGTGGAGGAGGGGCGAGAGGGCCGGCCCATATGGCGCGCCCTGGAGGAGTCCTACTCCCACCGGGAGTAGGATTCTCCCCCTTCCAAGTAGTAGGAGTAGGAGTCAAGGCAAGGGAAGGGAGAAGAGAAGGAAGGAGGGGGCGCAGCCCCTCCCCCTAGTCCAATTCGGACTAGGCCTTGGGGGGGGGGCGCTCAACCTCTCCTCTCTCTTTCCCCCTAAAGCCCAATAAGGCCCATATACTCCCCGGCGAATTCCCGTAACTCTTCGGTACTCCGAAAAATACCCGAATCACTCGGAACCTTTCCGATGTCCGAATATAGTCGTCCAATATATCGATCTTTACGTCTCGACCATTTCGAGACTCCTCGTCATGTCCCTGATCTCATCCGGGACTCCGAACTCCTTAGGTACATCAAAACTCATAAACTCATAATATAACTGTCATCAAAACCTTAAGCGTGCGGACCCTATGGGTTCAAGAACAATGTAGACATGACCGAGACACGTCTCCAGTCAATAACCAATAGCGGAACCTGGATGCTCATATTGGCTCCCACATATTCTATGAAGATCTTTATCGGTCAGACCGCATAACAACATACGGTGTTCCCTTTGTCATTGGTATGTTACTTGCCCGAGATTCGATCGTCGGTATCTTAATACCTAGTTCAATCTCGTTACCGGCAAGTCTCTTTACTCGTTCCGTAATACATCATCTCACAACTAACTCATTAGTTGCAATGCTTGCAATGCTTAAGTGATGTGCATTACCGAGAGGGCCCAGAGATACCTCTCCGACAATCGGAGTGACAAATCCTAATCTCGAAATACGCCAACCCAACAAGTACCTTCGGAGACACCTGTAGAGCACCTTTATAATCACCCAGTTACGTTGTGACGTTTGGTAGCACACAAAGTGTTCCTCCGGCAAACGGGAGTTGCATAATCTCATAGTCATAGGAACATGTATAAGTCATGAAGAAAGCAATAGCAACATACTAAACGATCGGGTGCTAAGCTAATGGAATGGGTCATGTCAATCACATCATTCTTCTAATGATGTGATCCCGTTAATCAAATAACAACTCTTTTGTTCATGGTTAGGAAACATAACCATCTTCGATTAACGAGCTAGTTAAGTAGAGGCATACTAGTGACAATCTGTTTGTCTATGTATTCACACATGTATTATGTTTCCGGTTAATACAATTCTAGCATGAATAATAAACATTTATCATGATATAAGGAAATAAATAATAACTTTATTATTGCCTCTATTGCATATTTCCTTCAGTGAGATCCCATCTTGGGGCCTGTTTCGGAGCTCTGCTGAAGGGGGCATCGATCACGGAGAGCTTCTACCTCAACACCATAGCCTCTCCGATGATGTGTGAGTAGTTTACTTCAGACCTTCGGGTCCATAGTTATTAGCTAGATGGCTTCTTGATACGTCCATTTTGTATCATGCTTTTATATCGATATTTATTGCATTATGGGCTATTATTTCACATTATGTCACAATACTTATGGCTATTCTCTCTTATTTTACAAGGTTTACATAAGGAGGGAGAATGCCGGCAGCTGGAATTCTGGGCTGGAAAAGGAGCAAATATTAGAGACCTGTTGTGCACAACTCCAAAAGTCCTGAAACTCCACGGAATATCTTATAATAAATAATGAAAAATCCTCGCTAAAGATGAAGTCCAGGGGGCCCACACCCTACTCATGAGGGTGGGGGCGCCCCCCTAGAGCGCGCCCCTACCTCGTGGGCCCCCTGGTGGCTCTCTGATGACCATCTTCTCCTATATGAAGTCTTTCAACGAGAAAAAAAAATAAAAAGCAACCTTTCGGGACGAAACTCCGCCGCCACGAGGCGGAACCTTGGCGGATCCAATCTAGAGCTCCGGCAGAGCTGTTCTGCCAGGGAAAGTTCCCTCCCGGAGGGGGAAATCATCGCCATCGTCATCACCAACGCTCCTCTCATCGGGAGAGGGCAATCTCCATCAACATCTTCATCAGCACCATCTCATCTCAAAACCCTAGTTCATCTCTTGTATCCGATTCTTGTCTTCAAGTCTGGGATTGGTGCTAGTAGGTTGCTAGTAGTATTAATTACTCCTTGTAGTTGATGCTAGTTGGCTTAATTGGTGGAAGATCATATGTTCAGATCCTATATGCATATTAATACCCCTCTGATTATGAACATTTTTATGCTTTGTGAGTAGTTACGTTTGTTCCTGAGGACAAGGAAGAAGTCTTGCTATTAGTAGTCATGTGAATTTGGTATTTGTTCGATATTTTGATAAGATGTATGTTGTCTAGCCTCTAGTGGTGTTATGTGAACGTCGACTACATAACACTTCACCATTATTTGGGCCTAGAGGAAGGCATTGGGAAGTAATAAGTAGATGATGGGTTGCTAGAGTGACAGAAGGTTAAACCCTAGTTTATGCGTTGCTTCGTAAGGGGCTGATTTGGATCCATATGTTTCATGGTATGGTTAGGTTTACCTTAATGCTTTTGTTGTAGTTGCGGATGCTTGCAATAGAGGTTAATCATAAGTGGGATGCTTGTTCAAGTAATAACAACACCCAAGCACCGGTCCACCCACATGTCAAATTATCAAAGTACCGAACGTGAATCATATGAATGTGATGAAAACTAGCTTGACGATATTCCCATGTGTCCTCGGGAGCGCTTTTCCTTATATAATAGTTTGTCCAGGCTTGTCCTTTGAAACAAAAAGGATTGGGCCACCTTGCTGCACTTTATTTACTTTTGTTACTTGTTGCTCGTTACAAATTATCTTATCACAAAACTATCTGTTACCACTTATTTCAGTACTTGCAGAGAATACCTTGCTGAAAACCGTTTATCATTTCCTTCTGCTCCTCGTTGGGTTCGACACTCTTACTTATCGAAAGGACTACGATAGATCCCCTATACTTGTGGGTCATCAAGACTCTTTTCTGGCGCCATTTCCGGGGAGTGAAGCGCCTTTGGTAGGTGAAATTTGGTAAGGAAAAATTTATATAGTGTGCTGAAATTTACTGTCACTTGTTACTAGATGTTGTCGTCTTATGACAAGATGCCCCTGGAGTGACCCGCGCATTTGCGCGGCTAGACGTGATGTATATATTTATCTATTGGTGATTTTTTGTACATATCTTTTTCATTTTTTTCAATATTTATGCAAAAGGCTTGGAAGTTATGAAAGCTTTATAAAACTTTGGTCCAAATATTTCCACCATACACGTACATTTGTCCGTGAAGACATGGTTGCCGCCATGCAAACTATTTTAGTACTATTGTTCCCAGTTTTGTCATTCTTGCACAATTATCTTTGTACCAACTATATATTAAAGAAATTTCACTGATAAAATATAAACATTGATTACTTGTACCACTATATTGTTATATGTTTCATTATCTACCTCGTCATTGGCCAAACTGTGCCTGTGGTTTTATTGACATATACATGCTTTCATGTCTTCTCTTATTAATGTATTTTCTATAACAGTGTAGACCATTCTGATCTTTGATCGGTGTGTAAAATGTCGAACTCTTCTCTCATTGGCCCTCTTTAGAGCATGTTACATTTGGTGACTCCTATTTCCTGTGCACTTATTTGAAATTTTAAGAAAAGTAAAACTATCCATTACATACTCATCATGACTTCGTCCTTCCTTATTTGATAAAAATATTCATTCAATCATGCCTTATTGTATGATAGTTTTTATTGTGTCCATCAGTATCCACCCTTGTAGCCAAATGTTATATAATTTATTTTTATCGACACATTTGCATTGATGTAGCATTTAAGTTATATGTAAATATAAAAGCCAAAATGTACACCTGACCAATGATATAAATAAGACTTTGATTGGAAATCTATGTTTAATTGCATTATTATTGGCAAACACATCTGTATAATTTCATATTGGATCTTTGTATTTCTCTCTTCTACTTATCACCATAAGTAGTTATTTTCACTCTCAATAAAATGCTACGGGGCCTGCAAAGTTCCCATTGATGCAATTCACAGTAAAAAATTGTTGTTTGGAATATGCACCCTATGGAAACATGATCAAGACTTGGCCAAAAAAATTGTTGTTATTGAAGACATCACCATGTGATTAATGAATTGAGGCACACAAAATTATATCACCACTAATAAAATGCCTTATTTATGCCCTCTTCCATGATCTGTATCGCTATTATTTTTGTTGCGGTTGCAGTTTCATGGTAGTACAATATATTGTTTTCGTGTCCATTTTGATGTTCATCAACTTACATTTAATAAGACTGGAATCAACAAATTATCGATTTTTATTTTCATGCTTAGATATACTGGTCAGTTTTTTATCTATAATGACAGTCGTAGCTGGACCTTATATAACAGAAGCCGACAATTTATTATTTATTTATTTTCAACTTCATATAAAAATTATGGCGTATTATTTATACATCCAATAAGAGATTTATCAAGTACGACTTGAAATTCTTATCACACGTGAGATGTGTTTAGAGGCAAGACTTTTTAGTATATTTTCCACTGCCGATTTAGGCGTGTGCCTTTTTTCTCCCAAGGACCTGCCCACGTTTCTTTTGAGGGAAAGCACGCGTTCTGTTTGAAGTGTGTAGGGGAGCTGATTTTCCAGTTTTTTTCCTAATAGATTGAATTACTTAGGCGTGTTTTTTTTTCTATCAGAAAGACTTGTCCACCTTTTTTTAACGTGTATACCTAACCTGGTTTTTTACAGGCCACATATATGCATGCCTGCCTTTTACGTGCATATTTCTTTCCCAGGAAGAGACAATTACTTACGCATGTCTTTTTTCTCGGAAGGACATGCCCATGTTTTTCTAAAGTGTATAGGTAACATGGTTTTGTACGGCCCCATATTTGCATGCCTGCTTTTTTTGTGCATGTTTTGCCCGGAAAGAGTTATACAGCCCATGTACGTGTCCACGCTGATTTTTTTTGCCATAAGATTTGGTTAACTTTGTGTGTGCCAATGATGGCCCTTTTTATTTTAGACCAACGTGTCAACAATAGACTTGTTTTTACATGGTTTATGTTGTACGTAACTTTTTCATCTTTTAATCTCAATCGTTATTGTTTAGATCAACGGAGCATATTTTTTAAGCTTATGTGGATTAACGTGATGGCTTGTTTGTCTTCTGTCTTAAGTATATAATAGATCCTCTAAGGGGCTTGTTTGGGGTATCTTCACCCCGACCAGTAGGGCAAAGAGTTGCTCCTCAACCTACTGAACCTATTGAAAATGAATATGAAAATGAAATTTCTTATGAGTATCCTTCGAGTATGATAGAAAAACTGCTAGCTAATCCTTTTACAGGAGATGGAACAAAGCATCCTGATGAACACCTAATATATGTGGATGAAGTTTGTGGATTATTTAAGCTTGCAGGTATACCCGATGATGTTGCTAAGAAGGTCTTCCCTTTATCTTTGAAGGGAGACGCATTGGTATGGTATAGGCTATGTGATGATACGAGATCATGGAACTATAGAAGATTGAAATTGGAATTTCATCAAAAGTATTACCCTATGCATCTTGTTCATCGTGATCGCAATTATATATATATATATATATATATATATATATAATTTTTTGGCCTCGTGAAGGAGAAAGCATCGCTCAAGCTTGGGGGGGGGCTTAAATCAATGTTATATTCATGCCCTAACCATGAGCTTCCAAGAGAAACAATTCTTCAAAAAATTTATGCTCGGCTTTCTGATAACAATCGCACCGTGCTTGATACTTCTTGTGCTGCCTCTTTTATGATGAAGACTATTGAATTCAAATGGGATTTATTGAATAGAATTAAACGCAACTCTGAAGATTGGGACCTCGACAATGGTAAGGAGTCAGGTATGACACCTAAGTTTGACTGTGTTAAATCTTTTATGGATACCGATATTTTCCGTAAGTTTAGCACTAAATATGGACTTGATTCTGAGATAGTAGCTTCTTTCTGTGAATATTTTGCTACTTATGTTGATCTCCCTAAGGAGAAGTGGTTTAAATATCATCCTCCCATAGAAGTAAAAGTAGCTGCACCTATTAAAGTTGAAGAAAAGACTATCACTTATAATGATCCTTTTGTTCCTACTTCTTATGTTGAGAAACCACCTTTCCCTGTTAGAATAAAGGATCATGCTAAAGCTTCAACTGTGGTTCGAAAAAGCAATATTAAAACATATACACCTCCTGAGCAAGTTAAAGTTGAATCTAATGTTGCTATTGTTAAAGAGCTCTTGTCTGATAATATTGATGGGCATGTTATTCAGTTCTGCGATGAAACTGCTAGAATTGCTAAACCTTGTGCTAAAGATAAACATAGACCTGTGGTAGGCGTGCCTGTTATTTCTGTTAAAATAGGAGATCATTGTTATCATGGCTTATGTGATATGGGTGCTAGTGCTAGTGTTATACCTTATGACTTGTATAAAGGAATCAAGCATGAAATTGCACCTGCTGAGTTAGAAGATATTGATGTCACAATTAAACATGCTAATAGAGATACTATTTCAGCAATGGGAATTGTTAGAGATGTTGAAGTCTTGTGCGAGAAAACTAAATATCCTACTGATTTTCTTGTTCTTAGTTCCCCACAAGATAGCTTTTGTCCCATTATATTTGGTAGACCTTTCTTGAATACAGTTAATGCTAGGATAGACAGCGAAAAGAATGTTGTTACTATTGGCTTGGATGATATGACTCATGAGTTTAATTTCTCTAAATTTAGTAAACAACACCGTGAAGAAGAATTGCCTAGTAAGGATGAAATTATTGGTCTTGCTTCTATTGCCGTACCTCCTAGTGATCCTTTAGAACAATATTTGCTAGACCATGAGAATGATATGTTTATGAATGAAAGAAGGGAAATAGATGAAGTATTCTTTAAACAAGAACCTATGCTGAAACACAATTTTCCTGTTGAAATCCTGGGGGATCCCCCTCCACCTAAGGGTGATCCCGTGTTTGATCTTAAACCGTTGCCTGATAATCTTCAATATGCATATCTTGATGAAAAGAAGATATATCCTGTTATTATTAGTGCTAACCTTTCAGAGCATGAAGAAGAAAGATTATTGAAAACTCTGAAGAAGCACCGTGCTGCTATTGGATATACTCTTGATGATCTTAAGGGCATTAGTCCCACTCTATGTCAACATAAAATAAATTTGGAAGCAGATGCCAAACCAGTTCGTGATCCTCAACGGCGTCGGAATCCTAAAATGAAAGAAGTGGTAAGAAAAGAAATACTAAAGCTTCTGGAGGCAGGTATAATTTATCCCATTGCTGATAGTCAGTGGGTAAGTCTTGTTCATTGTGTCCCTAAGAAGGGAGGCATTACTGTTGTTCCTAATGATAAAGATGAATTGATTCCACAAAGAATTATTACAGGTTATAGGATGGTAATTAATTTCCGCAAATTAAATAAGGCTACTAAGAAAGATCATTACCCCTTACCTTTTATCGATCACATGCTAGAAAGATTATGCAAACATACACATTATTGATTTCTAGATGGTTATTCTGGTTTCTCTCAAATACCTGTGTTGGCTAAAGATCAATCAAAGACTACTTTTACATGCCCTTTTGGTACTTTTGCTTATAGACGTATGCCTTTTGGTTTATGTAATGCACCTGCTACCTTTCAAAGATGCATGATGGCTATATTCTCTGACTTTTGTGAAAAGATTTGTGAGGTTTTCATGGACGACTTTTCCGTCTATGGATCTTCTTTTGATGATTGCTTGAGCAATCTTGATCGAGTTTTGTAGAGATGTGAAGAAACTAATCTTGTATTGAATTGGGAAAAGTGCCACTTTATGGTTAATGAGGGTATTGTCTTGGGGCATAAAGTTTCTGAAAGAGGTATTGAAGTTGATAAAGCCAAGGTTGATGCTATTGAAAAGATGCCATGTCCCAAGGGCATCAAAGGTATAAGAAGTTTCCTTGGTCACGCTGGATTTTATTGGAGGTTCATTAAGGACTTCTCAAAAATTTCTCGGCCTTTGACTAATTTATTACAAAAAGATATACCATTTGTCTTTGATGATGATTGTGTAGAAGCATTTGAAATACTTAAGAAAGCATTAGTCTATGCACCTATTGTTCAGCCACCTGATTGGAATTTACCCTTTAAAATTATGTGTGATGCTAGCGATTATGCTGTAGGTGCTGTTATAGGGCAAAGAGTTGATAAGAAACTAAATGTTATCCATTATGCTAGTAAGACTCTAGACAATGCTCAAAGAAATTATGCTACTACTGAAAAAGAACTTTTAGCAGTTGTATTTGCTTGTGATAAGTTCAGACCTTATATTGTTGATTCTAAAGTAACTATCCACACTGATCATGCTGCTATTAAATATATTATGGATAAGAAAGATGCTAAACCTAGACTTATTAGATGGGTTCTCTTGTTACCAGAATTTGATTTGCATATTGTTGATAGAAAAGGAGCTGAGAACCCCATTGCAGACAATTTATCTAGGTTAGAGAATGTTCTTGATGACCCACTACCTATTGATGATAGCTTTCCTGATGAACAATTAAATTTCATAAGTACTTCCTGTAGTACTCCTTGGTATGCTGATTATGCTAATTACATAGTTGCTAAATTTATACCACCTAGCTTCACATACCAACAAAAGAAAAAGTTCTTCTATGATTTGAGACATTACTTTTGGGATGACCCACATCTTTATAAAGAAGGAGTAGATGGTGTTATTAGACGTTGTGTACCTGAGCATGAACAGGAACAGATCCTACGCAAGTGCCACTCCGAAACTTATGCAGGACACCACGCGGGAGATAGAACTGCACATAAGGTATTGCAATACGGTTTTTATTGGCCTACTCTCTTCAAGGATGCCCGTAAGTTTGTCCTATCTTGTGATGAATGTCAAAGAATTGGTAATATTAGTAGACGTCAAGAAATGCCTATGAATTATTCACTTGTTATTGAACCATTTGATGTTTGGGGTTTTGATTATATGGGACCTTTTCCTGCCTCTAATGGATATACACATATTTTAGTTGCTGTTGATTACGTTACTAAGTGGGTAGAAGCCATTCCAACTAGTAGTGTTGATCATAACACTTCAATTAAAATGCTTAAAGAAGTTATTTTTCTGAGGTTTGGAGTCCCTAGATATTTAATGACTGATGGTGGTTCACATTTTATTCATGGTGCTTTCCGTAAAATGCTTGCTAAATATGACGTCAATCATAGAATTGCATCTCCATATCACCCACAATCTAGTGGTCAAGTAGAATTGAGTAATAGAGAACTCAAATTAATTTTGCAAAAGACTGTCAATAGGTCTAGAAAGAATTGGTCCAAGAAACTTGATGATGCATTATGGGCCTATAGAACTGCATATAAAAATCCTATGGGTATATCTCCGTATAAAATGGTATATGGAAAACATGTCACTTACCTCTCGAACTAGAACATAAGGCATATTGGGCTATTAAGGAGCTCAACTATGATTTCAAACTTGCCGGTGAAAAGAGGTTATTTGATATTATCTCACTTGATGAATGGAGAACCCAAGCCTATGAAAATGCCAAGTTGTTTAAATAAAAAGTTAAAAGATGGCATGACAAAAGGATACAAAAGCGTGAGTTTAATGTACGTGATTATGTATTGCTATACAACTCTCGTTTAAGATTTTTTGCAGGAAAACTGAAGGAAATATGCCCTAGAGGCAATAATAAAGTTATTATTTATTTCCTTATTTCATGATAAATGTTTATTATTCATGATAGAATTGTATTAACCGGAAACATAATACATGTGTGAATACATAGACAAACAGAGTGTCACTAGTATGCCTCTACTTGACTAGCTCGTTAATCAAAGATGGTTATGTTTCCTGACCATGAACAAAGAGTTGTTATTTGATTAACGAGGTCACATCATTAGTTGAATGATCTGATTGACATGACCCATTCCATTAGCTTAGCACCCGATCGTTTAGTATGTTGCTACTGCTTTCTTCATGACTTATACATGTTCCTATGACTATGAGATTATACAACTCCCGTTTGCCGGAGGAACACTTTGGGTGCTACCAAACGTCACAACGTTACTGGGTGATTATAAAGGAGCATTACAGGTGTCTCCAAAGGTAGATGTTGGGTTGGCGTATTTCGAGATTAGGATTTGTCACACCGATTGTCGGAGAGGTATCTCTGGGCCCTCTCGGTAATACACATCACATAAGCCTTGCAAGCATTACAACTAATATGTTAGTTGTGAGATGATGTATTACGGAACGAGTAAAGAGACTTGCCGATAACGAGATTGAACTAGGTATTGGATACCGACGATCGAATCTCGGGCAAGTAACATACCGATGACAAAGGGAACAACGTATGTTGTTATGTGGTCTGACCGATAAAGATCTTCGTAGAATATGTAGGAGCCAATATTAGCATCCAGGTCCCGCTATTGGTTATTGACCGGAGACATGTCTCGGTCATGTCTACATTGTTCTCGAACCCATAGGGTCCGCACGCTTAAGGTTACGATGACAGTTATATTATGAGTTTATGCATTTTGATGTACCGAAGGTTGTTCAGAGTCCCGGATGTGATCACGGACATGATGAGGAGTCTCGGAATGGTCGAGACGTAAAGATTGATATATTGGAAGCCTATATTTGGATATCGGAAGTGTTCCGGATGAAATCGGGATTTTACCGGGTACCGGGAAGGGTTACCGGAACCCCCGGGAGCCATATGGGCCTTCATGGGCCTTAGTGGAAAGGTGAAAGGGCTGCCCACAAGGGCTGCGCGCCTCCCCCCTTCCCCTAGTCCTATTAGGACTAGGAGAGGTGGCCGGCAACCCTTCTCCCTCTTTCCCCCTTGGGAATCCTAGTTGGAATAGGATTGGGGGGGGGGAGTCCTACTCCCGGAAGGAGTAGGACTCCTCCTGCGCCTCTCTCTCTGGCCGGCGCCCCCCTCCCCCCTTGGCTCCTTTATATACTGAGGTAGAGGCACCCCAAAGAGACACAAGTTGATCCACGTGATCTATTCCTTAGCCGTGTGCGGTGCCCCCTGCCACCATATACCTCGATAATACTGTAGTGGAGTTTAGGCGAAGCCCTGCTGCTGTAGTACATCAAGATTGTCACCACGCCATCGTGCTGACGGAACTCTTCCCCGACACTTTGTTGGATCGGAGTCCGGGGATCGTCATCGAGCTGAACGTGTGCTCGAACTCGGAGGTGCCGTAGTTTCGGTACTTGATCGGTTGGATCGTGAAGACGTACGACTACTTCCTCTACGTCGTGTCAGCGCTTCCGCAGTCGGTCTGCATTGGGTACGTAGACAACACTCTCCCCCTCATTGCTATGCATCACATGATCTTGCGTGTGCGTAGGAAATTTTTTTGAAATTACTACGAAACCCACAGTGGCATCCGAGCCTAGGTTATTTATGTTGATGTTATATGCACGAGTAGAACACAAGTGAGTGTGGGCGATATAAGTCATACTGCCTACCAGCATGTCATACTTTGGTTCGGCGGCATTGTTGGACGTATTGTTGGACGAAGCGGCCGGACCGACATTACGCGTACGCTTACGCGAGACCGGTTCTCCCGACATGCTTTGCACAAAGGTGGCTAGCGGGTGACAGTTTCTCCAACTTTAGTTGAATCGAGTGTGGCTACGCCCGGTCCTTGCGAAGGTTAAAACAGCACCAACTTGACAAACTATCATTGTGGTTTTGATGCGTAGGTAAGATTGGTTCTTGCTTAAGCCCATAGCAGCCACGTAAAACTTGCAACAACAAGGTAGAGGACGTCTAACTTGTTTTTGCAGGGCATGTTGTGATGTGATATGGTCAAGACATGATGCTAAATTTTATTGTATGAGATGATCATGTTTTGTAACCGAGTTATCGGCAACTGGCAGGAGCCATATGGTTGTCGCTTTATTGTATGCAATGCAATCGCGCTGTAATGCTTTACTTTATCACTAAACGGTAGCGATAGTCATGGAAGCATAAGATTGGCGAGACGACAATGATGCTACGATGGAGATCAAGGTGTCGCGCCGGTGACGATGGTGATCACGACGGTGCTTCGAAGATGCAGATCACAAGCACAAGATGATGATGACCATATCATATCACTTATATTGATTGCATGTGATGTTTATCTTTTATGCATCTTATCTTGCTTTGATTGACGGTAGCATTATAAGATGATCTCTCACTAATTATCAAGAAGTGTTCTCCCTGAGTATGCACCGTTGCGAAAGTTCTTCGTGCTGAGACACCACGTGATGATCGGGTGTGATAGGCTCTACGTTCAAATACAACGGGTGCAAAACAGTTGCACACACGGAATACTCAGGTTATACTTGACGAGCCAAGCATATACAGATATGGCCTCGGAACACGGAGACCGAAAGGTCGAGTGTGAATCATATAGTAGATATGATCAACATAGTGATGTTCACCAATGAAACTACTCCATCTCACGTGATGATCGGACATGGTTTAGTTGATTTGGATCACGTAATCACTTAGAGGATTAGAGGGATGTCTATCTAAGTGGGAGTTCTTTAAGTAATATGATTAATTGAACCTAAATTTATCATGAACTTAGTACCTGATAGTATCTTGCTTATTTATGTTTGATTGTAGATAGATGGCCCGTGCTGTTGTTCCATTGAATTTTAATGCGTTCCTTGAGAAAGCAAAGTTGAAAGATGATGGTAGCAATTACACGAACTGGGTCCATAACTTGAGGATTATCCTCATTGCTGCACAGAAGAATTACGTCCTGGAAGCACCGCTGGGTGCCAGGCCTGCTGCTGGAGCAACACCAGATGTTATGAACGTCTGGCAGAGCAAAGCTGATGACTACTCGATAGTTCAGTGTGCCATGATTTACGGCTTAGAATCGGGACTTCAACGATGTTTTGAACATCATGGAGCATATGAGATGTTCCAGGAGTTGAAGTTAATATTTCAAGCAAATGCCCGGATTGAGAGATATGAAGTCTCCAATAAGTTCTATAGCTGCAAGATGGAGGAGAACAGTTCTGTCAGTGAGCATATACTGAAAATGTCTGGGTATAATAATCACTTGATTCAATTGGGAGTTAATCTTCCAGATGATTGCGTCATTGACAGAATTCTCCAATCACTGCCACCAAGCTATAAGAGCTTCGTGATGAACTATAATATGCAAGGGATGAATAAGACTATTCCCGAGCTCTTCGCAATGCTGAAAGCTGTGGAGGTAGAAATCAAGAAGGAGCATCAAGTGTTGATGGTCAACAAGACCACTAGTTTCAAGAAAAAGGGCAAAGGGAAGAAGAAGGGGAACTTCAAAAAGAACAGCAAGCAAGTTGCTACTCAAGAGAAGAAACCCAAACCTGGACCTAAGCCTGAAACTGAGTGCTTCTACTGCAAGCAGACTGGTCACTGGAAGCGGAACTGCCCCAAGTATTTGGCGGATAAGAAGGATGGCAAGGTGAACAAAGGTATATGTGATATACATGTTATTGATGTGTACCTTACTAATGCTCGCAGTAGCACCTGGGTATTTGATACTGGTTCTGTTGCTAATATTTGCAACTCGAAACAGGGACTACGGATTAAGCAAAGATTGGCTAAGGACGAGGTGACGATGCGCGTGGGAAATGGTTCCAAAGTCGATGTGATCGCAGTCGGCACGCTACCTCTACATCTACCTTCGGGATTAGTATTAGACCTAAATAATTGTTATTTGGCGCCAGCGTTAAGCATGAACATTATATCTGGATCTTGTTTGATGCGAGACGGTTATTCATTTAAATCAGAGAATAATGGTTGTTCTATTTACATGAGTAATATCTTTTATGGTCATGCACCCTTAAAGAGTGGTCTATTCTTATTAAATATCGATAGTAGTGACACACATATTCATAGTGTTGAAGCCAAAAGATGCAGAGTTGATAATGATAGTGCAACTTATTTGTGGCACTGCCGTTTGGGTCATATCGGTATAAAGCGCATGAAGAAACTCCATACTGATGGGCTTTTGGAACCACTTGATTATGAATCGCTTGGTACTTGTGAACCGTGCCTTATGGGTAAGATGACAAAAACACCGTTCTCCGGTACTATGGAGAGAGCAACAGATTTGTTGGAAATCATACATACAGATGTATGTGGTCCGATGAATGTTGAGGCTCGTGGCGGATATCATTATTTTCTCACCTTCACAAATGACTTAAGCAGATATGGGTATATCTACTTAATGAAACACAAGTCTGAAACGTTTGAAAAGTTCAAAGAATTTCAGAGTGAAGTTGAAAATCATCGTAACAAGAAAATAAAATTCCTACGATCTGATCGTGGAGGAGAATATTTGAGTTACGAGTTTGGTGTACATTTGAAACAATGTGGAATAGTTTCACAACTCACGCCACCCGGAACACCACAGCGTAATGGTGTATCCGAACGTCGTAATCGTACTTTACTAGATATGGTGCGATCTATGATGTCTCTTACTGATTTACCGCTATCGTTTTGGGGATACGCTCTAGAGACGGCCGCATTCACGTTAAATAGGGCACCATAAAAATCCGTTGAGACGACGCCTTATGAACTGTGGTTTGGCAAGAAACCAAAGTTGTCGTTTCTGAAAGTTTGGGGCTGCGATGCTTATGTGAAAAAGCTTCAACCTGATAAGCTCGAACCCAAATCGGAGAAATGTGTCTTCATAGGATATCCAAAGGAAACTATTGGATACACCTTCTATCACAGATCCGAAGGCAAGACTTTTGTTGCTAAATTTGGAAACTTTCTGGAGAAGGAGTTTCTCTCGAAAGAAGTGAGTGGGAGGAAAGTAGAACTTGACGAGGTAACTGTACCTACTCCCTTATTGGAAAGTAGTACATCACAGAAACCTATTTCTGCGACAACTACACCAATTAGTGAGGAAGCTAATGATAATGATCATGAAACTTCAGAACAAGATACTACTGAACCTCGTAGATCAACCAGAGTGAGATCCGCGCCAGAGTGGTATGGTAATCCTGTTCTGGAAGTCATGCTACTAGATCATGATGAACCTACGAACTATGAAAAAGCGATGGTGAGCCCAGATTTCGCAAAATGGCTTGAAGCCATGAAATCTGAGATGGGATCCATGTATGAGAACAAAGTATGGACTTTGGTTGACTTGCCCAATGATCGGCAAGCAATTGAGAATAAATGGATCTTCAAGAAGAAGACTGAAGCTGACGGTAATATTACTGTCTACAAAGCTCGACTTGTCGCAAAAGGTTTTCGGCAAGTTCAAGGGATTGACTATGATGAGACCTTCTCACCCGTAGCGATGCTTAAGTCTGTCCGAATCATGTTAGCAATTGCCGCATTTTATGATTATGAAATTTGGCAGTTGGATGTCAAAACTGTATTCCTGAATGGATTTCTGGAAGAAGAGTTGTATATGATGCAACCAGAAGGTTTTGTCGATCCAAAGGGAGCTAACAAAGTGTGCAAGCTCCAGCGATCCATTTATGGACTGGTGCAAGCCTCTCGGAGTTGGAATAAACGCTTTGATAGTGTGATCAAAGCATTTGGTTTTATACAGACTTTTGGAGAAGCATGTATTTACAAGAAAGTGAGTGGGAGCTCTGTAGCATTTCTGATATTATATGTGGATGACATATTACTAATTGGAAATGATATAGAATTTCTGGATAGCATAAAGGGATACTTGAATAAGAGTTTTTCAATGAAAGACCTCGGTGAAGCTGCTTACATATTAGGCATTAAGATCTATAGAGATAGATCAAGACGCTTAATTGGACTTTCACAAAGCACATACCTTGACAAAGTTTTGAAGAAGTTCAAAATGGATCAAGCAAAGAAAGGGTTCTTGCCTGTGTTACAAGGTGTGAAGTTGAGTAAGACTCAATGCCCGACCACTGCAGAAGATAGAGAGAAAATGAAAGATGTTCCCTATGCTTCAGCCATAGGCTCTATCATGTATGCAATGCTGTGTACCAGACCTGATGTGTGCCTTGCTATAAGTCTAGCAGGGAGGTACCAAAGTAATCCAGGAGTGGATCACTGGACAGCGGTCAAGAACATCCTGAAATACCTGAAAAGGACTAAGGATATGTTTCTCGTTTATGGAGGTGACAAAGAGCTCATCGTAAATGGTTACGTTAATGCGAGCTTTGACACTGATCTGGACGATTCTAAATCGCAAACCGGATACGTGTTTACATTAAACGGTGGAGCTTTTTTGGTGCAGTTCTAAACAAAGCGTCGTGGCGGGATCTACGTGTGAAGCGGAATACATAGCTGCTTCGGAAGCAGCAAATGAAGGAGTCTGGATGAAGGAGTTCATATCCGATCTAGGTGTCATACCTAGTGCATCGGGTCCAATGAAAATCTTTTGTGACAATACTGGTGCAATTGCCTTGGCAAAGGAATCCAGATTTCACAAGAGAACCAAGCACATCAAGAGACGCTTCAATTCCATCCGGGATCTAGTCCAGGTGGGAGACATAGAGATTTGCAAGATAGATTCGGATCTGAATGTAGCAGACCCGTTGACTAAGCCTCTTCCACGAGCAAAACATGATCAGCACCAAGGCTCCATGGGTGTTAGAATCATTACTGTGTAATCTAGATTATTGACTCTAGTGCAAGTGGGAGACTAAAGGAAATATGCCCTAGAGGCAATAATAAAGTTATTATTTATTTCCTTATATCATGATAAATGTTTATTATTCATGCTAGAATTGTATTAACCGGAAACATAATACATGTGTGAATACATAGACAAACAGAGTGTCACTAGTATGCCTCTACTTGACTAGCTCGTTAATCAAAGATGGTTATGTTTCCTAACCATAGACATGAGTTGTTATTTGATTAACGGGATCACATCATTAGGAGAATGATGTGATTGACTTGACCCATTCCGTTAGCTTAGCACTCGATCGTTTAGTATGTTGCTATTGCTTTCTTCATGACTTATACATGTTCCTATGACTATGAGATTATGCAACTCCCGTTTACCGGAGGAACACTTTGTGTGCTACCAAACGTCACAACGTAACTGGGTGATTATAAAGGAGCTCTACAGGTGTCTCCAAAGGTACATGTTGGGTTGGCGTATTTCGAGATTAGGATTTGTCACTCCGTTTGTCGAAGAGGTATCTCTGGGCCCTCTCGGTAATACACATCACTTAAGCCTTGCAAGCATTGCAACTAATGAGTTAGTTGCGAGATAATGTATTACGGAACGAGTAAAGAGACTTGCCGGTAACGAGATTGAACTAGGTATTAAGATACCGACGATCGAATCTCGGGCAAGTAACATACCGATGACAAAGGGAACAACGTATGTTGTTATGCGGTCTGACCGATAAAAATCTTCGTAGAATATGTAGGAGCCAATATGAGCATCCAGGTTCCGCTATTGGTTATTGACCGGAGACGTGTCTCGGTCATGTCTACATTGTTCTCGAACCCGTAGGGTCCGCACGCTTAAGGTTTCGATGACAGTTATATTATGAGTTTATGAGTTTTGATGTACCGAAGAAGTTCGGAGTCCCGGATGAGATCGGGGACATGATGAGGAGTCTCGAAATGGTCGAGACGTAAAGATCGATATATTGGACGACTATATTCGGACATCGGAAAGGTTCCGAGTGGTTCGGGTATTTTTCGGAGTACCGGGGAGTTACGGGAATACGGGGGAAGAAGTATATGGGCCTTATTGGGCTTTAGGGGAGAGGGAGAGGCAGGGCCCCCCCCCCATTGACTAGTCCGAATTGGACTAGGGGGAGGGGCGGCGCCCCCTCCTTCCTTCTCTTCCCTCTTCCCCTTCCTTGTCTCCTACTCCTACTACTTGGAAGGACTCCTAGTTGTACTAGGAAAGGGGGAATCCTACTCCCGGTGGGAGTAGGACTCCCCTAGGGCGCGCCATAGAGAGGGCCGGCCCTCCCCTCCTCCACTCCTTTATATACGGGGGCAGGGGGCACCCCATAGACACACAAGTTGATCTTCAAGATCGTTCTCTTAGCCGTGTGCGGTGCCCCCCTCCACCATACTCCTCGATAATATTGTAGCGGTGCTTAGGCGAAGCCCTGCGACGGTAGAACATCAAGATCGTCACCACGCCGTCGTGCTGATGGAACTCTTCCCCGACACTTTGCTGGATCGGAGTCCGGGGATCGTCATTGAGTTGAACGTGTGCTAGAACTCGGAGGTGCCGTAGTTTCGATGCTTGATCGGTCGGGTCGCGAAGACGTACGACTACATCAACCGCGTTGTCATAACGCTTCCGCTTTCGGTCTACGAGGGTACGTAGACAACACTCTCCCCTCTCGTTGCTATGCATCACCATGATCTTGCGTGTGCGTAGGAATTTTTTTGAAATTACTACGTTCCCCAACATGTACATCCCCTGCCAAGCAAATTGACAGTTCTTCCATTTCCAATGCATGTAGTCGATGCTTCCAAGCATCCTAGGAAATCCTCTTACTGCACTCTGTGCTAGGATCCGAGCAGTGTCTTCAGCATTGGGTGATCGCAAGTATTGTAGTCCAAGCACTGCCACCACTGCCCTGCAGAACTTGTAGAAACACTCAATGGTTGTGGACTCGGCCATGCGCCCATAGTCGTCGAGTGAATCACCGGGAGCTCTGTATGCAAGCATCCTCATAGCTGTCATGCACTTCTGGATTGAGGTGAATCCAAGTTTGCCAATGCAATCCTTCTTGCACTTGAAGTAACTGTCGAACTCTCGGATGGAATTCACAATCCTGAGGAAAAGCTTTTGGCTCATCTGATAACGACGCCGAAATACTTTGTGGCCGTGTAGTGGAGCGTCGGCGAAGTAGTCGGAGTAGAGCATGCAATAGCCTTCCAGACGATGTCGGTTCTTTGCTTTCAGCCACCTCGGTGCCGAGCCACCTCATCACGGCTTTTCATTGCTCGCGAGTAGGCCGACGAGGGCGACGAGGACCATGAGATGCTCCTCATCCTGGATGTCGGCACCGGCTTCCTCTTCCAGCAGTGCCGCGAGCGCCTCCTCGTTATCCGAGTCCATCGCCGAGCAGACAAATCGCTGAACACCTGGCGGGTGTCGTGAGCGGACAACCGCCTGTATACCGCCCTGCGCGTCCAAAGCGCCAGAAAACTCGCTCGGAAGGTAGTGAAGAGGTTGTCGTGTTCTCCCTTTTCCGGTGGGGAATGGCCTATCTAGCGGTGCTGGGCGGTGGGCGGCACCGGGATTGTCAAGGTGGTGGGCGAGTGCGTGGGGGTGGGGGCGAATTTGGACGATTGCCTTGACTTTTCGCTTGACAGTGTGGCCCAGGCGTGTTTCCCTTTCCGACGGAGCCCCCGAGCGCCCCCCCCCCT
Source organism: Triticum urartu (assembly GCF_003073215.2). Lineage (NCBI taxonomy): Eukaryota > Viridiplantae > Streptophyta > Magnoliopsida > Poales > Poaceae > Triticum > Triticum urartu. Next base: position 44,162,208 of record NC_053027.1, on the reverse strand, counting down.
CCCCAGTACGTTGGGTTCGGCCTGTGATCGCCGGGCCCTAAAACGGGCCGAGCCGGCGGATTTCGGTGTCTTGAGGGCATGACTGGGGGGTTTTTTGGCGGCGGCGTGAAAAAAATCGCCCTGGGGACCTGTTGGGGACGCTGCTGGAGATGCTCTTAGATGAGACTTAGAAATTTTTGTGGTGCATGGCTTACAATTATGTACACGGCGTGTTCTAGAAATGAAATCTGTTTTTCATCAGTTTGTTATCAGTACACTACTCCTCCTTTATAATATGAATAGATTATAGAAGAGAAAATATGTAGTTATATCCCGTAGAAAAAATAATATATGTAATTAAGCCATTTGTACTTAGGTTAAAATAGAGCGATATTTGATCAACTGAGATTTAATAAAATACTAGCAGATATCCCGTGTGTTGCAAGGGGAAAGAATTTTTCTTAGAAGAAGCAACGGGAAAGATAATTGACGTGTCATGCAAGAAAGGGGTCTCCACAATGGTAGGCGATAGAGCAAGGAGTTATGGTGTTCTCGCTGGACATGTCTGACACTGGACATCTTGATAGTGATGGGGTTGGTCGGCGGGTGACGAGCACCCAATTCATGTTTTTTCCTCTGGATCTGCCTTCATCTTCGGGTTGTGCCTGGCTCCTCATTTGGTGGTAGCGCGGCGACCTTCGGAACATGGTTGATTCGACCACTCTATTCTACGACAGCATAATTAGGTGGAAAATTAATTACAACACATAAATCCGATTTTATTAGCCTAATCAGGCATGAATGTCCCTTCTTTTTTAGGCTTTATTCTCTTTGATTATTTTAGTGCTCAAGTGCCCATAATTTTCCTCTAATTAAAGCTAAATAAACAACATATTCACTTTTATGGGCATGTGCCCATAATTTCTTTCATTTATAATCAACCAACATAGAATGACCACACACCGCTAAACAATGGCCAGCACGAATATTTTATAAAAATACTATAACGTCAGATTAGAAATATTTCTATTTTTGGAACATTATAAAAAATATGAATTGGTGAATATTCTTGGAAATGTGAACATTTATTAAAAAAACCAAACAATTTTCAAAAAATATGAACAATTGTTTTCTGAAAATTCCAATATTTTTGTAATAACATGAAAAAATAGAAACATTAATAGTTTTTGAAATTCACAAACAATATTTTGAAAACATAAAAATTTATAAAAACAGAATTATGTTTTGAATTTTTGATATTTTTTTAAAGGGGAACGTTCGACACAATTTTAGAAAATGTTTTCTTAGACGTAAATATTATTTTGGATTTGTGAACATGTCACTAAAACAGGAAATTTTAAAATATGGAACATTTTATAAAAAGTATTTTTTATTAGAAAATCTGGAAGAACTGTTAAAAACACAAAAATATTTAAAATAAGAAAAAATTGAAACAGGAATTGTTAAAAAGTTTCAAACAATATTCAAATCAAGAAAAAATGAACTCTGACCATTTTTATAATATTTGAACAAAAGTGAAATTCTGAATATTTTTGTAAATTTTTACTCGAAAGAAAAAATAAAAATAAAGATGGAGAAAAGGAAAAGGAAATATAAAAGAGAAAGAAAAAAGGAACAAAAAAATTGAAATAGAACATCAAAAAGGGGAAACGGGCTGGCCCAGTCTTAGGCGCCCTGTGGGCAGCTTCTACTATTTATTGGTTGATGCGACAAATAAGGTCTTTCCAACGGTGTGCATAATAATAAATGGGCTAGCTTCGTTGGGCCGAAGGGCGCGGCCCTGTTATGGAATTCTGGAAACCTTTTTCCTTTTGTAGCGGATAGACGTACAAAAGTCGGATAGAAAAAAATATATTTCCAACGGTGAACGGATGATAAAATTGGAGAAACACACCTTACTTTATTATATATATATATATATATTATGCACCGGCCAGGTGAGCATTCCTACACCTGTAGCGACCCAACCTCAAACGGTAAAGTCTCAGTGCTTCAGTGTCATCCCTGGATCGGTAATGCTGACACACACAGTATTCGAGTATTTATAACAGAGTAGCAATCACACACTTATTACATCGAATGTCTCAAAAGAGAATTATTACAATAAATATGGCTTAAGGCCATATAATACGATAATAGCGGAAGGCTTGGAAGATAAAGTGAGTCCATCAACTCCAATGGCATAGCTGAGCTGCACGGCAACGACCTAACGAACCTTACTCCTCGTCTGAAAAGTCTGCAACATAATACGTTGCAGCCCGAAAACAGGCCAGCACATGGAATATGCTCGCAAAGTAACACAGTAGAGCAAGAATAGAATAATACTATCACTACATGCATATTTGGCTGGTCGAAAGCGCTATGGTTACAGTTTTGCGAAAAGCCAATTTTTTCCTACAACAAAGGAATAGATTTTTTATTTAACTATCATGGTAGTTGAAACATCATTGAGAAGGTTCCAACAACTCAATCCCAATTAAAGTAATTAACAACCCAACAATATTATTTTAGAGTGATGAGATACTTAGGATACTCCAAGTACTAGATACTCAAGATGTCCATAACCGGGGACACGGCTAACCATGATTGTTTTATACACTCTGTAGAGGTTTGCGCACTTTTCCCCACAAGACCCGATCTTTCTGTTGGATTTCTCGCACTACAGGGTATTTGAGAAACGGATGACCGAGACACAGTCTTTCAGAAGCATTAACCCCTTACTCCGGGCAGACCATACCAACCTACATCCCTCTACCTGCTGATCCACCTCTTCGGGAGCTTCACGCAACTTACTCAACTATGCTAGAGCCCATAATAGATTGTGGCTACACACGGAAGTTTCTAGCATGAAAATATCTCAGTTCCCTTTGAGCCTGGGTGGCGGACCATAGGATTATCACACGGGTACTCCGGGATATCCTAGGACAACACTGGGTTCTCCAGGTGCCCAACAAACAATCCACCCAGATGTGTATTCAAGTTGCCATCTTAAGTTGAACCATTAATTAACAATCTCACATCTGTCATGGATTTCACTCACCCAAGCCACGTCTATGAGCATACATAGCAATATAAGCAATTCGTAGAAGTAACTCCCAAGGGCTTGATAATAACAGGGCAATAGGTTCTACCTCATCAACTACTTCCCAACCCACATGTTAATCACAACCTAACCATGCAATGTTTGAGGATTGGAACTAATGTATAAAAACTAGGTGATAAAGGGGTATGATCAAAGTGTTACTTGCCTTGCTGATGATCCGCAAAACCTAGGGATTCGTAGTAACACGCTTCGCACTCCGGGTGTTCTATCGCAAACAAACAATAGCATACATAAGAAAACAAGCAAAGAAACATGGGTAAATCTCAACAAGAAGTTCTAACCAGAAAGTTCAACTTAAGAACTCCGGTTTGCGAAAAGAATCAAATCGAACGGAGCAACGAAACTCAAACTGCGAAAGAAACAAGATCTGTTTGCTAATCTGGACTAATGTCAAATTTTACAGTAGCAAAAGCTTGTTCAATTTGGTTAAACAAAAAGAGGGTTTCGAGACGAAGATCTAGGCGCTTGAATCGCCTGATTCCGACAAACGAGCGAAAAGATAAACTAAAACGAAAATTGGATCAGAAATCATGATTGAAAATAATCGCGGAAAATCCGAGAAAAAGAAAACTGACGAACAGGCTAACGAATGAGCGTTCGTTGTCTGCGTCTAACGAATGAACTCCGTTCATTAAAACGAACGTACAGACGAACGTCCGCAAAGTAACTAAACCGAAAAAACCGGCGAACCGATCTATCCAAAAAAACTAGGGTTTCTAAAAAACTGAATCGGTTTTAAAAAAACGAACGGCGCTATACCTCCGACGCGGCGGGCGGCTCCGGCGAGCGGCGAGGCAGCGCGGGGCGGCGGCGCGGGCAAGCGGTGGTGGCGGCGGTGCGGCAGCGAGGCGGAAGGGTGGCGCGGCTTGTGGCGGCGGGGTTAGCGGCTTGCGGCGGCGGGGTGGCTCGGGGCTCTAGGGGGGTCGGGGGCGGCGACTTGGAGGAGGGGGCAAGGCGCGGGGGAAACGGAGTCCCGGCCGGACTCCGGTTCGCGGCGGCGGCGGCGGTGCTGTCTCCCGCTTGGAGACGGCGACGGGGAAGCGGGCCCGCTCGGCTGGGCTTCGGCCCACTCGGGCGCTGCGCGTTTTTTTAATAATTCCGCTAAAACTAAAAAAATCCTAGAAAATAAAATAAAAATATAAAAATGCCAAAATAAATTTTCACCGTCTAAATAAAATATTTAGAACAAGATGAACATTTTCTTGGCCCTAAAATGCAACTTTGAAAAAACTTGCAATTTTTCTAATTCAAATAAAATAGCAATAAACTCCGAATGAAATCAAATATTTGATTTTAATATTTTCCCTCCAATATTTCATTTATTTTGGAGAAGTCGTATTATCTCCTCTCATATATTTTAACATGAAATATTTTTGGAGAGAAAAATAATTAAAACCAAAAATCCTCGTTTCGATATTTGGTAAAACCCAAATATGAAAACAGGGAAATCCCCAACTCTCTCCGAGGGTCCTTGAGTTGCTTAGGATTTCGAGTATCGTGAAACGAAATGCAGTAAAATATGATATGCATGGATGATCTATGTATAACATTCCAAATTAAAATTTTGGGATGTTACAAACCTAACCCCCTTAAGATGAATCTCGCCCTCGAGATTCGGGTTGGCTAGAGAATAGGTGTGGGTGGTCTTTGCGAAGATCATCCTCTCGTTCCCAGGTGGCTTCATCCTCGGTATGGTGGCTCCACTGAACTTTGCAAAACTTAATAACCTTGCTGCGGGTGACTCGGTTGGCAAATTCGAGAATCCTGACTGGCTTCTCCTCATAGGTCAAATCTCTGTCCAACTGAATCTCCTCCAAGGGTACTGTATCTCTTAACGGTATATCGGCCATCTCAGCATGACACTTCTTCAGCTGTGAAACATGAAATACATCATGAACTCCTGACAGTCCTTCAGGTAACTCCAACTTGTAGGAAACTTCTCCCATACGTTCCAAAATTCGATACGCTCCTACAAATCTCGGGGCTAACTTTCCCTTAACTCCAAAATGTTTCACTCCTCGCAGGGGTGACACTCACAGATATGATATGTCTCCAATTTCATAGGTTATTTCCTTGCGTTTCGAATCTGCATAACTCTTCTACCTGGACTGAGCTATCTTCAGTCTATCTCTGATCAACTTGACTTTCTCTTCAGACTCTTTGATCAAATCTGGTCCAAACAACTGCCGGTCTCCGACTTCATCCCACATCAACGGTGTTCTGCACCTTCGTCCGTACAGGGCTTCAAATGGTGCCATTTTCAAACTGGCTTGGTAGCTATTGTTGTATGAGAACTCCGCGTAGGGCAAATTGTCGTCCCAACTAGATCCATAATCTAGCGCACAGGCTCTCAACATATCCTCCAAAATCTGGTTGACTCTCTCGGTCAGTCCATCCATCTACGGGTGGAATGTTGTACTGAAGTCCAACCTTGTCCCCAAAGTTTGGTGCAGCTGATGCCAAAACTTTGAAGTAAAATGTGTCCCTCTATCTGATACGATGGTCCTTGGAACTCCATGCAGACATACGATCCAGGTCATATATATCTTGGCCAACTTTGCACTTGTATAGGTGGTTTTCACTGGGATAAAGTGAGCTACTTTGGTCAAGCGATCCACTACTACCCATATAGAATCATATGCTGATTTGGTCCTGGGTAATCCGGTGATAAAATCCATGCCAAGTTTATCCCACTTCCATTCGGGTATCGGCATAGGCTGTAACAATCCTGCTGGCTTTTGATGCTCAGCCTTCACTCTCTGACATACATCACATACGGCTACATACTCGGCAATATCCTTCTTCGTACCAGTCCACCAGAAATGCTCCTTCAAATCCAAATACATCTTGGTGTTTCCGAGGTGTATCGAGTATGGTGAGTCATGAGCCTCCTAAAGTATTAACTTCCTGATCTCTGTGTTATTGGGCACATAAACGCGGTCCTCGAACCATAAGGTGTTGTGCTCATCCTCACAAAAACCTTTGGCCTTTCCTTCACTCATTCTCTCTTTTATCTCGGCAACCTCTTTGTCTTGCTTCTGAGCTTCTCGAATCTTTCCTAACAATGTAGATTGTACCTCCATTGTTACCAGAACCACTCCGACCACACCGTCCTGCGCCTCACTGTTGCGGCTCCACTGTCGCAACCATCCACCGCACCAGAGTTGTTCCCGCTACGCCGTCGTTCGCCGCCTCGGATCTGCTTCCCCGCCGCCGACAGATGGACACAGCACCACACTCAATAACTTGGCCATGGGTTCGTCCAAGGCTGCATCGTCCTCCACAACTTCTAGTTTCCGGCGAACAACAAGAAGATTGTCAGAAAAATAGAAGGAGGACACAACACTGCCAGTAGAAAGAGGTATTCCTCTTCCCTTATTCATGCAAATCTTACGTCTCCGCTCACACCGTATTCATCCCACGAAAGAAACTAGTTGAGCGCTTCTTACTGCAACTTCTTCGTGATACTAAATGCATAAGGTTTCCTCCCTTTTACTATTTCACCTTTGCTAGAGGTCAGTAGCCCGCCTGGATTTCAATTCAGGGTCAGTCGAACCGCAATTAAAAGAAGCAGCACCCGCTTAGGCGCACGGAGCACCTAGTCCGCCTGTTCCCCGGGGAAGCGGTGCATCGGTGTCTAATATAGGGGTGTGGGGCGCTGGAGCTGCTTGCGCCCGATCTGGAGGTCGGCGGGGCTTGAATGGATGGCCGGGGGGCGGTGCCAAGCACGGCGGTGCGGTGAGGTCGAGGGGAGGGCGCAGGCAGGGGAGGAATACTGGGCCGGTGGTCGCTAGCGTTTCGAGGAAGATCGTCAACACTGACTGGCTGGAGGTAGATGAAGGTGATCTGCCTGTTCTTTGTACATCGGACGGTGCAGAAAAAATGGACTGACCTATTTGCTTTCAGTCGACTATTATTTTCATAGAATCATGTAGTAATTTAGTGTGGCATGCATGTCGTAGAGCTATCATATGTATCCCATCATTTATTTCTCACCGACCTGCTATCTGCTACCTTTACACTGTACTAATTGTGCACACACTTCACCCGTACTCGCACTATTGTTTTTTATGCATGGGTATTTCAGACTCTGATGCGGTGTTGATGAATGCAGAAAGGAAAAGACAGAAGTCGCTCCAGTGTAATTCAAAGATAAGCACTAAGCGTTTCAGCGCTCTAATGGGTGCAGTGTCAGCAGTTGGAGACAATAAACATAGCTCTGCAGTTGATGATCTCAATTGCCACACACAACCATCCCAGGTGCTTGCTTTAACTTCGCGCTGTCAAATGTGGTTGCATGTTGCATATGGTGTCTAGCTTGTATTGCTTCCAATTTGGTTAAATTGCATCTGCTTACTTTACACATTATAACTTTGATAATGACATGCCTTCCTGTTTTTGATACACACTACATATGTCTATTAACCATGTTCGTACATCAAACTAATGCTCTTTTGTAACCCTCGTCAATCACTTATGATGAGACAGTCACCCGAGTGGGTTACTGTGAGACGCCCTACTCGTTTAAAGAGTGTAGTGTCATCCTCCCCACATGATTCTGAAGAAACAGCAAGGCTAAATGAAGATAGTCAGCGTAGCTCTCTAGTTGATCACCGCAATTCCCCCACACCACCATCGTCGGTGCTTGCTCTTACTTGGCAGTGTGATATGTGGTTGCATGTTGCATATGGTGTCTACCTTGTAATGCTTCTAATTAGGGTAAATTGCATCTGCTTAGTTAACACATTATACCTGTGAATATGACATGCCTTCCTGTTTTTGGTACATACTACGTCTTTCTATTAACCATGTTCTTACATCAAACTACTTTTCTTGTGTATCCCTCATTAATGCTCCTAATTTGTTAAAATGCATCTCCTTAGCTTACACATTATACATGTGAATATGACACGCCTTCCTGTTTTTGGTACATACTACATTTGCCTATCACACCACGTTCTTACATCAAACTACTGTTCTTGTGTATCATGCGTCTATCGCTTATGATGAGATAGTCACGCGCGTGGGTTAATATGAGACGCAATACTCTTATAAAGAATGCAATTTCATCCTCTCCACATGATTCTCAAGAAACAGCAAGCCTAAATGAAGATATTGAACGTAGCTCTGTACCTGAAGACCGCACTTCCCCTACACCACCATCACAGGTGCTTTCTATAACTTCGCAGTGTGATATGTGGTTGCATGTTGCATACGGTGTCTAGCTTGTAATGCTTCTAATTAGGGTAAATTGCATCTGCTTAGTTTACACACTATACATGTGAATATGACATGCCTTCCTATTTTTGGTACACACTACATCTATGTGTTAACCTTGTTCTTACATGAAACTACCTCTCTTCTGTATCCTGCATCAATCACTTACGATGAGTCACCTTTACTCGTTGCATATTGCATATTATTTCTAGCCTGTTTCCATGTATTGCTTCTAATTTGGTCAAATACATTTGTTAGGGCACCCTTTTAATTTGGCAGAGTGATATTGGTTTCATCTTTCATATGGTTTCTAGCTTGCATCGATTCTAACAAGTTGAAGCACCTTGTGCTTAGTTTACACTATATACATGATACATTTCAATATGTCACGCCGTCCTGTTTTTCATACATATTCCATCCTCCTATCATGCAGCTGCCTTACACGAAAGTAGTGTTCATCAGTATCATGCATCAATGAGTTCTGAAGAGCAAATTTTATTCCTTTTTCTTGTGGGTTTGACTTGACAAGGCAAATTCAAGAAAGAGGAAGGAAAAGAGTAAGGAAGGCGATGATGGTGGTCCTCTGCAGCAACGTAAACGGAGCATCTGTACCGATTCTCCTTGTACTGATAGTGCATTACAAGGTCCAAGTCTCCGCTCCCCTACTCCACCATCCAAGGTGCTTGCTCTAACTTGGCAGTGTGATATCTGGTTGCATGTTGCATATGGTGTCTAGCTCGTATTGCTCCTAATTAGTGTAAACTGCATCTGCTTAGCTTACACATGATACATGTGAATATGACACGCTTTCCTGTTTTTGGTACATACTATATCTGTCTATCACACCATGTTCTTACATGAAACTACTCTTCTTGTGTATCCTGCATCAGTCACTTATGATGGGACATCTTTAAGTTGGCAGTGTGATATTGGTTGCGTCTTGAATATGATTTCTAGCATGTATTGCTTCTAGTTTGATGAACGCCACCTATGATGAGACAGTTTTAACTTGGCAGAGTGATATTGATTGCACCTTCCATATGGTGTCTTGCAGTGTTTCTAATTTGTTGAAGTGCCTTCTGCTTAGTTACCACATCATAGGTGTGAATATGTCAAGCCGTCCATTTTTTCGTACATATTCCATCCTCGTATCATGACTTTGCCTTTCATCAGAGTAGTGTTCGTCAGTATCATGCATGAATGAGTTCTGAAGAGCGAATGATATTCCTTTTTCTTGTCGGTATGACCTCACAATGCAAAATCAATAAAGCTGAAGGAAATTGGCAAGGCATTGGATGATGGTGGTCCTTCCGAGCAACTGAAACGGGGGTTCTCTACAGATTCTACTCCGCCATCCTCCCAACGAGATTCGCAAGACAACGCAAGGCTAGACAGTGAACGTAGTTGTGTAGATGATGAGCACATCTCCCCTACTCCACCATCACAGGTGCTTGCTCTAACTTGGCACTATTATATGTGGTTGCATGTTGCGTATGATGTCTAGCTTGTATTGCTTCTAACTTTGTTGAATTGCATCTGCTTACTTTACACATAATGCCTGTGAATATGACATGTGTTCCTGTTTCTACATCAGACTACTATTCTTGCATATCCCGCATCAGTCACTTATGATAAGGCACCTTTAAGTCGCCACTGTGATATTGGTTGTATCTTGCATATGATTTCTAGCATGTACTGCTTCTAATTTGTTGAAACGCTATACAGTTTGAACTTGACAGAGTGATATTGGTTGCATCTTTCATATGGTGTCTAGCTTGCAGTGCTTCTAATTTGTTGAAATGCCTTCTGCTTCGTTACCACATCATAGGTGTGAATATGTCACACCATCATGTTTTTCATACATATTCCATCCTCGCATCATGTGTTTGCCTTTCATCCGAGTAGTGTTCGTCAGTATCATGCATGAATGAGTTCTGAAGAGCAAATTTTATTCCTTTTTCTTATCGGTTTGACTTCACAATGCAAAATCATTACAGCTGAAGGAAATTAGTCCGGCAGTGGATGATGGTGGTCCTTCAGAGCAACTCAAATAGGGGGTCTCTACAGATTCTACTCCGCCATCCTTCCAACAAGATTCGCAGGACAACACAAGGTTGGACAGTCAACGTAGCTGTGTAGATGATGAGCACATCTCCCCTACTCCACCATCACAGGTGCTTGCTCTAACTTGACACTATTATATGTGGTTGCATGTTGCGTATGATGTCTAGCTTGTATTGCTTCTAACTTGAATTGCATCTGCTTACTTTACACATAATGCCTGTGAATATGACACGTGTTCCTGTTTTTAGAACATACGTGTACATGATGAGCACATCTCCCCTACTCCACCATCACGGGTGCTTGCTCTTACTTGGAACTGTTATACGTGGTTGCGTTTTCCGTATGATGTCTAGTTTGTATTGCTTCTGATTATGTTGAATTGCATCTGCGTAGCTTACAACTTATACCTGCAACGATCACTTACCCATAAGACACATTTAACTTGGGACTGTGATGTAGGTTGCATCTTGCATTGTCTTCTAGCTTGTACTGCTTCTAATTTCTTGAAATGGCACTTACGACGAGACACTTTTTACCTGATAGAGTGATATTGGTTGCATGTTCATATGGTGCCTAGCTTTCATTTCTTCTAATTTTGTTGAAATGCCTTCCGCTTACTGTTCTTTCATACATATTCCATCCTCCTATCGCACGTGTGAATATGAAACGCTGTCTTTTTTTGTATAAATTCCATCCTCCTATCCTGCGCTTGCCTTACATCAAAGTAGTGTTCATCTGTATCATGCATCAACCAGTTATGCAGATCTAATTTTATTCATCTTCTTGTGGTTTTGACTTCATAAGGCAATATCAGAAAATAGGAAGGAAAAGAGTAAGTTAGGGGATGTTGGTGGTCCTCCGCACCGACGCAAACAGAGACTCTCTAGATTTTCCACTGCTACTGCTAATGAAGTTGAAGTCCCAAGTCTACATGATGAGTTCATCGCCCGTACTCCACCATCGCAGGTGCTTGCTCTAAGTTGACAGTGTGATAATTGGTTTCATGTTGCATATGTTGTCTAGCCTGTATTTCTTCTATTTTGATTAAATTGCACCTGCTGAGTTTATACGTTATACATGTGCATATGACATGGCTTTCTGTGTCTAGAATACACTGCATCTATCTATCATACCATGTTCTTACATCAAAGTACTACTGTTGTGTATCCCACATCAGTCACTCATGATTGGACGCTTTTAACATGGCAGTTTGATAGTGGTTGCATCTTGCATTGATTTCTACGTTGTACTGCTTCTAATTTTTCAAATTGCCACTTATGACAAGACACTTTTAACTTGGCACAGTAATATTGGTTGCATCTTTCATATGGTGTCTAGTTTGCATTACTTCTATTTTCTTGAAAATCCTTCTGCTTAGTTTGCACATCCTAGCTGTGAATATGTCATGCCGTTCTGTTTTTCTTACATATTCCATCCTCATACGGTTGCCTTACATCAAAGTATTGCTTGTCTGTATCATGCATCAATGAGTTCTGAAGAGTGATTTTATTCTTTTGTGTTGTGGGTATAGCTTGACATGGCAAAGTCAAAAAAGAGCAAGGAAAATAATATAGTAGGAGGTGCTGCTACTCATCGGGTGAAACAGAAAAAGTTCTGCCGTCGAGATTCTGCTGGTACTTATAGTGCAGTAGAAGGTCCAAGTCCACCGGCTAAATCTACAAACACAGTATCACCTGCTCCACCAGCTGCAGCATCCGCTTCAATTGTACCAGCATCTCAACCAGTTACTCGTTCGTTTGCTCCAGAACTGGCCAGTTCCCAAGCTGCCTTCACACCTCACACTACTTCTGAAGCACTGCTGACACAACAGGGACTTGGCAAGATCAGATGAACCTCATGAGCATCAACACCAAGATGGTACCTGACCGAGTCAAGTTGCAGTTGCATGCTCCTTTATATGTACTCTCACAGTTTGATGTACACTAACACTTTCCATATTCGTTGTTGAACTAGCACCGCGGCGCAAGCGAAAACAGACATTAGGGATAATGCTTGACAGATTAACAAAATCTAAAGGAGGAAGAATGGAGATCCATTTTGAGGCAGGTTTAAAAAGGCCACGTGATGCTACAGAGTCAACCAAGTTAGTATCAGAGGCAGGAGTTGCCGTTAGGTGTCATGCGTGTATCCTCCCAACGTGGATCCAGTACAGGAATGAGAAAGACAATACCCAGTTTAACACCTTCCTTGACCATTTATCCGTAAGTAATGTTATTCATCGCAATTAGTAATATTGTCTTGCTCTGTCCCATACTTTCTAGCTTCCTCCTAATAAGACTCACATTCTTTTTTCAATGGATGAGGTTCAAGTTGGATCCGAAAGATGATGCAACTAAACAAGCATGCACTCATATTTTTCGGTCTGCTCTGCGACAGTATTGGTACCACCTTAGAAAATTTCACTTTGAAGGCAAGGCTAACAATGAAATCGCCCAAGCATCTCCAGTGGAATATATTACAGATGAAGACTGGACAGCCCTCGTTAAACACTGGTCTAATCCAAAGTATCAGGTAGGCTATATGTATTTGATCAGACCACATATTGAACTTGTATTTATGTATGTGCCTTACAAGTGTATCTTCTTCAAGGCTAACTATTTGAAGAACAAAACCAACCGTTCTAAAGTGAAATTCCAACACACAACAGGATCTCGTAGCTATATTGCACACTGCGAGGCTCTTGTAAATAGCTGCTACTTCCTTCTTTTTTGTGCCATATTATCATATCTATATTGACTTGTTCCAAATACAGAGGAAAGCCCGTGCGGACCAAAAAGAACCTGAACCGAATGCAGTGCAAATCTTCAAGGATTGCCACACCATCAAGATGAAGGGCATGAGCACACTAGTTCAAGCCGCTGTTGTAAGTTCTTACTCCTCCTGCCTTGAACTGATTGGTACTGTGATGTGTTCATTTAACTACTTGGTTTGCAGCCAATGTCAGTTACTATGTTCACTTTTATTCACAGTTGTCTTAACGTATCATTTCACCTTACATGGTTTAAAAGAGATGAAGGATATTCTTTTGGTCTTGATCTGTAATCTAGTTGTTATGTTCACGTGCGCACACAATGATAAAATAGCCTGTTTGGTTTATATCTGTTTGCCCATGATATGAATGATGTCATACTATGTTCATCCTACTTTAAACCATGTCTCTTTATCCTTAGATGTCAACGAATGTGAGGAAATAGACAATACATTAGGCATGCTACATGGACATATGTTCCGAAAGTGATTTTATTATGTAGTTGGCACTACAACACATGCTAATGTATTACAGTAGTTCACCAAAATAAGTTATGTATAAACGTTTAACCTACTTTGTTTGTTTTTGTCTCATTAGTAACTTATCTGGTACACTAATCTACATGTTCAAACTTTCAGGAAGCTATGGAACAAATGATTGAACAACTGTAACACCCCAAGTGTCACTCTACAGTAAACTCTTGTTTATGGTGCCACGTCATCATAATTAAAAATTTTCTAATCATCACTTTGTTCCAAACTGATCTCGAATTCAAATTTAAAAGATAGGTCAAATTATTATTTCTTCAAACTATAAAACTAAAATGTTCGAATTTTGGTATAAAATCCCCTAATCAATTGTCAGTTGTAACCAACATCATTTGACTTACCATTTAATTTCTAGGAAAATGTAAAGTGGTCAAACAGCTACCAAAATAGCCATTTCAGAATAAACAAATGTTTATGTGTTTCCAAACCACTTAAAACTTTGTGGGCCTCTCCAAAATAATGAAGACTATTTATATGACAAGTTTCATATTTTACATAATGCTTTTGCTATTAAAAATAAATAGAAATCGGTAACTCTATTTTGTGCACAGCCCAGCCCATGTAGCCGCCATCTTCAACCTCCTGTTCACTCCATCGCGGTGGACGGCGCTCCCGCGTCCATGGCGCGGATGGCCACACGTCCGCCATCCTGCGGCCTCCCCGACGTCGTGGGTGCCTACTAGACCGCTCTCGCGGCACCTCGGCGAACCCTAGCCTCCCAATCCCCTTCCTCTCGCTCTCTTTCTACTAGAGCTCGCGCCCGAGACTCCCGTCAGCGCCGCGTCGTCGTTGCCGTGCTCCGAGGCATCCCCGAGCTGCTACAAGGTGGCCAGGATCCTCCCCGACCTCGTCTCCTTCACCTACACCTCTGGATCGAATCCAAAAGGCCATGTATGTTCCTCATCGAGCTGCAATCCCCACCATGGCCGCCGCAGCCATCGCCGTCGATCTCCACCACCGGCGCCTCCCCGACCTTCCCCGAGCTCGCCTACGTTCTCCCCGGTGAGCCCTTCTCCGGATCCCCCTTCCTCCGCCTCGATTCGGTCACCGTTTGCCTTCCCCGAGCACATCCAAGCCCGCGTCGCGTGTACGCGTACGCGTACTGGCGTAGGCGCGTGCGTGAGCTGCTGCTGCTTAACCACCGTCTCCTGCGGCGGCGTACTGCTGCTGAAGCGCGCCCGCCCTGGCCTCGCCTCTGCCTGGCGCTGCTCGCCGGCCATCGGCCGCGGCCATGTAGCGCGCCCCTGCTGCTCCTTGCAATGCGTTGCTGCTCATACGGCTACTCTGCTCTGCTTGCTACTGCTGTCGCTGCACTGCTGCTCCATTTGCTGCTGCTCACGGCCGCTGCTACTGCTTTCCTTGTGCTGCTGCCGCTGTTGGCCATGGCCGCCGTGGCTTGTGCCTCGTGCGTGCTAGCCATGGCAAGCACAGCCAAGGCCCGGGTGTGCCGCTGCCAATGGCCGACCCAATTAGTAGGTCTAATTAGTTTAGGCTAAATTAGATGTTAATTAGTCTAAGGCTATTAGAAGTGGACCCAGGCTAATTAATCTAATTAACTAGAATAGTTTAGTTGTTGTCTATGATGTGTGGCTCCCACCTCTAATTAATCTAGATTAATTAATCTGTTAAACTAAGACAATGACAATTGGGCCCCACTGTCACTATTCATCAGTGGACTAGTCAAACTTGACTGGGTCAACTGAGCCCTCCAGCCCCACATGTCATGCACACACACACATTCCTGGGTACACTCCTGTGTACCCATAGCCATTTTTTTATTTGGATTAAATTTAATTCCAGGATTTCAGAAATGTTTAAAACTTCATAAAATCATATAAAATAAACCATAAGTCGGATGAAAATACTTTGTACATGAAAGTTGCTCAGAACGACGAGACGAATCCGAATTCGCAGTCCGTTCGTTCACTACACGTCCCTAGCATAGTGAACCTGCAACTTTTCCCCTCCGGTTCATCTGTCCGAAAACGTGAAACATCAGGAATACTTTCCCGGATGTTTCCCCCCTTCGCCGGTATCACCTTCCACCGCGTTAGGGCATACCTAGCACCGCGCATTGCCACATTACGTTTTGTGTTACTTTGTTTGGTCTGTTATTTATTGTGTTCCCCCTCCGTTACTTCTTTCCGGTAGACCCCGAGACCGCTGCCAGTACCCCCGATCGACTACGGTGTTGACGACCCCTACTTGTCTGAGCAACCAGGCAAGCCCCCCCTTCGATCACCAGATATCGCCTACTCTTCTCTATACTGCTTGCATTAGAATAGTGTAGCATGTTACTGCTTTCCGTTATTCCTATCCTGATGCATAGCCTGTCGTTGCTACTACTGTTGTTACCATTACCTGCTATCCTACTGCTTAGTATAGGATGCTAGTGTTCCATCAGTGGCCCTACACTCTTGTCCGTCTGCCATGCTATACTACTGGGCCGTGATCACTTCGGGAGGTGATCACGGGCATATACTATATACTTTACACAGTTACATTACCTATGGTACTGTTCGGAGTTGGGGGCTGAAGGGGCAGGTGGCTCCATCCCGATAGAGGTGGGCCTGGGTTCCCGACGGCCCCCGACTGTTACTTTGTGGCGGAGCGACAGGGCAGGTTGAGACCACCTAGGAGAGAGGTGGGCCTGGCCCTGGTCGGTGTTCGCGGATACTTAACACGTTTAACGAGATCTTGGTATTTGATCTGAGTCTGGCTACTGGCCTATACGCACTAACCATCTACGTGGGGACAGTTATGGGCACTCCACGTCGTGGTATCAGCCGAAGCCTTCGTGACGTCAGCGACTGAGTGGCACGCGCCGGATTGGACCGTAAGCCTGCTCTTGTATTAAGGGGGCTAGTTCTGCTTCCGGCCGCGTACGCAACGTGCAAGTGTGCAATGGGCGATGGGCCCAGACCCCTGCGCCATAGGATTTAGACCGGCGTGCCGACCTCTCTGTTGTGCCTAGGTAGGGCTGCGACGTGTTGATCTTCCGAGGACGGGCATGACCCAGGAAAGTGTGTCCGGCCAAATGGGATCGAGCGTGTTGGGATATGTGGTGCACCCCTGCAGGGAAGTTAATCTATTCGAATAGCCGTGTCCCTCGGTAAAAGGACGACCCGGAGTTGTACCTTGACCTTATGACAACTAGAATCGGATACTTAATAAAACACACCCTTCCAAGTGCCAGATACAATCGGTGATCGCTCTCTCACAGGGCGACGAGGGGAGGATCATCGGTTAGGATTATGCTATGCGATGTTACTTGGTGAACTTACCATCTACTCTCTCCTTCTGCTGCAAGATGGAGGTTACCAGAAGCGTAGTCTTCGATAGGAGTAGCTATCCCCCTCTTATTCCGGCATTCTGCAGTTCAGTCCACATATGATACCCTTAATCCTTTTGATACCAATGCATACATATGTAGTGTAGCTCCTTGCTTGTGAGTACTTTGGATGAGTACTCACGGTTGCTTTTCTCTCCTTTTTCCCCTTTCCTATATCTGATTGCTGCAACCAGACGTTGGAGCCTAGGAGCCAGACGCCACCGTTGATGACAACTACTATTACTCGGGAGGTGCCTACTACTACGTGCAGCCCACTGACGATGATCAGGAGTAGTTTAGGTGGATCCCAGGCAGGAGGCCTGCGCCTCTTTCGATCTGTATCTCAGTTTGTGCTAGCCTTCTTAAGGCAAACTTGTTTAACTTATGTCTGTACTCAGATATTGTTGCTTCCGCTGACTCGTCTATGATCAAGCTCTTGTATTCGAGCCTTCGAGGCCCCTGGCTTGTAATATGATGCTTGTATGACTTATTTTATTTGTAGAGTTGTGTTGTGATATCTTCCTGTGAGTCCCTGATCTTGATCGTACACGTTTGCGTGTATGATTAGTGTACGATTGAATCGGGGGCGTCACAACAGCCACAACCACCTGAAGGTGACGAGGCTACTACAGGAACAATGTCACCTCTTGTTGCAGTGCATCAGTATCTCTCCACTAACAGTGCAAAAAGCACCTTACTGCGTAATTCTGGGTTGGTTGTCAAGGTAACCTCGTCCAAATCGCCTACTGAACAAAATCTTCCTGCTAGACAGAGTGATATATCTGTGCTCCAGACACAAGTCTAATCCCTAATGAATGTTGTTTAGGAAACAAGAATAGTGTTTGAGAAATGTCGTCAAGATATGTATGGTTTTGAAACCAGACTATCAGACATTTGCTTCGTTGTTCAAGAGCAATGGCGGAAAAAAGGTGGAGATCGTGCTGCTCCATCAGATTCTACAGCCTGAAACATTAGCACTCAGGTCAAATGATCTGTGCTTCTATACATCTGATGGTGCTTTTATCTGGAAGGACTGTAAACTTTATGCCAACAGGCCTTTTTTTGTATGGTTGGAATTTATTTTGTTGTGATAAACATTTATGATGTTGCCTTAGGCTGTAGTAATTACGACGCTATTTTTGTATAGTGTAGGTTTATCTTAGTAATGTATTCGGCCGAAAGCTTCGTAGGAGCCCAACATGCCAACACTCGTCAGGCCCATTACAATTGGGCTAAAAACGATTACGGGCCGAAATTGGCATGTAGCCCACTAAAAATATCTGGGCCTAAATCAGCATAAGCTTTCATATTTTTCTGGTACGCATGTGCCCATAGTGGGCCTTTAACAGGCCTAAACATAATTTGGGCCCTCAGTAAAAATAGGTCGTTTACATGTGTAAATATCTCGAGCCCATAAAAAACATGGGCCTTTAATAGACCGAAAGTGAGATTGGGCCCTGGTTGTGCCAAATAACCCACTGGACTTAGCAGGCCGAAATGGTGGCCCATTTACGATGCGGATCTTTAACAGGCCGAAATTCGGACGAGATTAGAATAGAATGAGGTCTAATGAGAAAGCACTACCCATATGCACATGAAACAAACACAAACATTTCACTCAATCAATCAAACAAGGGCATACAATCGATCTAACTATCGTTACCAAACTGCTCGGGCTATACTATTTACATGGTGGAATACTACTACTGATGTGGTGGTCTACTAAAAATATTCTTCGGTTGAAGACTCCATGATGTCTACTCCAGCTTCGTCTTCATAGTCATCATCGCTATTGTCGGGGTCCGAGTCGGTGTCGTCG
The DNA here is from genome assembly GCF_003073215.2 of Triticum urartu. Lineage (NCBI taxonomy): Eukaryota > Viridiplantae > Streptophyta > Magnoliopsida > Poales > Poaceae > Triticum > Triticum urartu. The sequence goes on along the minus strand of NC_053027.1, from coordinate 44,143,356 downwards.
ATGATGATGTAGTCCTCCGGGCGAATCTCATTGGGTTCTTCGTCTTCTTCTCCTGGTGCGGGGTCTCCCAGGAATACTCCTAGCTTCATTGTTAGGTCGGCATTCTTATCCACTAGTACGACAATTTCCTCCTCATAATCTTCATGTGTAGCCTTGAGTTCTTCCTCCAGTTCCGTGATCCTAGTCATTGCCTTCTTCAAATCTATCATTCTTGCACACATCTGGTTCTCCTGGCGACGAATATGTTGGTTTAACTCCTGGATGAAAGCTGCAATTGATCTATCCTTCCTGGTGATGATCATCTCCCATTGCTCATCTCGGCGCCCACAAATCTGATGGATAGTATCCTTAAGCTCCTTCTGATAAACTTCTCCAATGGGTCCCATGGTGATGTGAGCTGTCATACTCTTTCCTAGACTCCAGGTTGGTGCATCGAAGGAAAATTCTATGGGCTTAGTGACTGGCGTGAATGTCCTTCCTGGAACTTGAACTTGAATCATCCATCGCTCCTCTTCTGGTAGAGTGGTGTTGTAAGTCCCGGTGAAGCTTGGTATTCCAATGTTCAGGTACCTAGTGACTTCCTTCAAGTGTCATCCAAAAGGTGCTTCTTCATCCGGTTGTGCAAACTTGTTTCTTGCGTCCGCCATTCTAAAGAGTAGAAAATGGAGAGGAGTCAGAAATGAGAAGAGAATAGTGATCTAGGGCTTTTAGCTTAGTGGTCGTGTCCTACACTCAGCGTGTGCTCTGATACCATCTTGTAGCGACCCGACCTCAAACGGTCAAGTCTCAGTGCTTCAGTGTCATCCCTGGATCGATAATGCTGACACACACATTACTCGAGGATTTATAACAGAGTAGCAATCACACACTTATTACATTGGATATCTCAAAAGAGAACTTATTACAATAAATATGGCTTAAGGCCATCTAATACGATAACAGTGGAAGGCTTGGAAGATAAAGTGAGTCCATCAACTCCAACAGCATAGCTGAGCTGCACGGCAACGACCTAACGAACCTTACTCCTCGTCTGAAAAGTCTGCAACATAATACGTTGCAGCTCGAAAACGGGTCAGCACATGGAATATGCTCGCAAAGTAACATGGTAGAGCAAGAACAGAATAATACTATCACTACATGCATATTTGGCTGGTGGAAAGCTCTATGGTTATAGTTTTGCGAAAAGCCAATTTTTCCCTACAACAAAGGAATAGGTTTTATTTAACTATCATGGTAGTTGAAACATCATTGAGAAGGTTCCTCCAACTCAATCCCAATTAAAGTAATTAACAACCCAACAATATTATTTTAGAGTGATGAGATACTTAGGATACTCCAAGTACTAGATACTCAAGATGTCCATAACTGGGAACACGGCTAACCATGATTAGTTTATACACTCTGTAGAGGTTTGCGCACTTTTCCCCACAAGACTCGATCTCCTTCGTTGGATTTCTCGCACTACAGGGTGTTTGAGAAACGGATGACCGAGACACAGTCTTTCAGAAGCATTAACCCCTTACTCCGGGCAGACCATACCAACCTACATCCCTCTACCTGCTGATCCACCTCTTCGGGAGCTTCACGCAACTTACTCAACTATGCTAGAGCCCATAATAGCTTGTGGCTGCACACGGAAGTTCCTAGCATGAAAATATCTCAGTTCCCTTTGAGCCTGGGTGGCGGACCATAGGATTATCACACGGGTACTCCGGGATATCCTAGGACAACACTGGGTTCTCTAGGTGCCCAACAAACAATCCACCCAGATGTGTATTCAAGTTGCCACCTTAAGTTGAACCATTAATTAACAATCTCACATCTGTCATGGATTTCACTCACCCAAACCACGTCTATGAGCATAGCATAGCAACATAAGCAATTCGTAGAAGTAACTCCCAAGGGTTTGATAATAATAGGGCAATAGGTTCTACCTCATCAACTACTTCCCAACTCACATGTTAATCACAACCTAACCATGCAATGTTTGAGGATTGGAACTAATGCATAAAAACTGGGTGATAAAGGGATATGATCAAAGTGTTACTTACCTTGCTGATGATCCGCAAAACCTAGGGATTCATAGTAGCACGCTTCGCACTCCGAGTGTTCTATCGCAAACAAACAATAGCATACATAAGCAAACAAGCAAAGAAACACTGGTAAATCTCAAACAAGAAGATCTAACCAGAAAGTTCAACTTAAGAACTCCGGTTTGCGAAAAGAATCAAATCGAGCGAAGCAACGAAACTCAAACTGCGAAACAAACAAGATCGGTTTGCTAATCTGGACTAAGGTCAAATTTTACAGTAGCAAAAGCTTGTTCAAGTTGGTTAAACGGAAAAAGGGTTTTAAGACGAAGATCTAGGCGCTTGAATCACCTGATTCCAACAAACGAGCGAAAAAATAAACTAAAACAAAAATCTGATCAGAAATCGCGATTGAAAATAATCGCGGAAAATCCGAGAAAAAGAAAAGTGACGAACAGGCTAACGAACGAGCGTTCATTGTCTGCGGCTAACGAGTGAACTCCGTTCGTTAAAATGAACGTACGGACGAACGTCCGCAAAGTAACTAAACCGAAAAAAAACCGGCGAACCGATCTATCCAAAAAAACTAGGGTTTCTAAAAAACCGAATCGATTCTTTAAAAAAACGAATGGCGCTATACCTCCGGCGAGGTCCGGCGCGGCGGGCGGCTCCAGCGAGCGGTGGGGCAGTGCGGGGCGGCGGCGCGGGCAAGCGGCAGCGGCGGCGGCGGGGCGGCCCGGCTTGCGGCGGCGGGGTGGCTCGCGGCTCTAGGGGGTGTCGGGGGCGGCTTATAAGAGACGGGGGCGGCGACTTGGAGGAGGGGCAAGGCGCAGTGGAAACGGAGTCCCGGCCGGACTCCGGTTAGCGGCGGCGGCAGCGCGGTCTCCCGCTCGGAGACGGCGGCGGGGAAGCGGGCCGGCTCGACTGGGCTTCGGCCCAGTCGGGCGCTGCGCGTTTTTTTAAATAATTCTACCAAACTAAAAAAATCCTAGAAAATAAAATAAAAATCTAAAAATGCCAAAACAAATTTTCACCATCTAAATAAAATATTTAGAGCAAGATGAACATTTTCTTGGCCCTAAAATGCAACTTTGAAAAAACGTGCAATTTTTCTAATTCAAATAAAATAGCAATAAACTCCGAATGAAATCAAATATTTGATTTTAATATTTTCCCTCCAATATTTCATTTATTTTGAAGAAGTCATATTATCTCCTCTCATATATTTTAACATGAAATATTTTCGGAGAGAAAAATAATTAAAACCAAAAATCCTCGTTTCGATATTTGGTAAAACCCAAATATGAAAACAGGGAAATCCCCAACTCTCTCTGAGGGTCCTTGAGTTGCTTAGGATTTCGAGGATCGCAAAAAGAAATGCAGTAAAATATGATATGCATGGATGATCTATGTATAACATTCCAAATTGAAAATTTGGGATGTTACAAACCTACCCCCCTTAAGATGAATCTCGCCCTCGAGATTCGAGTTGGCTAGAGAATAGGTGTGGGTGGTCTTTGCGAAGATCATCATCTCATTCCCAGGTGGCTTCATCCTCGATATGGTGGCTCCACTGAACTTTGCAAAAATAACCTTGCTGCGGGTGACTCGGCTGGCAAATTCGAGAATCCTGACTGGCTTCTCCTCATAGGTCAAATCACTGTCCAACTGAATCGCCTCCAAGGGTACTGTATCTCTTAATGGTTTATCGGCCATCTCAGCATGACACTTCTTCAGCTGTGAAACATGAAATACATCATGAACTCCTGACAGTCCTTCGGGTAACTCCAACTTGTAGGCAACTTCTCCCATATGTTCCAAAATTCGATACGGTCCTACAAATCTCGGGACTAACTTTCCCTTAACTCCAAAACGTTTCACTCTTCGCAGGGGTGACACTCGCAGATATGCTCTATCTCCAATTTCACAGGTTATTTCCTTGCGTTTCGAATCTGCATAACTCTTCTGCCTGGACTGAGCTATCTTCAGTCTATCTCTGATCAACTTGACTTTCTCTTCAGACTCTTTGATCAAATTTGGTCTAAACAACTGTCGGTCTCCGACTTCATCCCACATCATTTTAAAAAACTAGGGTTTCTAAAAAAATGAATCATTTAAAAAAAACGGCGCTATACCTCCGGGGAGGTCCGGCGCGGCGGGCGGCTCCGGCGAGCGGCGGGGCAGCGCGGCAGCGAGGCGATGCGGCGCGGCTTGCGGCGGCGGGGTTGGCGGCTTGCGTCGGCAGGGTGGCTCGGGGCTCTAGGGGGGGGGCTTATAAGAGACGGGGGCGGCGACTTGGAGGAGGGGGCAAGGCGCGGGGGAAACGGAGTCCCGGCCGGACTCCGGTTCGCGGCGGCGGCGGCGCGGTCTCCCGCTCGGAGACGGCGGCGGGGAAGCGGGCCGGCTCAGCTGGGCTTCGGCCCAGTCGGGCGCTGCGCGTTTTTTTAATAATTCCGCCGAAACTAAAAAAATCCTAGAAAATAAAATAAAAAACTAAAAATTCCAAAACAAATTGTCACCGTTTAAATAAAATATTTAGAATAAGATGAACATTTTCTTAGGTCTAAAATGCAACTTTGAGAAAACATGTAATTTTTCTAATTCAAATAAAATAGCAATAAACTCCGAATGAAATCAAATATTTGATTTTAATATTTTCCCTCCAATATTTCATTTATTTTGAAGAAGTCATATTATCTCCTCTCATATATTTTAACATGAAATATTTTCGGAGAGAAGAATAATTAAAACCAAAAAATCCTCGTTTCGATATTTGGTAAAACCCAAATATGAAAATGGGGAAATCCCCAACTCTCTCCGAGGGTCCTTGAGTTGCTTAGGATTTCGAAGATCGCGAAATGAAATGCAGTAAAATATGATATGCATGGATGATCTATGTATAAATTCTAAATTGAAAATTTGAGATGTTACAACACCTATGAACACGCATATCCGAGCACATTGAAAGAATACAAAAATGAATCGATTGAAAACAGATTTTTCTTATCTTCTCCTCCTCCTTCTTCTTCTTCAAATACTTGTCATAACTTAACTCGAGATAGCTGTCCACACATGTCATGTGGTTGAATAAACTGCTACTTCCTCCGTCCCAAAATACTTATCATGGTTTTACTTAAAACGATAAATATTTTGGAATGAAGGAAGTATGTACTAAGCCTACCTCGGAACATGTGAAAAACTATACATATGTATACACTGATCGTATAATCCCAATGGGCAACTAGCCTCCGTTCCTGACGCCATTGATGTGCATTCCTCAATGTCTGGGCCCCCTTTCTCTTCCTCCTTTTATCAAGCTTGGGGTGATGGCGAAGGCAAGACAGGTTGTGGCCAGAACCATGGCCGGAGCAGGTCCAAGGCCATCGCCGCCGACGAGCGCAAGAAGAAGGCTAATGCAGGCGTCGGAGAGAAGGAGCCGAGCGAGGCGCTTGGGAAATGGTTTCCCTCCTCCACTCGCGGCCACAACCTGGAGGCCCTACAGGCCAAGAAGCCATTGTCGCCACAAGGAGTGCTACAATGGAGGATGCCGAGAAACAAGGCCGTCCCGGCATTGGTCGGGGACGAGCGCGTCGCGCACCAACAATTTTTCGGCCAACTTTATCATGGTGTGCGAGTGCCACCACGAGACGGCTCCGCATTTCGAGTTGTTCAGGTGCTTACTTCGGCAGCGCCTTGGAGGTGGTAATGATCGACGCAGAGCCCCTTGTCCTCTCCGATGGTGGTGAAGGCGAGGTTGGTGTTCTCCTCCGTCCTCAAAAACATTGAGATTGAGGTGCTAAGATCATACTCCATCCGTTCATCAATATAAGATGGTTTCCATATTTTAATATGGACTATATAAAGACTGAAATAAGTGAATACACTAAAACATCTCTGCATACACAGTTAGGACATCTTATATTTGTAAATGGAGTAGTTTTTAATAGCATGCTATCTCGGTGTCATAGCGTTTGGAGGGGCCTCACACTAAATGCATCGTGTACAACTTAGCGTCATCTAAACCGCTATGGCACCATTTAGCGTGTTATAACATCAATTTAGCGCCAAACATGGAATGTCATGGCCATTATTTAAAACTAGGTTAATATGCAAAAACGTGATGAGCAATCTTGACGTACAAGGGCGCCCACCGCGTAAGCTAAGTAGCAGCATGTAGTTGTCCACAACTGATTCCATTCATGATGATAATGATGTTTACCAAGTACAAGTAGTAGTACACTACCAAACATTGTCACATCATTTGGTAGTTCATGAAACACTGCAGCCCCTTGACCATCTGCCACTACTCCAAAATTCATCGTACATGCACAAGTCTGGTGCCGGCGTCGGTGTCCATATAAATATGGGGCAAAATCGCAATGCAGAGCTCCCAGAGCATCAGGATCATTTTTCAATTGGCTTGGACTACACGGAAGGGCGAATCCGGAGGCGCTTCCGTTCACATTTCTCTCTACACAGCCAGAGTCAGAAAGAATGGGAGAGAAAGGAGCACACAGTACATGATCCAGGAAGCTGTCGATCAGTCGACACGATCTTAATTTACAGAGGAGCAGGGCAAGTGATCTACGAGGATACGTCCAGATCCTTGAAGTACTCGTGCTCGAGGGCGGTTCGGGCGTTGATTCTTCTGGTTGGATCTAAGCAGAGCATTTTCTGCACGATGGTGTGGAGAGAAGTTAGCAAGCAAGGTTATGAATGCACATGAATAGAATCATATACTCATGGCAAAGAACAGAAAAGGTAGAAATGAAATAAATCTATCATAAGGAGCGTATATCATCAATGGTGTTATGTGGTATTATGCTCGTGATATAATCGCATCAAAGGAAGCACACATGTATACAATTCATGACTGCAAATGCAGCAATACAAATCATGCAAGAGCCATGATGAGAATGGACTTACTGCAATATCTACTCAAAAGGGGTCACATGCCTAGCAACCTAGATAAATTAGCAATGTGCATCCAAAGTGGCATTCTGGTAGCATATGCACCTACAATCTATAAATGTTTTTTTAACATGACAACTTCAGTTTGTACCAGACTAAGATTTTTTTTTTAGTATGTTTGTCTGAATTCATGTGGGAAGGGAAGCACAACTTAGAGCGCTGCTACATAGTCTCAAGACTGCAACAACAGGAATAAAATAAGCACAGACAAGATCACAGCAATAGAAGCAGAATCTACATTGTTCACCTTAGATTATTGAAATGCAATAAAAAATAAGGCATTGCAAACCCCTCATAAAAGATGCACCGTGTATCCACACACTAAGCAAAGTGAATGCAGATAGCAAGATAATAAGCACAAATGCACAATCCATGACACATTATGGAAACAAATAACATTTGATTGTGAAACTTACAGAGAGAAGATCAAGTCCCAAAGGTTCGAGTGTTGGAACCACAGTTGCAAGATCCTGCAGCAAACTCCTCGGGTTAGAAACAAAATCCCAGAGTAACAATCAGTATAATGTTGTATAATCACAGAGTTACAACTAATTCCATAGCAAGGAGAAACTACAAGGTCTGACCCCTAACGGCAACTTGATATTTTAACCCCTTTTTCACAAGAATAATGAGAGAACATTTATGACTTACCACGGATGGCCACTTGGGGAAAGCTGATTTGTAGTCAGGTAACGAAGAAACACCTGGCCAGGTTTCTTCATTAGGAGTGCCCATAATTCTGCATGAAAGTAAAAGATTTGGCAACCAAGATTAGCTGTTTCTTCAGATGCATGGAATAGCTTAAAGCAAGACCACACAATTTACAAGAAAAACCTGAAAATCTTGAAGAGTTCATCAATCTCAGAATCACCAGGAAATAGAGGTTTCTGATTCACCATTTCGGCGAAAATGCAACCAACCGACCACACATCAACAGGGGTAGAATACTGCCTCGCACCCAGAAGAATTTCTGGTGCTCTGTACCATAATGTCACCACCTATAAACATCATTCTGTTTAGATCAAAAAACAAAGGCAAAAGGCAGGAGCAAAATTGTAACATGGGAACAGCTCATTAATATGATCATATGAATACGCTCAAACTAAATTAAGCTTGGAGCTATGCTTGCCTACAATTTGAAAATTTTCATAAAACAGAAACTTCATGTTTCATTCTCTTTTGCCCATAGTAACAAACACTGTATGTTCTGGGAATGTAGCAAATTGTTCTGTACCTTTCCTAGATTATCTTGCCTTTTGTCACGTGATCCGTCATACAGGAGAGTACAGCTAAATTGGCAAGGTAGCACTACGACAAGAGACTAGCAAAATCATCCACCGTTGATTATGGAAACACTTGATAAAGGCTAAAGAGGAAGGCGATAAGCGAACAGTCTTAAGATGTAGTACCAAACAACAGTGAACACTAATAGGAGACGTCAACCTCTCTTTTGTTTGGGAATGGGAGATATCAACCTCAGTTTGCAACAAGACATAGTACATAGTTATCTCTTTTCTATGAAGACATGCACACTTTGATAGCCAAATGAGACAGATAGTAGTACGTACGCCAGCAATAGTGTGCACACGTGGTCTACTGAATTCAAGTACAGAATGCATTTCAGACTTGAAATGAAGGAGGTATTGATAGGTATCACTGTAAGTCTGTAACTAATTAAAATTAAGTGCATTCTGCCCCTGACAAAAGCATAGCAGAACAATTTTCCAACTGCCATCTCCCAGATACATGCAACTTAAATCACAATGTACCAGACCGACGACATGTCGGTGCTGCAAAACGTACCTCATGAGTAAATGTCCGGACAGGAATGCCAAACGCCCTGGCCAATCCGAAGTCAGCAAGCTTCAATGAATTGGTGCGGCGATCTATCAGCAGGTTCTGGGGCTTGAGATCCCTGTGAAGCACACGGTGCGAGTGGCAGTAGGCGATGCCGCGCAGGATCTGGTAGAGGAAAGACTGCACGCAGGGCACAAAACAGCATCACATTTCACATTTCCACATGATAGCAGCCAAATGGAGCTACTGTCAGTAAGCAGTAACCGACAGTCGGCAATCTAAGTAGTGAAGGAAATCAAAGGGGGTGGCGGCTGTGACCTTGACTATGTGGTGGTTCTTGAAGTCCGCGGAGGAGTCCATGTGCTTCTTGAGGTCGAGGTCGAGGTACTCGAAGACGAGGTATATGCACTTCTCGTTGTGCACCACGTCCTGCAGCCTGCGCGGCAGCAGCCAAAGGGGTCAGCCGGTCCATGCATTCGGCAGCGGCCAAATCCAGCCCAAACCCTGACGCCGGGGAGGAGATACGAGACGGGACGGGGGAGGGGAGGGGTACCTGACGATGTTCCGGTGCTGCATCTCCTTGAGGAGGGAGATCTCGCGGATGGCGGTGGAGGGGACGCCCTCGTCCTCCTGCTCCAGCCGGATCTTCTTGAGCGCGATCGTCTCGTTGGTGTAGCGGTCCTTGGCCTTGTACACCACCCCGTACGTGCCCTCCCCGATCTTCTCCACCTTCTCGTACTGCGCTCAACGCAAACACAAGCTGACATTACGGCCGGCGCCGGCACGGACGGGGGCAGGGAGGCACACAGGGGAGGGGAGGGAGCGGCGCGGCGATCGGACGGGCCGGGCGGGCTCACCTGGTCCATGGCGCGGCGATCCGCGCGGCGCGGGGCGGATCGGAGCGGGGCGGCGGCGGCGGCGGCGGGGAGGAGTGGGGTGGGGGGAGGGAGGGGGAGGGAGGGCAGTGTGTGGTGGTGGACTCGGGAGTTGGGTTGGGTTTGTGGTGTCGTGTGTGCGGCGTCGTCGCTGTCAGAAATTAAATCGCTCGCGCGTTCGTTCGTGATGCCCTCCGGTCCGGCTCTGGCCTGCCAGGTCAGAATGTCATGGACCGCCCGTGCACGAAATGAATTCTTTGGTTTGGCATCTTTGGTTGCACATTATGATTCTATATTTCTATTCCACCACTACGTTTTGGCGACCACAATCGAGTTTTGTGGCGCATTCCACTGATTTTTAAAGTTTGCTTTCTAGTGTTTGCTCATAAATTCGTTATATAACCGCATTGATTTGGTTTGGTTTGGTTGTTGATATTGATAACAGTATGGGGAAAACAAATTGTTTCACGCACCGTGAACCGGAAGAAAACCGCAACGTTTGAAACGAAGCACCAGGTTGTACAGGTAGATTTGGGCTATCTATGGTCCATCATTGCGCTCGATGCTTATTTATAAATTTCTTTTGTTCCCTTGCGAGGGATCAACCATCGTTTCTATAGGAATCTCTCTTCCAGGAGCTTCAAACGCATCAAATTTATAAATTCACATACGAAATCAATAAACATATTGGCTGAATAGTACTGAATCTTTTTTCCCAGCATACACAATTCGGCACAAATGTATTTTGGAAAGTCGATTTCATATCTGCGCATGGCACGAGCAAAGGCCACGGTCCACGGTCCACGGAACACCATCATCAGCGGCAGTGGTACGCCGAGTCCACGGAAGCTGTCAAGCGCGAGCGGGAGACGGGGAATGGGAGCGCAAATTGCCGCTCTCTCTTTTCGGGCGCGGGCGAAGAGCGGGAAGGACGCCCATTGACGCGAACTAGTCGCGGGGTCAGCGCGTGCGTGTGCCTGGTCCAGGTGCGCCGCGGCGCCCCGCGTCGCGCGACCCTGGTCAGGTCCACGAGGACCCGGCGTAGCGGGGTGGGCTGGCTGGCGCCGGTTACCACGTTTGACCCGGCCCGCTGTCAGCGGCGGTGCGTGGGGGTGCCGTCACGGGCTGTTTTCGGGCCCGTCTGGCGCCACCAGGTGACGGGATCGGATCGCCTTCCCGCGGAGGAGTACTGCGATGGTCAAACGGCGCGCGCTTCCCCGGCGTTTGGCCCGGAATCGTTTTATTCGGTGGAGAGCGGCCGATCTCGTTTCGCCGCCGTGAAACGAGACGAGGGAAAGTCACGCGTATCCTGCGCGTGCGGTAAGCCACGATCACGGTTCATGATTCGTGAATGAATGCCCTGCATCAGGGCTTCACGCGGATGGCACGTACTCCCTCTATTTCGAATTACTTGTCTTGAATTTGTCTAGATACGGATATATCTAGGCTCATTTTAGTGTTAGATGCCTCCGTATCTAGACAAATCTAAGACAAGCAAAAAACTCTGTGCAGCAAGGGGTAAAGAGCGCCTCCAACGGATGCCAGAAATGACGGCCCAGCTAAAACAAACCGCCATTTTGTTGAGTCCCCTTGACCCCTTGGCCCCTGGAAGGCCCCAACACCATTGTTTGTTGTCTCGGCCCCGACGGCATCCGTCAACCAGTATCGAACTTCCGCTCCGCCTCCTTGCCTCCCCTCTATGGCCTCCTTTAGTTTATGGAATAGAAATATAAATAAGAATATGAAAATTATAGAAAGTGAGATGGTATGCATCCCAATTCTTATAGGAAAAAAAAGATGTCATTTAATGCATAGGATAAATTTTTTTCATTGAGTCTAAGCTAACTTTTTTTTCTCTAAAATATGAATGATTGATTCATATCCTACATAGGAATAGGAATTCATTTTTCCCACAAACCAAACGGCTTCAAAGAACTTTTTCCTTCGCAAATCCTATCATATAGCATTCCTATAAAATTCCTACAAACCAAATGAGGCCTATAGCTGGCCATCTGTCGGGCCGGGCCGGGCCTAACAAATCCCGAGGGAGAAAACCTAGGCCCGAGCCTGGCTCGGTCGTCGGGCATGTTTTTTAGGCCCAAGCATGGTCCGACAGTGATAAAGCCTGCTGGGCCTCAGGCCTCGGGCCAGGCCCCTTCCCTAAAACGCAAAAATGTTAAGCCCAAGCCCGGCCTGACGTTTGCTTCGGGCTCAAAACTCAGGCCCAGCCCCGGCCCGCGAACAAGACTGGGATGGGTCGGGTCAGGCCAGTCGGGCCGGGTATCCCATGGCCAGGTATACTTCCCTCCCTACCGTCGAATCTCATGTCTCAATCGTTTTCTAAATGTTGGGGGCACTGGTTATAGGGCTTTACTGGGAAAACAAAACTTTGCTGGTTCCAAAAACCTTCTCTCACCTAAGACCATGTTTAGGGCATAAAATGTTTGGTCATCTGTTGGAGATGCTTTAATCCAAGCATGCGGAAACGGATTCGTCGTAATTCTTGGCCGGTTTCCAACGTGTGGACAATATGATTTTCTCACCACGATCATCTTCTTTGTTTGACGCTGACGCCACTACCGACGGACCAGCCCTCGTCGTGGAGAAATTCACTGGGGAAATGATGGTTTGGCTGGCAGGAAGTGACGGTAGGGAATGAATGAAGATAACAACAGAACCGCGAGGAATCATATTCGGCTACGGTTGAGCTGAAGCCAATAACATTCTGCATGTTACGTCTTTCTTTCCCCTCTCCCAAATCGTCTAGGGCAAAGCCTTCCTCTGGATTCATTTCCCATTTGCTTGCCACTCCGGAAGGTAGTGGCGGGGAGGGCAATCATGGTGCATCGGCTCCGGCTAGTAAATAGGTTAGGGTTTTAATCCTTGCAGGGATGGCGTCCGGATGAATGGCAGCGCTTCTTCCTCGATTCAATCTTCTAGGCTCTGATCCTCCTCAAATTCATCTGTAGGTATGGATTAGATGAAGCTCCAGTGTAGATTCCTGCCACCTCCTCGGGATGATGAGGTTGGAGTTTCTTGTCATGTGTTCACGACCACAAGTTTTGGTGTGAAGTTTTTTAGATCAATTCGAGGGTTCAACGACCACAACTGCGGTTTTGGGATGCTGGTCGCACATGCACGAAGATTTGTAGGTTGTCATCTATAAGGTCGGCCTGGATCCGTTTTGGGAGCGGCGACAATGACGCGACGGTGGCTCGTTTGTGTAATTTTTACTATGTGTTTGGGTGCTTTGTATTTCTGGTCAACTTTTTATAATAGATCTGAGTTCTTTTCACAACATAAATAAATAAATCTGCAAGCCTATCCAAATGAGATAGCAAGAGCTTCAGTAGGACATAAAACTGGGAGGAAGCTGAACCTCTCGTTCGTCATGCTTCTAACTGAAAACTGCACATGTTGACGCAATATCCAGGTTTCTAAAATAAATCCTTGAGCACCTGAGCGGTACCTGTTGCCATGCAATGAGCTTGGCTCCACTCAACAGCATTCCTACAAGTGATCTAATCAATATTCACAGCAATCTTGCAATAGTGTCAAAAAACGTTTTACATTATGAGACGGAGGGAGTAGTATATTGAAACAGATTTCAGTAACTGCCATCAAGTGTTCACCACTCTTTTTTGGAATACTTATGCTCTAAAAACGCCATAGCTCTACAACAAAATGGAGTCAATCTCGTCAAAACTGAAAGACCTCGGATCTCTTCTACTCTAATCACTAGTGATCTAAACGCTTTTATATTTCTTTACAGAGGGAGTACTACCTAGGGAAAGCCTACTTCACCCACAGGCCACAGTGACAAGGATCCAGCAAAAGCCTCCTGGTTCTGCAAGCAACGAACATGTCTAAAAAATCTAAATCTCTCCGGCAGCAATGCAGAAAACAAGATGACAAACATCAAGCAGTACACACAAGGATCCCTGCAAAAGCCAACATTGTTTCCAGGTCCTTAGCCAAATCCAATGCTGTACTTGCTCTAGGAAAGAGTAAAATTACTAGCTAGTGATCTAAAAGATCTTATATTTATTTACAGAGGGAGTAGCTAATTTGTACAAGACAGATGGCACTAAGTTACATTTCAGTAAACTCAAACTTCAAGGAGAGAGAGAGAGATCAAACACATAGCTACTGGTACATACCCTCAGCCCCGAGGAAGAACTACTCCCTCCTCGTCATGGAGAGCACCGGGATGATGAAGATGGCCACCGGAGAGGGATTGCCCCCTCCGGCAGGGTGCCGGAACGGGTCTAAATTGGTTTTCGGTGGCTACGGAGACTTCTGGCGGCGGAACTCCCGATCTATTGTGATCCCCGATCGTTTTAGGGTATATGGGTATATATAGGAGGAAGAAGTATGTCAGGGGAGCCACAAGGGGCCCACGAGGGTGGAGGGCGCGCCCAGGGGGGTGGGCGCGCCCCCCTACCTCGTGGCCTCCTCGAAGCTTCCTTGACGTGGACTCCAAGTCTCCCGGGTTGCTTTCCTTCCAAAAATAAGTTCCGTGAAGTTTCAGGTCAATTGGGCTCCGTTTGATTTTCCTTTTCTACGATACTCTAAAACAAGGAAAAACAGAAAACTGGCACTGGGCTCTGGGTCAATAGGTTAGTCCCAAAAATGATATAAAAGTGTATAATAAAGCCCATAAACATCCAAAACAGTAGATAATATAGCATGGAGCAATCAAAAATTATAGATACGTTGGAGACGTATCACAACTCACTCGACAGAAGGTCCACTCGGTTATCTCATCTCCACTCGACCACCGTTATTCACTCGGAATATCTGATTTCACTCGAAGAACAGAAGACCTAGAGCCACCCCAGGATGGAAACGGTCAGGAAATCACTCCATCGCTATAAAGACGATTAAACACGGGCGTTTCCAGTAACGTTTGTGCCTTTATTCTCTCATTGAACCCTTGCGTAATTGAGGACCGCGAGGGGTCAGTGGACTCTATATAAGCCACCCCTCCCCTCTTGCACAAGGGTTCGCACCCCCTGTAACTCAACACTGCAATCAAACAAAGCCTCTGCGGCACCGAGACATATGGCTATTACCTGCTTCGAGAGGGGCCCGAACTCGTAAATCCGAGTGTACAATCTCGCCGTAGCTAGGCTCTACCCTCTCCTACGTACCCCCTACCTCTACTATCAGATCCGTTCCCACGACAGTTGGTGCCCACCATGGGGCATGTTGGGAACGTAGCATGAAATTTCAAAAATTTCCTACGATCACGCAAGATCTATCTAGGAGATGCATAGCAACGAGAGGGGGAGAGTGTGTCCATGTACCCTCGTAGACCGAAAGCGGAAGCATTAGGTTAACGCGGTTGCTGTAGTCGAATGTCTTCACGATACAACCGATCTAGTACCGAACGTACGGCACCTCCGAGTTCAACACACGTTCAGCTCGATGACGTCCCTCAAACTCTTGATCCAGCACAGGGTCGAGGGAGAGTTCCGTCAGCACGATGGCGTGGTGACGGTGATGATGATGTGATCCGCACAGGGCTTCGCCTAAGCACTACGACGCTATGACCGGAGGAGTAAACTATGGAGGGGGCACCGCACACAGCTAAGAGAACAATTGATGTGCTTTTGGGGGTGCCCCCGCCCCCCGTATATAAAGGAGGGGAGGAGGAGGCGGCCGGCCAGGAGGGGGCGCGCCAAGGGGGGAGTCCTACTAGGACTCCTAGTCCTAGTAGGATTCGGCCCCCCTTCTTTTCCTTATCTTGGAGGTGGAAAGGGGGAAGGAGAGGGAGTAGGAGAAGGAAAGGGGGGTGGTGCCCCCTTCCCTAAACCAATTCGGCCTCCTCCCTTGTGGAGGGCGCACCAGCCCCTTCTGGGCTGGTTAGCCTCCCTCCTATGCCCCATATCTTCCCACGGGGGGGTTCTGGTAACCCATCGGTACTCCGGTAAAATACCTGAATCACTCGGAACATTCCGATGTCCCAATACTACCTTCCAATATATGAATCTTTACCTCTCGACCATTTCGAGACTCCTCGTCATGTCCGTGATCTCATCCGGGACTCCGAACAAATTTCGGCCACCAAAACACATAACTCATAATACAAATCGTCATTGAACGTTAAGCGTGCGGACCATACGGGTTCAAGAACTATGTAGACATGACCGAGACACGTCTCCGGTCAATAACCAATAGCGGAACCCGGATGCTCATATTGGTTCCTACATATTCTACAAAAATATTTATCGGTCAAACCGCAATAACAACATACGTTATTCCCTTTGTCATCGGTATGTTACTTACACGAGATTCGATCGTCGGTATCATCATACCTAGTTCAATCTCGTTACCGGCATGTCTCTTTACTCGTCCGTAATGCATCATCCTGCAACTAACTCATTAGTTACATTGCTTGCAAGGCTTATAGTGATGTGCATTACCGAGAGTGCCCAGAGATACCTCTCCGATCTCGGAGTGACAAATCCCAATCTTGATCTATGCCAACCTAACAAACACCTTCGGAGACACCTGTAGAGCATCTTTATAATCACCCAGTTACGTTGTGATGTTTTATAGCACCTAAGGTGTTCCTCCGGTATTCGGGAGTTGCATAATCTCATAGTCAGAGGAATATGTATAAGCCATGAAGAAAGCAATAGCAATAAAACTTAACGATCATTATGCTAAGCTAAGGGATGGGTCTTGTCCATCACATCATTCTCTAATGATGTGATCCCGTTCATCAAATGACAACACATGTCTAACCATCTTTGATTAATGAGCTAGTCAAGTAGAGGCATACTAGAGACACTCTATTTGTCTATGTATTCACACATGTACTAAGTTTCCGGTTAATACAATTCTAGCATGAATAATAAACAATTATCATGACATAAGGAAATATAAATAACAACTTTATTATTGCCTCTAGGGCATATTTCCTTCAGTCTCCCACTTGCACTAGAGTCAATAATCTAGATTACATAGTAATGATTCTAACACCCATGGAGTCTTGGTGATGATCATGTTTTGCTCGTGAAAGAGGCTTAGTCAACGGGTCTGCAACATTTAGATCTGTATGTATTTTGCAAATATGTATTTCTCCCTCCTTGACTTGATCTGCACTTTGATCCTTCAAAGTGTTGGGGAACGTAGCAGAAATTCAAAATTTTCCTACGTGTCACCAAGATCTATCTATGGAGAAACCAGCAACGAGGGGAAGGAGAGTGCATCTACATACCCTTGTAGATCGCTAAGCGGAAGCGTTCAAGAGAACGGGGTTGAAGGAGTCGTACTCGTCGTGATCCAAATCACCGGAGATCCTAGTGCCGAACGGACGGCACCTCCGCGTTCAACACACGTACAGCCCGGTGACGTCTCCCATGCCTTGATCCAGCAAGGAGAGAGGGAGAGGTTGAGGAAGACTCCATCCAGCAGCAGCACAACGGCGTGGTGGTGGTGGAGGAGCGTGGTACTCCAGCAGGGCTTCGCCAAGCACCGCAAGAGACGAGGAGGGAGAGGGGTAGGGCTGCGCCAAGAAGGAGAGGAACTCATGTGTCTTGGGCAGCCCAAACCTCAAGTATATATAGGGGGGGAGGGGCTGCGCCCCCACCTAGGGTCCCCTCCCTAGGGGTGGCGGCAGCCCCCAGATCCCATCTGGGTGACGGCCAGGTGGAGGGGGAGAGGGAGGCGCACCAGGCATGGGCCCTAAGGCCCATCTGCCCTTAGGGTTTGCCCCCTCCTCCCCTTAGGCGCCTTGGGCCCTTGTGGGGGGGCGCACCAGCCCACCTGGGGCTGGTCCCCTCCCACACTTGGCCCATGCAGCCCTCCGGGGCTTGTGGCCCCACTTGGTGGACCCCCGGGACCCTCCCGGTGGTCCCGGTACGTTACCGATAAACTCCGAAACCTTTCCGGCGACCAAAACAGGACTTCCCATATATAAATCTTTACCTCCGGACCATTCCGGAACTCCTCGTGACGTCCGGGATCTCATCCGGGACTCCGAACAACATTCGGTAACCACGTATATCTATTCCCTATAACCCTAGCATCATCGAACCTTAAGTGTGTAGACCCTACGGGTTCGGGAAACATGCAGACATGACCGAGACACCTCTCCGGTCAATAACCAATAGCGGGATCTGGATACCCATGTTGGCTCCCACATGTTCCAAGATGATCTCATCGGATGAACCACGATGTCAAGGACTTAATCAATCCCGTATACAATTCCCTTTGTCTAGCGGTACGATACTTGCCTGAGACTCGATCGTCGGTATCCCGATACCTTGTTCAATCTCATTACCGGCAAGTCTCTTTACTCGTTCCGTAACACATCATCCCGTGATCAACTCCTTGATCACATTGTGCACATTAGGATGATGTCCTACCGAGTGGCCCAGAGATACCTCTCCGTCACATGGAGTGACAAATCCCAGTCTCGATTCATGCCAACCCAACAGACACTTTCGGAGATACCCGTAGTGCACCTTTATATCCACCCAGTTACGTTGTGACGTTTGGCACACCCAAAGTATTCCTACGGTATCCGGGAGTTGCACAATCTCATGGTCTAAGGAAATGATACTTGACATTAGAAAAGCTTTAGCATGCGAACTACACGATCTTGTGCTATGCTTAGGATTGGGTCTTGTCCATCACATCATTCTTCTAATGATGTGATCCCGTTATCAATGACATCCAATGTCCATGGTCAGGAAACCGTAACCATCTATTGATCAACGAGCTAGTCAACTAGAGGCTTACTAGGGACATGGTGTTGTCTATGTATCCACACATGTATCTGAGTTTCCTATCAATACAATTCTAGCATGGATAATAAATGATTATCATGAACAAGGAAATATAATAATAACTAATTTATTATTGCCTCTAGGGCATATTTCCAACACAAAGAACTGAGCTCTCGTGCTCTGGTCTGATCTTGGTGCTGAAGTCTTGTTCTTGCGCCTGTGCACAGTCTGGGCAACGGACCCAGGGTTCGTTGCACCAACAGGAGCCCTCGGGCCTGGCCCGAACACGCTGCCGGGCGTCGTCGAGGTAGGCCCAAACTAGTGCATAGGCAGAGGCGTAGAAGTGGCTGGCCCCTTGAGATCTTCTTTGCTTCTTTAGTAACTTGAGCCCGGGCCAGTTTCTGGTTCTTTCGCGTGTCGTGTAAAGCCAATCGTGGTGGGTCCACTCTTGTAATGGCCCGTGAATGACTTCAACGCACGGGCGAATAACTGCCAATTCACTCTTCCCACCACGCCCTTATCCTTAGCCACGTATGCTGCATGCATCGAGTGGGGTAGGTAACGGAGGCGTGTGGTGCGAGAGAGTATCAAGGCAGGGGCCCGGTTTTCTTGAATTGGTGGAGGAGGACGGCGGTTACCCATCGAGGGATCGACTCTCTTCCCTGACCCACCTATAAAAGGAGGGGCGAGGGAGGAGCGGAGGCATTCATCCTCACATCCCTTCTCCTCCATCCTCTATTTTCTACTGGTTATGTTGAATGTGAAACCTTGGGGCCAAGCCCCAGGCAGTAGCTTGGAGTTGGCGATGTTGAATGTTCGTGCTGATGCTTGGGGAGTGAGCCTGGTTTAGGTCCGGAGGAGGTGCGGTGGGCGAGCTGCCCACGGTGCAGGAGATATCAAGCTTTCCCATTGTGGTGAAATGCGTGTCTCCTCCACCTCGATCGGCCATCTGACGTGGAGCGTGGAACTTGCCGTGAACCACTGCAGCTCATCGACCCGGTGACCAGGTTCTTGGAGCCTTTGATGCTCGTCCGGGACGCAAGGCCAGGAGTTGTTGGTAATCCCAGCCCTGCCCCTTCCAGCAGAACCGGGTGTCGGTGTCAAAACTGGCGGATCTCGGGTAGGGGGTCCCGAACTGTGCGTCTAAGGTCGATGGTAGTAGGAGACAGGGGACATGATGTTTACCCAGGTTCGGGCCCTCTCTATGGAGGTAATACCCTACGTCATGCTTGATTGATATTGATGAATATGAGTATTACAAGAGTTGATCTACCAGGAGATCGTAATGGCTAAACCCTAGAGGTCTAGGTTGTATGGCTATGATCATGAAAAATCTCTCCTCCGGACTAAGTCCTCCGGTTTATATAGACACCGGGAGGATCTAGGGTTACATAAGGTCGGTTACAAAGAAAGGAATCTACATATTCGGTCGCCAAGCTTGTCTTCCATGCCAAGGAGAGTCCCATCCGGACACGGGTGCAATCTTTGGTCTTCGTGTTCTTCACAACCCATCAGTCTGGCCCATGGCTAACAGGACGGATGCCCGAGGACCCCTTAGTCCAGGACTCCCTTAGTAGCCCCTGAACCTGGCTTCAATGACAAGGTATCCGACGCGTAGATCTTTCTTCGGCATTGCAAGGCGGGTTCCTCCTTCCGAACTCCAACATAGTCTTCGGACATATTGAATGTGTCCTGACCGGTAACACACGCACCACACACAATTGCAGAGGGAATATAATATTCCACGAGTCCCATCTGCTGACAACTTTTTGCAAGATGACATCACATCTGTTTGGTCACTATATCAAACCGTTTTTGTCCGTTGCCCCGCGTTTCGAGATGCGGTTTCCATTGGCACGTCTTGTCAAAGCAGAGATCGTGTCCCCTTATTGCGGGATTTTCACCAATGCAGGCGTGGGTAACCCAACTGTACCATTTACACAGCCCTTGAGAACAGGCGAGTTTTAGGGCGAGTGGGGATGCGTTCGATTTTCACTGCCTTTATAAGGGGATAAGGACTCCCCCTTCCTCTCCCACGCCTTCTCTCTTCCTCTGCCCTTCCACTCTTGAGCTCCAGCGCCCAAGTTCCCATATTCTTCCCACTCAAGCTAGCACTCAACCATGTCCGGATCCGGAGGTCAAGGCAAGTGGATGGTCTCCTCCGTCAAGGAGGAGGACATTACTGAGCTTCAGGCGACCGGGTATCTGGCGAAGGAAATCGCCCATCGTCTTCCAGCCCAGGGGCAAGTCATCCCCACACTGAAGCTCAATGAGAGGGTGGTATTCATCCCTCACTTCCTCCGCGGGCTAGGGTTTCCACTCCACCCTTTCGTCCGCGGGCTGATGTACTATTACGGGATAGACTTCCACGATCTATCCCCGAACTCCTTCCTCAATATTTCGGCATTCATCGTTGTGTGTGAGGCCTTCCTCCGCATTCAACCCCACTTCGGGCTGTGGCTCAAGGTCTTCAATGTGAAGTCAAAGGTGGTGGATGGCCAGCACGCAGAGTGCGGAGGCGCCATGGTGAGTAAGCTGACCAATGTCTCCTGGCCGAAAGGTACTTTTGTGGAGACTGTCAAGGAATGGCAGAAAGAGTGGTTCTACATCACAGAACCCCGCGATGCCGGTTGGGCCGCAGCTGCCAATTCAACTCTGGTGCTCCAATGCGACTCACCTCATGGGTAGAGAAGAGCCCGAATTGGTCTTCGTCAGACGAGTTGATAGCGCTACAGACGCGCGTCCAAAGCATGGTGGACAAAGACATCAAGCTCGTCGACGTAATCCAGGTGATGCTAGTTCGCCGGATTCTTCCGTGCCAAAGCCGAAGTCTCCCTTTATGGGAGTTCAATCCAAAAAATCACCATACCCTGAAGAGGCTCTTCGAGACCACTCACGAAGATGTCGGGAGGTTACTCTTCAAGGGCAGCGAGACACCACCAGCCACAGTTTCGGACCGCGGGCACGACATTAACCACCCCGCCAGCGAGGTAAGTTCTTAACACATCCCCTGCCTGTTTATTTCAAGGAGGGTGTCTAAACTTTTATCATCATTGCTTCTCCAGAAATGGGTGAAGAGGGCGAAGTGAATGCAATGTCCGGCTCCACTGCCTGAAGAACCAGTCATCCCGCGTCTAGCAAAGATGCTGGTGCGGCGCCCTACAAGGCACCATAGAAGAAGGCCATGGGGAAGGCCAAGGGGGTCTGGAGTGGCCCCCTGCGGCAAAGTCATTTCAGACATAATGTCCGAAGACAAGACCCGTTCCTCCGTCGCCGAAGACGACGAGGAGGAGGAGGAGGAGAGCGACTCTCCCCCTGATGGGGGGAGAAAGAAGAGGGCGACCTCCTGATACGTCTCCGTCGTATCTATAATTTTTGATTGTTCCATGCCAATATTATACAACTTTCATATACTTTTGGCAACTTTTTATACTATTTTTTGGGACTAACATATTGATCCAGTGCCCAGTGCCAGTTCCTGTTTGTTGCATGTTTTTTGTTTCGCAGTAAATCCATATCAAACGGAGTCCAAACGGGATAAAAACTGACGGATATTTTTTTTTGGAATATATGTGATTTTTTTGGAAGAAGAATCAATGCGAGACGATGCCCGAGGGGGCCAGAAGGCAGGGGCGCGCCCCAGGGGGTCAGGCGCGCCCTGGTCCCTCGTGGCCATCCCGTAAGGCGGTTGATGCCCTTCTTTCGCCACAAGAAAGCTAATATCCAGATAGAGATCGTGTTAAAATTTCAGCCCAATTAGAGTTACGGATCTCCGGAAATATAAGAAACGGTGAAAGGGCAGAATCCCAGAACACATAAACAAAGAGAGATAGAGAGACAGATCCAATCTCGGAGGGGCTCTCACCCCTCCGCCTCCATGGAGGCCATGGACCAGAGGGGAAACCCTTCTCCCACCTAGGGAGAAGGTCAAGGAAGAAGAAGA
This sequence comes from Triticum urartu, assembly GCF_003073215.2. Classification (NCBI taxonomy): domain Eukaryota; kingdom Viridiplantae; phylum Streptophyta; class Magnoliopsida; order Poales; family Poaceae; genus Triticum; species Triticum urartu. Next base: position 44,120,999 of record NC_053027.1, on the reverse strand, counting down.
AGAAGAAGGGGGGCTCTCCCCCCTCGTTTCCGGTGGCGCCGGAACGCCGCCGGGGGGGGGGGCATCATCATCACCGCAATCTACACCAAGACCTCCGCCATCTTCACCAACATCTCCATCACCTTCCCCCCTCTATCTAAAGCGGTCCACTCTCCCGCAACCCGCTGTACCCTCTACTTGAACATGGTGCTTTATGCTTCATATTATTTTCCAATGATGTGTTGCCATCCTATGATGTCTGAGTAGATTTTCGTTGTCCTATCGGTGGTTGATGAATTGCTATGATTGGTTTAATTTGCTCGTGGTTATGTTGCTGTCCTTTGGTGCACATCATATGAGCGCGCGCGTGGATCACACCATAGGGTTAGTTGTATGTTGATAGGACTATGTATTGGAGGGCAAGAGTGACAGAAGCTTCAACCTAGCATATAAATTGATGCATACGGGATTGAAGAGGGACCAATATATCTTAATGCTATGGTTGGGTTTTACCTTAATGAACGTTAGTAGTTGCGGATGCTTGCTAATAGTTTCAATCATAAGTGCATAGAATTCCAAGTCAGAGATGACATGCTAGCAGTGGCCTCTCCCACATAAAACTTGCTATCAGTCTAGTAACGTAGTCAATTGCTTAGGGACAATTTCGCAACTCCTACCACCACTTTTCCACACTCGCTATACTAACTTTATTGCTTCTTTATCTAAACAGCCCCTACTTTTTATTTACGCGCTCTTTATTATCTTGCAAACCTATCCAAAAACACCTACAAAGTACTTCTAGTTTCATACTTGTTCTAGGTAAAGCGAACGTTAAGCGTGCGTAGAGTTGTATCGGTGGTCGATAGAACTTGAGGGAATATTTGTTCTACCTTTAGCTCCTCGTTGGGTTCGACACTCTTACTTATCGAAAAAGGCTACAATTGATCCCCTATACTTGTGGGTTATCAAGACCTTTTTTTGGTGTCGTTGCCGGGGAGCAATAGCGTGGGGTGAATATTCTCGTGTGTGCTTGTTTGCTTTATCACTAAGTAATTTTTATTTGCTGTTCTTAGTTGTTCTCTATCTTTAGTTATGGATATGGAACAAGAAATACCAAAAAAATTAGGTGTACCTGCTACTCATGGAGATGGGGAACCTCCTAAAACCCTCGATGCTGGTTATGTGAAAAATATTATGTACTACTTTGATAATCCTGAGAAAACCCCATTCAATTATGTTATGGGAGACACGTTGGATCAACGTGAATACTTTAGGGATTATCGCTTGACTCAAAAAGGGAAACTATTATGGGATCAAATTCATATGTTGCATTGGTATGCTCGGGAACTATGCTTGAGATATGATTATACTTGTTGCTCTAGGACGAAGGCTCCACACCTTCCCTTTTCATGCAAATTTAATGATGATAAAACCTTGGCTTCTTATGCTAATGGTATATATGATTACTATGATGTGGAACAAATAGAAGAATTTGTTGCTTTTATGGGTGCTTATGAAATTGAATCTTTGTTTAAAGAGTGTGAAAATTTTGATGATTCAGTTTATAGACCTGAAAAATTAGCTATCCTTAAATATTGCTATGAGAATTATGAATTCAATTCTGATATTGATGATTTTATTGAGAGAGTCTCCGCTGTCCAAGAAGAGACTAATATTTTGCAGGAGTCTATGGAAGAAGAAATTAATGACATTGTGAGCTCGTTGGATGAAAAAGATGAGGAGGAGAGCGAAGAACAAAAGGAGGAAGATCGGATTGATCACCCGTGCCCACCTTCTAATGAGAGTAACTCTTCAACTCATACATTGTTTAATTTCCCTTCGTGCTTACCGAATGATGAATGCTATGATGGTTGTTATGATCCCGTTGATTCTCTTGAAATATCCCTTTTTGATGATGCTTGCTATGCTTGTGGCCAAGATGCCAATATCAATTATGCTTATGGAGATGAACTTGCTATAGTTCCTTATGTTAAACATGAAATTGTTGCTATTGCACCCACGCATGATAGTCCTATCATCTTTTTGAATTCTCCCAACCACACTATATCGGAGAAGTTTACCCTTATTAAGGATTATATTGATGGGTTGCGTTTTACTATTACACATGATGATTTTGATAGATATAATATGCATGTTCTTGCTGCTCCTACTTGCAATTATTATGAGAGAGGAACTACATCTCCGCCTCTTTACGTTTCCAACACGAAAAAATTGCAAGAAACTGTTTATACTATGCATTGGCCTTTACTTTGTGTGCATGAATTGTTCTTTTATGACATGCCTATGCATAGGAAGCCACAGGGGAGGAAGAAAAAGAAAAAACAGAAAGAAAGAAAACAGAAAAGGTGCAAAGGTGATAAGCTGGGGCTTTAAAGCTCCAGCCGCGAACTGTTTTCATTGTAATTTAATTAATACGTCGAGGCGCATTGATACAAGTAGTGCGATAAGCAACATGCTATTTAATATGCCAAAAACCAAGGGAGAGCTACATGTGGGTCCTGAAAAATAGGTACAGTGATTGTTAACGAAATCACCTTGAAAATCCCCCGTACGTCTGTATTTCTCGTCGTCTTGGTGTGTTTATCCTTCAAGAGGACTGATGATCAGGCCATCCGATGGGGCCTGCGGGATTGAGACCTGAAAAGGAAACGAATAAAAGTGAAAGTATGTGTGTATCCGGTGTCGGTTGAGCCATACTGTGGATCACAAACTAGCTATGCCTCCATCGATGCCCATGGAATTTTGAGTGCGTAGTTATGTACGCGTGATACGAATGCCACTACTTGACCGGGACTAAGACAGAGGCCGAATTGCTAGTCTAACTCCTGACGAGCTGAGCTGTCCTGCTGCAGTGTAGTTCGGACCCTCTTGACGGTGTCCGTGGGCTCGGCAGCCGAATTAAGGTTCTGCTTGAGAAGGTCGATCTGTACTTCTGTTGCTAAGGCAGCTATGTGCTCTTCTGTATGGAGGGAGCGTTTCGTATTTCCACTGACTATTATGACGCCATGTGGGCCGAGCATTTTGAGTTAGAGATAAGCATAGTGTGGCACTGCATTGAATCGGGCGAATGCGGTCCGTACGAGCAGTGCGTGATAGCTGCTACGAAAGGGGACTATGTCGAAGATTAACTCCTTACTTCGGAAATTGTCCGGAGATCCGAAGACAACCTCGAGCGTGATTGAGCCCGTACAGCGGGCCTCTACACCTGATATGACTCCTTTGAAGGTAGTCTTTGTGGGTTTGATCTGTGATGGATGAATGCCCATTTTGTGCACTGTATCCTGATAGAGCAAGTTGAGGCTGCTGCCACCGTCCATTAGGACTCACGTCAAGTGGAACCCATCAATTATTGGGTCCAGGACCAGTGCGGCTGAACCGCCATGACGGATACTGGTTGGATGATCCTGGTGATCAAAAGTGATCGGGCATGACGACCATGGATTAAATTTTGGGGCGACTGGCTCTATCGCGTAGACGTCCCTGAGTGCGCGCTTGCGCTCCCTCTTGGAGATGTGTGTAGCATATATCATGTTCACCATTTTGACCTGAGGGGGAAACTTCTTCTGTCCCCCTGTGTTTGGCTGCAGGGGCTCCTCGTCATCGTCCTCGCTCTGCGATCCCTTTTCCTTGTTCTCGGTATTTAACTTGCCGGCTTGCTTAAAAAGCCAGCAATCTCTGTTGGTATGGTTGGCTGGTTTGTCTTGGGTGCCATGGATTTGGCACGGACGGTCGAGTATGCGGTCTAGGCTGGATGGTCCCTGATTGTTTCTCTTGTACGGTTTCTTCCGCTGGCTGGACTTGGAGTCGCTGAATCCGGTGTTGACTGTAGTGTCGTTGGTATTATTACCATTGCTTCGGTGTTTGTGTCTGTTACGTCGAAGCTTGCCATTGCTGTTTTTGGCCTTAGAGGGGCCTGCGTCGCTGGCCGTGTTTTTACTACGAGCTAGCCAGTTATATTCACCTGCACAAAAGCGGGTCATAAGTGCCGTGAGGGCTGCCATGGATTTCGGCTTTTCTTGGCTGAGGTGGCGGGCGAGCCGTTCATCGCGGATGCTATGTTTAAAGGCCGCTAGAGCTTCATCATCTGGACAGTCGATGATCTGGTTCTTTTTGGTTAGGAACCTAGTCCAAAATTTCCTGGTTGACTCTCCAGGTTGTTGGACTATGTGGCTTAAGTCATCGGCGTCTGGTGGCCGGACATATGTACCTTGGAAGTTGTGAAGGAAGGCTTCTTCCAAGTCCTCCCAGCTGCCGATAGAGTTTTCAGGCAGGCTGTTTAACCAGTGCCGAGCTGGCCCTTTGAGCTTTAGTGGGAGGTATTTGATAGCCGGGGCCTTCGGCTTTAGCCTTCTTGTCGGTACTAGGCATGCCCGATCCCTCAACTGTCAGCACTACTTTATCCTTGTGCTTCTTGTTCTGACTGATGGACTCGTCGTCATCCTCCGAGTCGATGTCGACACAATCTTCCTCTCCAGGAAGTTTCCTCCCTTCCTCCACCCGAGCACACTTGTCCACCAAGTTCTAAAGCTCCTTCACGATCTTGGGCAACCGAACGTTCATCTTGGAACGTATCCTGCGGTTGCGCACATTGGACTGGAAGGTAGCTATCATAGCTGTCGGGTGGATATCTGGGATATTTCTGTGGACTCGGTTGAATCTATGCAAGTACTTTCGCAGAGTCTCTCATTTTTCTGTTGGAGAAGTTGCAAATCGCTGGGCCGCCCTGGTTCTTGGTGGCCGCTCATGAAGGCGCCAATGTACTCATGGCAGAGGTCAGCCTAGGTCGAAATGGAGTTCTCTGATAGATGCATCAGCCAAGACCTCATGTTTGGCTTGAGTGCCAAAGGGAAGTAGTTGGCAAACACCTTCTCATCTCTCCCCGGCAGCTTGAACAGCGATGGTGTAGATGCTCAAGAACTCTGTCGGGTTTAGTCTCCCATCATACTTCTCGGGTATCTCTGGCTTGAACGTGCGAGCAGATGGCCAACGGACTTGCGACAACTCACGAGTGAAGGCAGGGCACCCAACCTCGAAAGGCAGGAACCCGCCATCTTCGAGCGCGGGCTCGTTGACGTTGGGGCCATCACACCCATTGGTTCGACGGTGGTTGTCGCGACAGCGATGCGCGCGCCTTCCCTTCGCCTGTCCTCCGGGGCCCGCCGTTGGCCTTGGTGCACTCGAGGGTCGGAAGAGGCCATCAAGACGTCATCGGGTTCTTGATTTTGCGGCTCCTGCACTAATTGCCATGGAGGGGACTACACCGTGAGGGTGGTCCCTTCCTCACGGCCAGCAGTACGAGTCGTCGTCGTCGTCTGGGGAGGCCATGGCGGGCTAGCTCGCTGTGAGCCCCCAGCCTCAGCAAAGCCAATCAAACTCTGAATGGTGGCTCTCCACTCATCCATTTGATCAGCTTCCGGCGGAAACCTCAGTAGCAGCTGGGCCCGTGCCATAGCCTTCTAAGCGGGGCTTGGCATCGACGATGATGATGTGGACTGCAGCGTCGCTTGGCTCCTGACAGTGCCGATGGTGGCTGCGTCGGGCTCCCGTTGTCGGGAACCAGTCGCTGGAATGGCGTGCTGACGAGGTGAAGGCGCGCGCGGGCCAACGACTCCATTCAGAGCATTGGTTGGGCCAGTTTGCTCCGGGGACGGTTCATGTCCTGCGACCGCGCCCACGGCGGGGGCGTCCGTAGGGTTACAATTTGCCTCGGAACGAACGTCACCGCCGTGACTATGCCCCTCGGCCAGGCCAAGAGGGCAGAAGGAATAATCTCTCTATCCTTACCTCGTAGAGCATGGTCGCCAGGATGTTGTTGATGTTGTCCTTCTCCTGTACCTCCCGCTCCTGCTTCAGCCGCGGGGGAGGTGATGACAACGCCACCTTGGCAAACCATGTCCCTCGCAGCGCCCACGTTCATGCACCTCCGCATTCCCCGTGGCGTCGGCGGTCGCGGGCGAGGGGTCCTTCAAGGTGGACGGGTGAGCTGCAGCACCGGACTTCTTCTTGGGCGTCATAGTCGATGGAGCCGTCGATGATGAAAATGGTGGTGAAGATGACGCGCTGCTTACGCTCTCGGGTTCGCGCAAGTGATCCCCCTACCTGGCGCGCCAAAGATGTCGTGGGAAACCACGACAACCTATGGGACCAAGAGCCCCTTTTGGTTTGGCAGGGGATCAGCATGTTGCACAAAGAGCGGAGAAGCGTAAAGCAGCACGACAGAGATCACGCAGGCAGTTTTACCCAGGTTCGGGCCGTCACGAGGCGTAAAACCCTACTCCTGCTTTGGTGGATTGATGGTGGAGAAGCGATGCGCTCTTGCTCGGCAAGGTTTCCTCGGGGCTTAGTCACTTTTGTCACTTTGCAGCTTGACACCGCACTGATCGATGACTTGTGTCGCTCGTGAGGTGGAGCGGTGGAGTGGTTTGCCTCCACGAGCCCCGGCAGGCCTGCCGGGATGATTTGGGGGCTTGCTTCCGGGGGTAATCTCATCCTCGCCAGGTTCGGTTGCCCGGCAAGGGAGGTTCTTCTCATAGTTGTATCTTGCCTCTTTGGCTAGTCTTGGTCTTCTTAATCTGCACTTTGATCCTTCAAAGAGAACTGAGCTCTCGTGATCTGATCTGATCTTGGTGCTGAAGTCTTGTTCTTGCACCTGTGCACGGTCTGGGCAATGGACCTAGGGTTCGTTGCACCCATAAGGAACATGTTAAAGAACAAAAGAGGAAGCATATTCTTGAGGTTCCGCTTCTTTGCATATAATGTTGGTTGCCCACTCATGATGAATCACAACGCACAAAGAAATGCAATTCCATGATGTCTCTCTAAATGTGGCCACATGCATTTGGAAAATCAAGTGGGAGCACTAGCCGACCAATTAAATGTGTGTCTGTTAACTAATATCAGTATCATATCACAATCCATATTTGAAGAAGTAAGATTTGGACTTATGATTGGTGTGTTGTTTAGCTTCAAGAGTGGACTGCTGCTAGTGCGAAACAAAGCAACTACACAGATCATAGTGTAGATATAACAGAAAAACCGTAAGCATCACAGGTAAAATCAGGAAAGTGGAGCTTGCTGGAAAATATGGGCTACTATTTTTGATACAGCTAGAAAAGCTTCGGATACCACCTCTCTTCAACTGAAGGTGTGGTACTGTTAATATCAGTGTAACTCTCAAAGGCGACACAGCTCCCCACATTTCCTTACTAATCTTATAGGATTCAAGTGGGCAGGCACTACAATTCATATTCCTATATTTACAAAATCCTACGAATCAAAGAGGTCCGAAGAGTTGAAAGTGTCCATCACAACCGACCGAATGACCTCTACACTGTCCCTACTCCTCTTCACTACAAGAAACATATAGTACTACTATCATACTCCCTCCGTTCCAAAATATAAGTCTTTGTAAAGATTTGCACCATGGATCACATGCAGATGTATACAGATACATTTTAGAGTGTAGATTCACTCATTTTGCTTCATATGTAGTCCATGGTGGAATTTATACAAAGACTTGTATTTAGGAACGGAGAGAGTACTTATTAAAAAAGAACAGAAGAGAAACATGCTAAAGAAGAGCAAGCAGATTTTGCATAATAAAATGTTCGTTACGCAGTGCCCACACATGATGAACCAGAGCACATTAAGAATGCAACTCCCTGATGTCTCTCTATATGTGATGCACGTGCTTTTCGAAAGTAAAGTAGGAACATTAGCTGACCAATTAAACGTTATCTATTTTAGTAATATCAACATTATATCAGATTTATATTTGAGCAACAAGTTTGAAATTATGAGTGGCACATTGTTTAGCTTGATGGATTGAGAGCAGTGCTAAGCAACTATGATAATGGTACTGAATATAAAGGAATGTCTGCATGCAAGTCGCGTGAATTTCGTCATTTGGGTCAGTCGACCATTTCAGATGGTTGGATGAAGATCCTACGTCTCCTAAGCCATCTTCTTCCTCATATCTGATTCTTTCCCTACAGAACACAGCACGGGCCGCCGGCCAAACCACCGGCCCCGACCCCCCTCCCCTGAAACGCCCCCCGCCGTCTGTGTTCCTCCGCCACCCCAACCCCCCACCCTCGCCCCCACCCGCGTCGAGTTTTCTACGTTTTGGCGAGGCCTCACCACCGCCCCCCACAACCACCGCCCCCCACAACCACCGTCCCCACCCGAGCCCCTCCCTTTCCTCTGACAAACTCCGGCGAGCTCTCAAAAATCGACTGACCCAATTTTGAAATTTAGTCTACAATTATTTAACTAGTGTGGAATAAGGCCAACCCGACTTCCATATATAAGGCCAGCCCGGCTCCATTTTGGGAGCAGCGTCAGGCATGTCGGTGGCTCGTTTTGGTAACGACGGTGATCCAAGGACCTTGACGTAATCTTTACTCTGTGTCTAGATGCTTTTGTATTTCTGGTGAACTTTTTATAATCGATCTTAGTTCTTTTTGTAAAAAATAAAAATAAAAAATCTTCAGGCCTTTCTAAATGAGATAGGAAGAGCACATTATGATGGCTTTATAGCAGCCAATTCGGACAACCGGCGACCAAATATTTCTTGTCCCATCAACTAATCATCCCCAACCAAATTCAAGCGGCGCCCCTCCAGCACCGCCACCATGATCCCGTGCCACCGGCAGCTGGCTTGCCGGTGTGGAGCGGAAGATCCCGGAGCGGCATTCTTCTCCTTGGAAGAAGATCCACTGGGAAGGTGCGTCCCGGGCGTGTTGAGATTTGTGAATGAATAAGTCGAACCGTCTATTCCATTCCATTGATGATTAGTACAGGATTTACACTAGTAATCGTGTACGTGCAAATGCACGTATCTAAAATTGATCCTTATTTAGTTTTTACGCTGGTAATAAATCTAAACAAGAACATCACTAAATAACATATATCCTTTATTCAAAATTGTTTCCACACCCCAGAAATGCAAAGAAAAAAAAATTCCAATTATCATTTGCATGCAAGCCACATATCGATCAAAGCAAATAGTGGAAAAAAATATTTCAAGCACAGGAAACTTGTAGTTTTTGTATGCACAATTTTATCCGACCAAGTACAGTTTTATAATTTATAAATATAATTCTTCACTTTCCAGATTTAAATATTAAGGAATCCTGCTACTATAGAGATCTTATTTGAAGATGAGACCATTCAAATATGTTCACACAGATTTTTTTGTTACAGCAATATGTTCACATGGTTCACAACAAACAGCAATAACGAACTCTTTATATTAGTATTTGAATTATACATCGGAAAAATGAATTCAGGTCTATGCCTATATGATCGGCTTACAATTCCATGCATGACTCGATTCCATTGTTTGATGCTCCATTCAGCTCTAACTCTTCCATATAACAAGACATACTTTGTATCACTCTTCACATCTTCTCATTGATGGCAAAAACATGACTATTGTGGCAACTACGCCACCACTTCATATCCAAACACAAGATGAAATGGATGGAAGATGGGAAGTACCTGTCAGCATCTCCCCTACTCCCAAGATTATGCTTCCGCCTCTCTTTTCCCCCTTCTCTTGATTCTTTTTGTCAAACAAACAACATGAGTTGAAACTCAACCAAGCAAAACAGAAAAAACAAAGAAAATATAAAAACATGAGTAAACCTTATATCACTTAAATGCAAATCAGGATATCGTGGGTGCCTTGCCGCTGATTATGTTGCACTTGTTGGACAGCTCAACCTGAACACCATGTGAAATTACCTAGAAGGTTCAGAACTCTGGTGGTTCTGCAAGCAAATATCTTGTCTGGATATAATAGTTCTTGGGACAAACCTGAAAACTTTATTAGGTGCCTCTATGCACTATGAGGCCTTGCAGTTTTAGCTCGCCCCAACAGTATGGACATGGAAATCAGGTATCAACATGAAATTATGTAGGAAGATTCTATATATTTTTGTAGGTGGAAGAAGAAATTTCGATTAGTAGTTGCTACAGGTATATATGTACTGAATCATTGTACATACAGTATTATATATCAATCTAGTAAAAGTGGCGACAAGGCTGTCCATATTGCAACATTGTACAAATACTAAGATATTTGGTCAAGATAACACATCGATTCACAAAACCATGTCCCCAAAAGTGAGATCATCCTTCTGCATATTTGCACGGCAACACATTATAGTCAGACATATGGAAGAATTATTTGCATGCCGAAATCATACCATTAGAATCCGTTAATATGAAGAAATATATACTTTTCTAATGTACTTCAATCATCAAAAGCATACTGGTTAAGAAATAGGAGTTAATCTGAAGCATGTGTCTTGTTCTTAACTTCTCTGATCTGGCTGTTGCTCACTCCTCCTTCCAGTATTATACTCTGTTGACATCCTCTTTCAGAAACACATTCAGTCATGGGGCAGCAGCAGCATGATCATAAGGCTTTGGATATTGCTAGAAAGAATCACATAACGGTCATTCATGGGGCAGCAGCAGCCTGATCTGTTGAATACCAATTTGGACGCATTCACAACCTAAAAAAACACGGTTGGTGATCTGCAAGTGTGTTTGTGTAATAAGAAATACCAAGAAATGCTATCAGTACATCACAAATGAAATATTTGGTTGCTTTCTTTGACGTTTAACAATCAAATGTTTTGATGTCACCAGACATATAAGCATCTAACTTTTCACGCAATAATAAACTTGAATAGAGACGGTGAAAATGCTTGAGCAATTAATATGTACACAAACAATACCTTGCTCAAAAGGATTTATGAGGTAACATTGGATGATAATTAAGAAAATCAAATCATCAACCTATCTGTAGCTGCACAAAATGATATGGCATCTGTAGGTGTAGGCTCGCCTCTCCTAAACTATAGCTTGGAGATGAGTTCTTATATCTGCATCAAATCACATGATAAAAGAAACTGAAACCAAAACTACGAGGAAATGCATACATGAACGTTTACCTCTATGTTTCTGGTGTAAACTTTGTAATTCCAATTCTCCGTGTCCCTTTCCTCCAATAGAGACACAATAAAGTGCCACATCCTAATTGAATCACTGACATCGTGAGAGATGGAGTGTTGTGCGGGAAAGCTACCTCCTCGGCTCTTCCCTGCATTGAAATGTCAACCCATCAAACATACAATACTGGTCTTCTATTGCAAAGAAGAATTATGCTAGATTGCAGGAAGTCATAAAAGATGCAAGTTCTGCTCAAAGTAAGTAGAATTGGTTGGTGATTTTTTCAGTAGAACATAAACTTCAGAAAATAAAGAATAATAAAACAGAGAGATTTCTTGCTCATCATAATCACCTCAATCTTCGAGAGACAGCCGGAGGCCTTATCCACTCCGTATCCCACCCATTATGTCCACTTGGTTGTTGGTGTTGCTGCGGTCAGTGGATGTGGCTGCCCCGGCGGCGGCGGCGACCGTGGCCGTGAACTCACGGCTCAATCGCCATGAACTGCTCCTAGGAGGAAACAAAGCGGTGAATGCTGGCAGTTTCCTACGCGATCAACACATCGAACGCGGTATTTGTTCAGGGTGTGAATAGCGGTTTGGGGCTTGGGCAGCGGTTTCAGAGGGTGGATATCCCAGATCCGGCGACCCTGAAGTCGTGGAACATGGCATTGGTGATGCTGACATCGGCTTCCTCGTCTACCCAGCAGAGGGAGACGGTGGTAGAGGGTGTGACGATGGCATACGTGTGGCAGCGGTTGAGCAGAGGACCTTCCAGTGGCCTTCCTGCGCGTAAGAAGAGGCCGGCGCTAGAAGGATGTGGCGAAGGCGTGCGCATGGCGGCGGCCGGGTGCGTCAGCCTGTCGGGACATGCGGCGGGGAGGAGGAGCAGTTTTCTAATGGAGTGGCGGCCCTGCGGGCGGCACCCCCGCGTTCGTGCGTAGATGCGGCGTTGAGGGGAGCAGTTTTCTAATGGAGCCACGAATGGGCACGGGATTAGCAGCGAGGGTGAGCGGTTCTGGACGTGGACAAATCGTTATGGAGGTGTGGGTCGATCGGTGGGACTGGTGGCTTGTTAGCGTTAAACATAGAAAGACCGTGGATCGTTAGATCGTGTGATTAGGTGGCTGAGATGATCTGGATCTGCCCCTCTCGTGCTTTTATAGTGGTAGTAGATAGTAGATGTCTGGATCCGTGACCACCTGGTACAAGATGGTCTAGACGGTGGTACAACTGACCATGAGCACGAAATGTATATACACCGGTTCTTGCCGCGGTGTTGACCCGCTGGTCAAGGGTAACTCCAAGACTTGTGAAGGAGAAGTGGGAGTTGAAATATCGAATGTGTTGTCTAAAGTATTTTGCATCCTGGTCTACCTGGCTTGAAAACAATCGTTGCAGCTCTTGAGAAACCTCTGGGATACATACCTTAACTTTACCTTTTCTGCAACAGAAGGCTGGACCTTCATACTGGAACCTCATTGCTCCACAATGGACACAGTCTTTTACTGGCTTCAAAACATGATGCTTAGTTGGTAATTGGTAGATTCTTGTAGACATAGTCATAAGGATCATCAGCCGCAAAAGCCTGTTGTGAAACATTAGGTGTCACTCTGTATGATTCAAACTCATGACCTGCAATAATATTGGAGTCAAAAATACATCACAGTCTGCAAGATATAAGGGTATATGCATTCATGGTATAGGTCACCTTGTCCAGTAAATATCCTGCATTCATCATCATCATCATCATACACTGGTTGCCCATCCTGTGTGTCGTGCAAGCATTCTAGGAAAGCAATAACATTAAATCAGCTTCATGTTTGGATGTGAGCATCATCATTTCTCCTATTGAAAAATTTAGTACTGTAACGCGAGGATATAGATTCACCCAAAAGTTTTTAAGCTAGATTCAGTAGTTTTTAAACACTGGAATCTCTAAAAAAGACTTGTATTTAGGAATGGAGGGAGTATACACCACAATTACAACACACGGGAAACTACACAGTGCCGTATAAAGGAATTAAGTAATGGGACAGGAATAATGAAAGGAAATATACCGTCCACTTCGGCAGGGGGCTCCATAGGCTCTAATATTCCAGCATCATAGGATTCTTCACCATTGCCGTGGCAACCTGGTTGCACACCGCCGACACGATAGAAACAAAGTTGAATATCACATGGCAGGTGCAGTCAATTACCACGCAAACACAGTTATTTTTGACAAAAATTGAAGATAAATGGTCTTTTAGTGGGACTAATTAAATTACATGTAAGATCAATGGCATGTGTAATTGGGGAGGGGACTGCAGATCCACCTGTTGGCTCAGCAATGTAGGACTGTTCAGATGATGCATGGCGTTTTCCCATCTTATGCACACGTTTCCTCTGCAAGACAACTTCTTTTTCTTCCGGCGTCATTTGATCATATTGTTCTCTCATGCGACGCCGTTTCTTCTCAGAAGATGCCTCTGAATGGGATACATGTGGTCAGGAAACTGTGTCTATACAATCAAAATGGGTCAATCAGTACTGAATCCTCGGCATACCTTTCATTTGAACAGAGCTAAGTGTTCGAGGCAGAAAGTTTTCTTGTATGTGCGCTCCTTGAGCTTGTGACATGTTAAATACCCCATGAACATCCATCGTTTGTCGTTCGTAAGTGGGATTTGTGTGCAGCCAATCAATATGACCATCTATCTGCATAGATGACCCACTGCATGGCGAGTTTAGCATATCGTTGACAACAGATTGTGCTGTTTAAAGATAAGCAATACCTAGAGAAAGACAGTGCATCGTATGGCTTTCATATGGTTGAAGATGAGCAATACGTACAGAAAGATGGTGCATCATATGGTGCTAGAAAATATTTGTTGAAATTACCAGGTGATACTTGGACGCTAGTGGTTGCAGCTTTCTTCTCTAGTCGAGCGATCCGGAGCTTCTTGCAGTGCTCTGCTTTCTCCTCGTCGGATAGACATTAATACCACGTTTCAGAGCTTCGTTTTTTGCGCCCAAGAGCGACATCTTCAGATGGATGGTCGGTATAAGCCGAGGTTGCAGCTGCATGTATGATACGTATGATAGGTTAGTCTCTCAATATAGTAGTGTACCATAGAATATTGAAACAATAGTCAGAATATTAAAATTGCAGCATGTAAAGATAAAGAACGAACCGGTTGTGTTTGAGTTGGCTATGTTGCTCAAAGGGGGCCGTGGCACATCCGGTGATGAAGAAGCAGGTGTTGGAGAGACCTCCTCAGGGTTAATACTAATGACAAATGCAGCCTTCTTGTGTGCTCGGGCCATACGCCGCTTCTGGTTGTACTCCGCTCTCTTCTCATCGGACATTCGTGCATACCAATTTTTACCACTTTTTGGTTTTTCAACATCTTGATTTACAACTGAGTTGGTTATGTTGCTCAAAGGGGTTCGTGGCATATGCAGTGACGAAGAAGAATGTGCTTGATTTGCAGTCTCCTGAGTAGGTGTATTCGTCGGATCTTTACATGGGGAACGATCCCCTGATTGTAACGCATGCGGACAATGATTCCTCATCTGTGGCATGAATGGTTAACATCGTACATCATTAGTAATATTCACGCAATATTGAGAAGCTCAATTCTTAAATGTTGCAAACAAAGTAAGCAGAATCTCAAGTAAATATTAATATGTGACGAAAAGGATCTCTGTCATGAATGGGAAACATCGTACATCATTAGAAATATTCATGCAAGAGAAGCTCAATTCCTAAATGTTGCAAACAAAGTAAGCAGAATCTCAAGTAAATATGAGTATGCGCAGTTAGTTAGGGAGGAAGAGGAAACATAATTTGTTTTCATTATGTCAAAATTATATATTTCAATATATTTCAAAATGGCATTCAGTTTTGCCGCATCTGTTTTTGAATGTTGAAACATATATGAAACATATTTCATGAATCTTGAAACATATTAGCTTGCACAAAAAAAAGAACTACATTATTTTCCCGTATAAAATTCAAGAAAGCGATAGCAGCAGACTGGTTAAGAGTAGAGGCTTGAGAAGATGTTGCAGAGGTGTGGAAGAAGGTAATACTGAAAAATAGAATTTTATAGGTCAAAGCAAGTTGCATATCTAAGTGGAGATGAAAGGTTTAATGTCATGAGTGTACCAAGCAGAGAGCATCTATTTTCTATTTTGCAAGCAGAGAGGCTGCAGGGTGGCTTGAGAAGATGTTGCAGAGGTGTGGAAGAAGGTAATACTGAAAAATAGAATTTTGTAGGTCAAAGCAAGTTGCATATCTAAGTGGAGATGAAAGGTTTAATGTCATGAGTGTACCAAGCAGAGAGCATCTATTTTTCAGGTGGAGGGAAAAGAGAGTTGGCAAGTTGCTGACATGCCAAAACCTCATCCACCTCCTCATAGGGTAATGCCAGGAAGAAAGAAGACAAAAAGAAGAAGAGAAGAAGGTGAGAAACCTCACGGGAACAAGCTTTCAAAGAAAGGCATTAAAAAAAGGCATTAAAATTGCTTGTTCTATGTGTGGGAGCTTTACTCATAACAAGAGAACCTGTGAGCAGAATCCAAACAGAGGTAAGAAACAAAATGCTAGCTACACAAGAGCAGCAAAAAGAGCAAGGAGAAAGAAGCAAAAAGATTTAGGAAAAAACACACAGCAGGTAACTGTTATCTCTGAATTTTAATGTGATATATGTTCACTCTGAAAGTACTGATCATTTTGTTTCAGGTGGTACACCCAGGGAAGAGGACAAAGAAGCAACCAACATCTACTTCAGCAAGACCATCTTCTCAAGAAAGAAACAATCAGCCGCAAGTCAAAGTGCAATGCCTACTGCATCTTCTCAACCAGTTCCAAGGGGAAGCCACAGTAGGAGTCGCAAACAGGGCTTCTTCAAGCTCACAGCAGATGCAAGTGCCAAGAAATAACATGCTGGAATGGCTTCTCACTGGGAAAAAGTGAATGCCCGGATTGTTTTTCAATGTCACGTAGTTGATGTGTGACACAAGATAGAAGTGTGTGCTTTTATTTGATGTGAAACATCAAATTCCTTGACAATTAAGTGTCGTTTGTGGAGTTTTGCATGTCAAAGACCTGTAGCTTTTATCAGGTTGAACCTGAGTATGCCATGGAACTTATTGTGTGAAATTAAGTTCTTCAATGCTATGGAAATTTGCTATCTATTTCTGAATTTGATGCCAATAATTTGTACACTTCTGATAAAATATCTTGCAACACACTATTCCATACAGAACAGTACAGTGATAAAATATTTGCTGTCAAAAGTTTCCTTCTTTTACATAGCATTGCATACAGAACAGTATAATGATCAACAATTTGCTCTGAAATTATATTGCTGTAGTACACTGCTGAAAAATTACAAAGCTCACACTAAGTCCATTGGGAGGCGAAGAGGCTGGGTCTGGGTCGAACCGGCTCGAGGGCGTCGTTTAGACCACACCCAGCAGGCCCAGTCCGACGTGGCCGGTCGATGGGCCCATCCCAGGCGCCACATATGCAAAACCACCTTCCCAAACCACTTAAGTGGGTGCCAGGGGGTGATATGTCCAGTTTAGAATAGTTCAAGGGATTAAGAACTCGGTTTTAAACATTGGGGGGTTATGTGATCCAAACGGGATACTTCTGGGGGTTATCTATACTTTTTTTTCATTTTTAACTAAAACTACAATGTGCAGATTATATATTTAGATTATAAATTTGAGTAGTTGTCACAAAACAAAACATCGCTGCCAATACTATTGTGGATAACCCAATATAGCAAAATTTAGGCAACTTCAGGAGCATAGCAACACAATGGGATGGGAAGGTAAGCAACAAAACTTCAAAATATGAGTTGCTTGAACTACAAATTTCCGAAATCCTCACTAATTCAATATGTCCTCGTAAATTTCAGGAATCCTGATGGCAGCTATTTGTCTATATGCTGACAGAATTTGAAATTGGTTTGCTTGATTCTCTGAGTATAGAAACTTACTTGCGAATCCGGCGGAGTGGCAGCGTGGCGGCGTGGCGGAGGCGACGACCCACGGCGGGGCGGCTCCGGCAGCTACAGAGGCTCCCGGCGACCCGCGGCTCCGGCGGCGCGCGGTGAAGAGCGCGGGCGGAGGCGGCGACCCGCGGCCGGGGAGGCTCCCGTCCCGGCGACCCACGGCAGCGGTGAAAGGCGCGGAGGCAGCGGTGAAGGGCGGGCGGAGGCGGCGACCCGCGGTGGGGAGGCTCCCGTCCCGGCGACCCGCGGCAGCGGTAAAAGGCGCGGCTGCGGGAGGAGGTGCGGGAGAAGGAGGAGGTCGTGCGGGGGCGGTTTTTTTTTACTGCGGGGCGATTAGCGATCGATCGTGGCTCGTTGCGTGGTTGGTAGCGTTAAACACATAATGATTAAGGATCATTAGATTTTGACGATGGATGGCTGTGATTTGTTTGGATCTGCCTCTCTCTTCTTTTTATAGTGATAATAGATAGTAGATAGTAGATAATAGATACTCCCTCCGTTCCAAATTACTTGTCTTGGATTTGTATAGATACGGAGATATCTAGCACTAAAATGAGTCTAGATATATCTGTATCTGGACAAATTCAAGATAGGTAATTCGAAACAAAGGGAGTAGTAGATAACGCTACGAACAGCCACGTCCGTTCGTGGGGAACTGGTGTTTCTCCTCGGTGCAGCGGCGGTTGGGGATCGCAGGAAGGAGACGTTCGTGCGTGGGTGGCGGTTATCAAACCGAAGGAGTTAAAAAACTGGCGGGGCGTCAGACGAACATGGGAGTTTGAACCTTTATGAACAGGAGAAGTTACTACCACGATGCACCATTGCCTGCAGTTACCGAGCGCCCCATCTCCATAAACCCAGTGATGCCTTGTACAATGAAAGATGCTTAAAGAAATATTTTAAAAAATAAAACAAGATTTTCTGAAGCACCGGTGTCTATTTCTATAGAAAAGACATTTAGTTAAGCATTTATCCTGTACAAATAAACACCGATACTTAAAAAAAATTCGGTTTATTTCTCTAATCATCTTTCCTCAGCACCTACACGGCGTGATAGTGTGGGACGCGGGCTTACCCCTCGCCAGTCGCCAGTTGCCGACCATGGAGAAGGAGGCCGCGGGGGAGGCGCGCGAATCCCATGGGTACGCCCGGAAGCGGGCACGGAGCGGCGGCGGCGGCGGCGGTGGCAGCGAGGATTTCATCACCAGACTCCCCGACGACATCCTCGGCATCACCATCTCCCTCCTCCCCACCAAGGACGGTGGCCGCACGCCCATCCTCTCCCGCCAATGGCGCCACCTCTGGCGCTCCGCGCCTCTCAACCTCGAGGTCAGCACCCGACCCCCCGGCGCCGCCGGCCCCGTCCCCACTCCCTCCCGCGTCCCACCCTCCGCTGTCTCCCAGATAATCTCCCAGCACCAGGGCCCCGCGCGCCGGTTCTCCTTCCACTGCCGCGGCGCCGACGACCTCTGCGCCCAGGCGGAGAGCTGGCTTCACTCCCGGGCCCTCGCCAACCTCGAGGAGCTCGACATCGCTCACGCCAGCCCCCGGCTGCTGGCATCAGTGTTCCGCTCCGCATCCACCACCATCCTGGCTGCCAAGATCAACGGTTGTGATTTCCCCGGCGAGATTGTGCCGGCCATGAATTTCCCCAATCTCAAGAAGCTCACCCTGTTTCACACTTCCATCTCGGAGGACGTCTTGCACGCGCTGCTCTCCGGCTGCCATGCCTTGGAGAGCTTATACATGGCCGAAGTTTCTGCTGCTGGTCGCCTCCGTGTTAGCTCGCCGACTCTTAAGACCATTATCTTCAGTCATAGCTCTAGTGAAATGGTGGAGATATTGGGCCCTTTCATAGCCGCCGTCTCCAATATCCTACTCTTCCAGGTAGCAGCAACGTTGTCATCTAATCTTGCATTCGCCACACCGACATGCAGATGATAATTTTTATGTCCATTGTTTGCTTTCTTCAGGGAATAAGCCCGGTCAGCTCGGCAAACTCCATGCGCACCGTAAAGGTTTTGGCTCTCAGATCTTCTGCAGATAAGCTGCATGCAGTTCTTAACATTCTCAGGTGGTTTCCCTGTTTGGAGAGGCTCCATGTCACCGTGAGTACTCATTTTTGCTTGCTTTAAGTGTCTGATTTGATTCACATAGTATAGTCTAGTTAGCTACTGCCATAACATATGCCTCTTCCTCCCATGTCGCAGTTTGGTAAACACCATGATATGGATCAGCAAAATGAGCCTCAGCATGACCCACTACATCCAATCGAATGCCTTGAGGCCCATCTCAAAAAAGTGGTGTTTAAGCCATTCGAGGGCTATGGGAAACAGGTTGAATTTGCCAGGTTCTTTGTATTGAATGCAAAGGTGCTAGACAAAATTGAATTTGAAGCGTATAATCACTACGGCATTGAAATGGTGGGTTATGAGCACAAGCTGCTACAAGTGGAAAACAGAGCCTCTCGACACGCTCGGTTTGTATTCAAGACTATTTCATACTGACCGAGTACCATGTCAATAAGCATAACCATGATTGGTCGGTCAGTAGCCGACCCCTTCCGACAGTCTCTTGTGCTCATTCGGTAGATGGTGTTGATACCTGAAGATTACACCATCTTCCACTGTCTGCTCTGTTTCTAGTCTATAGTTGCTTTGTAGTTCCAGTAACTTATTGTATTGAAGTTTGAGTTTACTGAATGTAACTTAGTGCCATCTGTCTTGTACAAATTAGCTACTCCCTCTGTAAAGAAATATAAGATCTTGTAGATCAGTAGCTAGTAATTTTACTCTTTCCTAGAGCAAGTAAAGCATTGGATTTGGCCAAGGACCTGGAAATAATGTTGGCTTTGGCAGGGATCCTTGTGTGTACTGCTTCATGCTTGTCAACTTGTTTTCTGCATTACTGCCAGAGAGATTTAGTTTTTCTAGACATGTTTGTTGCTTGCAAAACCAGGCTTTTGCTGGATCCTTGTCACTGTGGCCTGTGGGTGGGGTAGGCTATCCTTAGGTAGAAGAGATCCGAGTTCTTGAAAGAACAGTTTTGACTAGATTGGCTCCATTTTTGTTGCTGGGCGTGCATAGTTTTCCAGTACTGAGTGGCATGTTGTAGAGCTATGGTGTTTATATTAGGGCATGTATAATGGTTGATATGATAGTTTTATCTTAAACCTTGCATGTATGATGACAATAAAACATGTATACAATGGGTTATCTCATAGTCTTATCTAAAATAACTAGTTATTCCTAAAATCATGGTGACACATATCGAGCTAAGTGATCATCTCTTAAATAAGAGAAGACAAATATTTTTTTATGGATTCTCTCTCCTACACCTCAGCAATTATCCTATGTAGTGCACCTAAGATAGCACCATTGTACATGCCCTTAGAGCATAAGTATTCCCAAAACAGGGTAGTGAACATTTGGTACTCTCTCCGTCCCATAATATAAGAACGTTTTTGACAAGCGTAAAAAATGTTTTTATATTATGGGACAGAGGGAGTATATACTAACTAGTGCAAGATGGCTGGGAATAAGGATGCTAGTGTACAAATTGCGGTGGGCACAGTTTTTTCTTTTCTTTTGAATACAATATTGTAGGAATGCTGTTGAGTGGAGCCAAGCTCATTGCATGGCAACCGCGCTCAGGTGCTCAAGGATTTATTTTAGAAACATGGATATTACGTCAAACATGTGCAGTTTTCAGTTTTTTTTGAAACGGAGGCAAAAGATTTGTCTCATATATTAAATAAGGAGGAGAGAGAGTTTGTTACAATACACACCCAAGTTACGGCATGACAATTATTCTTGCAATAAAAAAGACCCTAGTTTCTTTGCCCCAGCTTTGATCCAAAGGTTTGCCTCGTCTTCAATGATGCTGAGCAAGATTTGCGGAGGTGCGCTCTTTTGCCTGAACACTCTTGCGTTGCGCTCATTCCAGATGACCCATGACACTAGCATGGTAATCGATGTCTTTACTTTTCTATCGGTGGTGCCCGTGGTGCATGTGCTCGCCCACCAGGCATGAATGGAGTCAAACATGTGCCATGTAGACGTGTCCATGTCGTGGATGCGAAATTTCTGGATAGCCATGTTCCAAAGCCTGAGAGTGAAGCGGCATCTGAAGAAAAGATGAGGGCCACATTCCTGCATCCGTCGGCACAAGGGTCAGGGGCCACAGTTAGGCCATCCTCGCTTCTCCAATCTGTCAGCAGTCTAGATCCTATCCTGAAGCGCGAGCCAAGCAAAGAACTTGACTTTTGGTGGGGCCAAAGCCTTCCAGACCATTTGGTCCATGGGGGAGAGGACCAAGCCCAAAAATTGTGCCTTGTAAGCGGAGGCCGCGGAGTAGTGCCCAGATTCCGTGTGCTTCCATAGGATGTCATCCTCAGTGAGCTCATCCAGGTGCACCTCGTGCAGCAGCATCCAAAGGGTGAAGAATTGCGCAACATGCTTGATGGAAACCGATGCGGGCGGTCTGATTTTGAGAATCCACACATTGTCCTTGAGGGCCTCCCGTACCTTCCAGTGCTTCCGGGAGGAAGTCTCGTAAATGAGCGGAGCAATGTCTTTGGGCTTGCGACCAAGGAGCCAATGGGAGTCCCAAAATGGAGTCTTCGCACCGTTCCCAATCGTGATGGTGGTACAGGCGTAGAAAAAGTTGAGGTCCTCCTCATCGCACGGGTTCCCACTCCCGATCCACAACTTCGTGGGCTCTTTCCACTCGTACCAAGGCCACCGCAAACGCAAAGTCCGCGTGAACTTGTTGGTGTTGAGGACCCCTAGTCCACCATAGGCGAGCGGCTAGCTGACAACATCCCAATTGACCTTGCACTTTGCCCCGGATGTCGTATCCGACCCCAACCATAGAAAGGCCCGCTCAAGCTTGTCGATGTTTTGCAGAATGGTGGGTTGTATGACAAGTGGCATGATGAAGTAGATCACTTGGGAAGCGAGGACCAACTTAACAAGGGTCGCGCGGCCAATGGTGGTGATGTTTTAGCCGTCATATGTAGTCAGTCTACTTGCCACTTTATCGACAAGAAATTGTAGGTCGGCGAGCTTCAGCTTCCACACAGATAGCGGGAGTCCCAGGTAGCGGAGCGGAAAGGAAGCCCTGACAACCGGTAGCCCTTGCGTGATGTGGCCCCGGTCAAGGTTGTCGCACCGAATGGGGACCATTGAGCTCTTATGGAAGTTGGTGCGAAGGCCGGTGACTTCACCAAAACCTCGCAGAATGGCCGCGAGGTTGTCTACGTCTCTTTTGATCGGCGCTACAAACACAGCCGCATCATCTGCATAGAGAGAGGTTCGCCCCATGACCCCTCTCCCTCGAACCTTGTGAAGAAGGCCCTTCCTTGTCGCCACATCAAGGATTTGCCTCAATGGGTCAATAGCTATCACAAAAAGGAGGGGAGAGGCGGGGTCCCCTTGCCATAGTCCCTGGTCATGCTTGATGGGGGTACCAGCTACCCCATTCAAGAGGATCCTTGAAGATGAGGAGTATAGAAGAGCCGCAATCCACTCTCAAAATTTGCTTGGGAAACCTCGCCTCCAAAGGAGGTCAAGCAAGTACTCCCATTTGACAAAGTCAAATGCCTTGCAGATGTCCAGCTTGAAAAGGAGAGAGGGAGTCTTGCTCTTGTGTAGGCGCCGCGCAAGGTTTCTAACATGCATGAAGTTGTCGTGGATGCTCCGTGTTTTGATGAATGCACTTTGAGCGTTGGAGACGAGGGCGGACATGTGCGGACCAAGCCGGATAGCGAGCACCTTCGCGATGATCTTGGCGATTGCATGGATGAGGCTAATGGGCCTAAAGTCGACGATGCTCTCTGCCCCATCCTTCTTGGGAAGCAACACAATATTCGCAAAGTTGAGTCAGTGTAGGTTTGTTGTGTGGAGGGAGTCAAAGCGTTGAATCACCCTCATGAGGTCGTGCTTGATGATGCCCCAACAATTTTTGTAGAAGAGGCTGGTGAAGCCATCTGGCCCAGGCGCCTTGTTGCTAGGCATGCTATTAATCGCCTCGATGACCTCCGCCTCAGAGAGGGGAGCATCAAGCTCACGCAGGTCATGCGACTCCAGATTGAGCTCCTCTCAATTGAAGTCCTTCGTGCTCCCGCTTCCTCTTTTCATTACTTGCGAGAAGTGGTCATGGATTATCTTCTACTTGGCATTGTGTTCGGTCACCCACCCTTGATCCTTCATAATCCGGTGAATATAGTTTTTCCTCCTTCTCGTGTTAACGCGACGGTGAAAGAATTTGGTGTTGGCATCCCCTTCCTTAATGTTTGTGATTCTAGCACACTGCTTTTTACGTGCTTTCTCCAGCGCGCCCAAGCTTATGACCCTTCTCTTAAGCCGAGCTCGAAGGTTGCACTCCCCAGGGGAGAGCAACCTTCCCTCCTGAGCAATGTCGAGGCAGAGGATCACCAAGAGGGCACATGGAGGTGGATCTTGGCTTTAGAGAAGGGCCTCTACTCCATTCCGTGAGACGCGTCGCCATTTTCTTGAGATTGTGGAAAAGGATCATGTATGGGTCGGTATGCTCAACTGGCTCGGCCCATGCCTTGTGGACCACGTCATAGAAGCCTGGCATAGAAGCCCAAAAGTTCTCAAATTTGAAGGTCCTAGGCCTCCTTGGCCCCTTATCTTCAGCAAGAAGAAGCGGGCAGTGGTCGGAGAGGGACGAGGAGAGTGCATGTAACACGTGGTCGTTGAATGTTTTGTCCCACTCTGCATTGCAAAAGAAGGAGTCGAGCTTGCAAAGGGTTGGACCTCTCATTGCTCCATGTGAATCTCCTATTCTGGAGGTGGATTTCTTTGAGCTCACAACTATGGAGAGTTGCACGGAACCAATTTATACGGTTGCAGTTCACGTTCCTCTTGTTTTTATCCCTTGCCCGGTAAATCTGGTTGAAATCCCCGGAGACGATCCAAGCCACACCAGCGGGTGGCTTTTGGCCAATGAGCTCGGCAAAGAACACATCTTTGAGCGAGTGGTCGGTGGGGCCATAAACGGTGGTTATCTTGAAGCTCACACCTGAGTCACTGACACGGACCATGGCCGAGAGGCAGAAGGTGGTGATGATGATGCTGGACATCTCCACCAAAAGGTCATCCCAAAGAAGAAGGATACCACCCCTGGTGCCATTTGCTGGACGTTGTGCGAAGCTACGCAGCCTATGCCCCCCCTCCCAAGAAAGCAGCCGTGAACTGATCGATGCTGTCAAGCTTCGTTTCCTGGAGGCACGCTACATGACAGGAGGAGGAAGCGATAGTAGCATTAATTGTCGACCGCCGATTCGGACAGTTAAGGCCCCGGACATTCCAGCTCAGAAAGTTTACTGGTTGTGCTGACATAAATTAACAGCAAGGACCCTAGAGCATAGCCACTAAACATAGGCAAGAGGAAACATGATAGCATCTGAACTAGCAGCGAGAACAGCAATTTGTGTGCATACATATGCGACAGCCAACACCCACGGTTGCATAGATAACCTGATACATGGCGCATATACAGCACGCCCACACACTTCGCTACCAAGCTAAAACTTGACCCAGCACCTAACCATCCGGCAACATACAAATAGTTGTACTAACATAGCAACTAACAACCCAGATTATGAGTAGCGGCTCAGGATGCTGCCTACTGCAGCACGGCCTCCTCGTCGGCCCTCTCTAGGTCCAGCGCGCCTCCTCCTCCCAGGGCCGGCCCTGAGGGGGGGGAGGGGGCAGAGGGGGCGGCCGCCCCGGGCCCCCCAAATACAGGGGCCTCGTGCCAGGTATTCTGTATGCTACGTAGGTAGCCCATCCTCGCCTAAAAACCTATGTACCCCAGCCAGGCAAATGCAGCTAACCAACGCAGGCAATCAGTGGTTTCTTTCTTTCCTTAATCAACGATTTCTTTCTTTGAATTGTGCGTCTCTGGCTCTTTCCTACGATCTGTAGTTCAGGGCCCCGATCGCGAGTTGCCGTTAGGTAGGCGCTGTACGATCTAACTCCATGGCCCTGACTGTGGCAATACACCGATGAACTTCGCTACCCTGTCCTTGGGCCTTGAACACACACGCACATCATAGAGTGTCCCGCCAGATTCCAGTCAACACGGTGCCATTGCCGAGCCGAGCCGCCGAGCACTTGACAAGCGTTCGCCTACATGGCGACACCGATCTGTATGATTCAAGGTATGCCATACAATGAATCCCTATTTCCTATACGTATATTGCTAATTTACGTAATTTACATGATGCATAGCATGCATCGTTCAACCTTCGATGCAATTTTTTTCCTAACAATTTGTGCTATATATTACTGTCGTTTACAATGTATGATATCTAGTACTCCCTTCGTAAATAAATACGAAGTGAATAAATACATTAAAATGTATGCTACTTCCTAATAAGAAAAGAGTTAGAATATTTTATATTTGTTTACGGAGGGAGTAGATTGAAAAAAAAGGAAGAGAAAATGATGAGTTGGGGATACTTGTTGTGGAGGAAAAGAAGCCAACTAAGAAAACTTCTAAATTGAAGCGGAAGAAAATTTTGGCATCAACATCGACGACAAAAATGTAAGAGGCCCTAAGAACATAGTTAATTCGTTAATGACAACAACATTTATTGGAAACATCTTGTATACAATACTGATTTGTCATGATGTTTGTATTAAGGGCCCCAAAGTAGTAGACTCGCCCCGGGCCTCTGAAATCTCAGGACCGGCCCTGCTCCTCCATGCGCCAGGAGAGCTTCCTCCACAGCATCTACATTGACGTCGTCTAGCTTAAACAGGCCTCTCATGGCTGTGAGCACCTCCGGCGATAGATGCTCCTTGAAATGGTCCGCGAAAGCGTCCAAGGCTGTGGTGGTGACGTCCTCTCCATCCTTGACAATGCCAAGAGAGCGACATACCAGGATTTCTGCCGCGCGAGTCACGGGCGTGGCCTTGGGGCGGCTTGCCGTCTTTGTCTTATGCAGCGAGAAGGTGCCGCCGACCCTGGAGATGAAGACTCCGGCCATTGTTTTATGGCGCGCCGTAAGAGCCCGAGGCGATGTTGGAGCTGGGGTGCGCAGGATGGCCTCCTGCGATCTTCAAACAATGGCGCAAGGCACTGCAGGCCAACAGCACTAGAAGCATCGGCCCTATGGCGCCGCACAGGCGAAGGGGTGCAGCGTACTGGCCTGCTGGACGGCAGTGGCGGCGTTGGCGAGGCCTCGAACCCAGGGGGCCTGGACGGGGACGGCACAAGCAGCAGCATCGTCGTGGGCGCACAGAGCTGTAGCAGCGCCCCACTTGGCTTCCCTGGCAGCAGCGTGGCCAACTAAACTTCATTCCTCTTGGACCTGGGTGACGGCGGCAGAACGGAGGTTGGTGACAGCGGTGTCGAGGCAGGCGGCGTGAGGGCTTGTTGAGAGCGACGCCGAGCAGCCCGCGGCGAGGGATTCAGTTAGAAGCATGATGAACGAGAGGTTCAGTTTCCTCCCAATTTTATATGTCCTACTGAAGATACTTTGCCCACCTTCAAAGAAAGTACTTTGCCCAATCGAAATTCATGGGGCGATGCACCTGTTCCTAGTTGGGCACTAGCCTATGCTTGTACGAGCAGCAAGAAAAAAATGACGAGAAAAAAGATGGCTTGAGCCACGATAGTGAGCTATCATGTTTTGGCCTATTGCAAAAAAAATGTTTTTTTTCTGATGAACTTCTAACCAGTTTAATTTCTCTACATCAGTGTTTGTTAGTAATTCCTAACATATTACTGTACTGTGTAGAGATAATATCGATGATAGTCATAGAACTTGCATATAATGTTTAGTTTAGTGCTAAAAGATGCAAAATACGTTATTGCAGTCATATAATTTGCCTATGTGTGCAGATATGGTTAGTCTTCCGTATCTGCCGTATCTAGCGCTCACGTGGCGTGTCAGCATGAATGCGGCCCACATGACAGCGGTTAGAGTGGTGAGGCGTTGGGTGAGCCACACATTTTTTTTAGAAAACGCCTTTGATTTTTATTTAATTACGCACCTGTCAGTAGATAGTAGAGCCAAGGGGATCCACGAGCACTATTTTTTTAGAAACCACCCTTGCATTTTATTTATTTACAATGAAAATCCTCATATAAAATAAAAAAACATAACTATTTTTTCTCAGAAACCACCCTTGCATTTTATTTATTTACACTGGAAATCCACATTCTTTTTGTAGAAAATGCCTTTATTTTTATTTAATTACGCACCTGTCAGTAGATAGTAGAGCCAAGGGGATCCACGAGCACTATTTTTTTAGAAACCACCCTTGCATTTTATTTATTTACAATGAAAATCCTCATATAAAATAAAAGAACACATCCACGAGCACTATTTTTTTAGAAACCACCCTTGCATTTTATTTATTTACAATGAAAATCCTCATATAAAATAAAAGAACACAACTATTTTTTCTCAGAAACCACCCTTGCATTTTATTTATTTACACTGGAAATCCACATTCTTTTTGTAGAAAATGCCTTTATTTTTATTTAATTATGCACATGTCAGCACATAGTAGAGCCAAGGGGATCCACGAGCACTATTATTTTTAGAAACCACCCTTGCATCTTATTTATTTACAATGAAAATCCTCAAATAAAATAAAAAACACAACTATTTTTTCTCAGAAACAACCCTTGCATTTTATTTATTTACGCTCAAAATCCACATTTTTGGTAGAAAATGCCTTTGATTTTTATTTAATTACGCACCTGTCAGCACATAGTAGAGCCAAGGGGATCCACGAGCACTATTTTTTTTATTAGAAATCGCCCTTGCATTTTATTTATTTACAATGAAAATGCTAAAAAAAATTAAAGACACAACTATTTTTTTCTCAGAAACCACCCTTGCATTTTATTTATTTATGCTAGAAATCCTCAAATAAAATTAAACTCTAGAGCTCGGATTTCAACCGTCGACCTGCTGCGTTTAGCAATGCTTGATAACCACTCGACCGGCTGATGTTTGACATGAATTAAAGATATATACATAATTAATCTTCTGTATTCAATCTTTTTTCTATGTTAGCAAACAATTTATATCTAGATAAATTTTTCAGGCAAATCAACTTAATTTTGTTTGATTTTAAATAATTTTAAATTTTAAATCAAGAGAAAAGGAAATATGGTGCAAAATAAATGTACGTAAATTTTTCGGACAAATCAACTAATTTTTTGTTCGAATTCAATTTTTTTCTTAAAAATCTCGATATTGAAAAATATAGGTCAAATCAACTATTTTTGTGAATTTGAATATATTTATCTTAAAAAATCTAGATAAAAGAAGATATATTCCATAATGAATGTGTGTAAACTTCTTTCAGGAAAAACAATGAAAATTTTGTTTGAATTCGAATAGCTTTAAATTTGAAAATCTAGACAAAAGAAAATATAGTTCATCGTCCGAAAGAAATTTAAATTTTGAATAATTTAAAATTTGAAAAAATAGACGCTCAATCAGAATGATCCCGCTCTCGTCATAGTATGCCCATGTCATGAGAATTTCAATTCCCCGCATAGTTTTCTTAAATAGAACAAGATAAATAAAATATATGCACGAACATTTATATTCCCCGTCAGATTTTTATTTAAATGTGTGAACATTTTTAAAGGAAAATTACGTTTTTTATAATTACAAAATATTTCTTACAGAATTTAATATTTTTTACATGTCACATATTTTTTTGTAACTTATGAACATTTTTTAAATGTGACAAACAACAGAATTTAAGTTGTATTCTTAGATACATTTATTCCTGCAGGGAATAACACGGCAGATCTTTTGTTTATTTTTGAATTTTTTGACAAATCAACTATTTGTTTTGAATTTTAATGTTTTAAATTAAAAAATCTAGATAAAAGAAGATATAGTGCAGAATGAATGTGTGTAAATTTGTTTCACACAAATCAGTGGAAATTTTGTTTGAATTTGAATAGCTTTAAATTTGAAAATATAGATAAAAAATATAGTTCATCTGATTTGTCCGAAAGAAATTTAAAATTTGAAAAAATGGATGCTTAATCAGCATGATCCCGCTCTCATGATAATATGCACATGTCATGGAGAAATTCTATTCCCCACATAGTTTTCTTAAATAGAACAAGATAAATAACAACAGATGCACGGACATTGATATTCCCCGCCAGATTTTTATTTAGAAATGTGAGCCTTTTTACAATGCAACTTACGTTTTTATAATTACAAAAATATTTCTTACAATGTTTAAATATTTTTTTAGATGTCACAGATTTTTTTAACGCATGAACAATTTTTTGTCCGAAACAACAGAACTTAAATTCTTTTCTTACATCTATTTATTCATGCGGGGAATAGCACCACATGTCTTTAGTTTTGGTTTATTCCTTTGTTGGGCTGAGCGAACATTGTGTTAAAGAACATTTCGTTTGTCTTACTTGCATCAATTTATTCCGGGTTGACTGGATAGTGCAGTTAGCTTATGGAGTGCGGGGCATCGAATAGAATCCCCTTGGCACTATTTTTAATTCATGTTTCTCGCGAGCCACTATGTGCTGAAGTCTGAAGGTGCGTAATTAAATAAAAGTTGATGGTGTTTTCTGCATAAAAACAATCATTCTTGGCTCACCCAACGCCTCACCACTCCCCCGCCCACTGATATGTGGGCCACATTCATGCCGAGACGCGATATGAGCACTAGATATGGCTGCATACGGAAGAATCGACCGTATCTACACGCATAGGCAAGTTATATGATTGCAATGACGTATTTTATAACTTTTAGCACTAAATTGAATATCAGATGCAAGTTTTATGACTGCCACTGATATTATCTCTACTATGTAATGTCTGCACATTTTCTGTCAACATATGTATGGATGCAGTTTTAATTGCTATATGTTAATTATGCTTGAAAATGATATGACTACTTTTAATTTTTACACATATCTTATTGATTGCATTTATGACAATGTATAGCTTTGGCCACAAATCCGCGGTCTACGATACATCTTCATCCTATTTATATTTTTTGATTGTTTCATGTCAATATTCTACAACTTCACAAATTTTGTAACATTTTATATTATTTTTGGAACTAACGTATTGATTCAGTGCCCAGTGTCAGTTCCTACTTTTTTGCATGTTTTTTGTTTCGCAGAAAATCCATATCAAACGAATTTAAACGCGATAAATTTTTACGAAGATTTTCTTTTAATATATATGATTTTTGAGAGGAAGAATCAATGCAAACGGAGGCCCGCAGCCTTCACAAGGCATTAGGGCGCCACCCCCTCGAGCGCGCGGGGTTGCCTTGTGGCCACCTCGTAAGTCGGTTGGAGTCCTTCGGTCGGAAGGAAGCTTATATCGGGAAAAATATGGTGTTAAAATTTCAGCCCGATCGGAGTTAGGATCTCCGGGAATATAAGAAACAGTTTTCGGCCAGAAAACAGATTCACAAGAGAGAGAGAGAGAGAGAGAGAGAGATCAAATCTCGAAGGGGCTCCTACCCTCCGGGAGCCATGGCGGCCAAGGACTAGAGGGGAAACCCTCCTTTCATCTAGGGGGGAGGCCAATCAAGAATAAGAAGAAAGGGGGGATCTCTCCCCTTCTCCCCCGGTGGCGCCGGAGCGCCTGCCGGGGGAACCATCGTGACGGTGATCTACTCCAACAAAGTCGTCGTCTTCATCAACACCTCCATCACCTTCCCTCATCTATATTCAACGGTCCATTCTCATGCAACCTGTTGTACCCCTACTTGAATATGGTGTTTTTTGCTTCATATTATTATCCAATGATATGTTGCCATCCTATGATGTTTGAGTAGACTTTTGTTGTCTATGGGTAATTGATGAATTGCTATGATTGGTTTAAATTGCTTATGGTTATGTTGTTGTTCTTTGGTGCCCATCATATGAGCACTCGTGGATCACACTGTAGGGTTAGTTGTATGTTGATAGGACTATGCATTAGAGGGCAAGAGTAATGGAAACTTCTTCCTACCATAGAAATTGATTCATACAATATTGAAGGGGGACCAATATATCTTAATGATATGGTTGAGTTTTACCTTAATGACCTTTAGTAGTTGCGGATGCTTGCTAATAGTTCCAATCATAAGTGCATAGAATTTCAAGTAAGGGATTACATGCTAGCAGTGGTCTCTCCCACAATAAAACTTGATATCGGTCTAATAACTTAGCCAATTGCTTAGGGACAATTCCGCAAATCCTACCACCACTTTTCCACACTCGCTATGCTAACTTAATTGTTCTTTTAGTAAAACAGTACCTAAGTTTTATTTTCACATCTTTATTATTTTGCAAATTTATCTTACTACACCTACAAAGTACTTCTAGTTTTTCTACTTGTTTGTAAGTAAAGCAAACATTGGTGTGCATACAATTGTATCGGTGGTCGATAGAAATTGAGAGAATTTTTATTCTACCTTTAGCTCCTCGTTGGGTTCGACAATCTTACTTATCGAAAAAGGCTAAAATTGACCCCCTATACTTGTGGGTTATCAGTCTACACCACCCTGTGGTGATTACCCTATGGCGACACATACTAGGCTGTGATCTGGAAAACATTGCGGCGGTTAAACCGATAGAAGAGAGTGATATTAATGAGTTGGGTGTTCATGATTTGGAACATATGTGTCAGGAACTGGTACCCATGAGTCTGCTAGATTCAGAGATCTTGGAGGTAGAGGAGCATGCGGCTTCTTTACACCCAACCGAGGGTGCCGGTAATGATCTGAGTCATGCGGACTGTGAGATCGATCCAACAAAGCCCAAACGCACACGAAAGAGGAAGGTATACGGCCTTTCTGTTGTGCGTCAGAGTGCTAGGATTAAATTCAAGCGGAAATTCCATGGATCCATGAAAGGGATTTTCTGGAATAGCAGAGGTCTTGCAGACCTGGCTAAGCGTAGGTTTCTGGCGAAGACTTCCAAGGATTACAGGCTTGATTTTATTGTGTTGCTTGAGACATGACGTGATAATTTCACCTCACAGTATCTTGGAACTATTTCTGGTGGCCTAGACTTTGATTGGCACTGTTTGCCACCTAGGGGAAGGTTTGGTGGGATCTTACTCAGAGTTAACTGCAAGTCTCTTGAGGTGGTAAACATGTTTTTGGGTGAGTTCTGTTGGGGAACGTAGTAATTTAAAAAAAATCCTACGCACACGCAAGATCATGGTGATGCATAGCAACGAGAGGGGAAGAGTGTTGTCCACGTACCCTCGTAGACCGTAAGCGGAAGCGTTATGACAACGCGGTTTATGTAGTCGCACGTCTTCACAATCGACCGATCCTAGTACCGAAAGTATGGCACCTTCGCGGTCTGCACACGTTCGGCTCGGTGACGTCCCACGAACTCTCGATCCAGCTGAGTGTCGAGGGAGAGCTTCGTCAGCACGATGGCGTGATGATGGTGATGATGATGCTACCGTCACAGGGATTCGTTTAAGCACTACGATGATATGACCGAGGTGGATTATGGTGGAGGGGGGCACCGCACACGGCTAAGGGATCAATGATCAACTTGTGTGTTTATCGGGTGCCCCCTCCCCCATATATAAAGGAGTGGAGGAGGGGGAGGGCCGTCCCTCTATGGCGCGCCCTAGGGGAGTCCTACTCCCACCGGGAGTACGATTCCCCCCTTCCAAGTAGTAGGAGTAGGAGAGAAGGAAGGGGAGGAGAGGGGAAAGGAAAGGGGGGCGGCCCCCACCCAATTC
The DNA here is from genome assembly GCF_003073215.2 of Triticum urartu. NCBI lineage: Eukaryota > Viridiplantae > Streptophyta > Magnoliopsida > Poales > Poaceae > Triticum > Triticum urartu. The sequence goes on along the minus strand of NC_053027.1, from coordinate 44,088,276 downwards.
GGATTGGGCTAGGGGGGCATGCCTCCCACCTTTTCCCTTCCTCTCCTCTATTCCACTAAGGCCCAATAAGGCCCATATACTCCCCGGGGGGTTCCGGTAACCTCCCGCTACTCCGGAAAATGCCCGAACTCATCCGGAACCATTCCGATGTCCAAACATAGGCTTCCAACATATCGATCTTTACGTCTCGACCATTTCGAGACTCCTCGTCATGTCCGTGATCAAATCCGGGACTCCGAACTACCTACGGTACATCAAAACACATAAACTCATAATACCGATCGTCATCGAACGTTAAGCGTGCGGACCCTACGGGTTCGAGAACTATGTAGACATGACCGAGACTCATCTCCGGTCGATAACCAATAGCGAAACCTGGATGTTCATATTGGCTCCCACATATTCTACGAAGATCTTTATCGGTCAAACCGCATAACGATATATGTTGTTCCCTTTGTCATCGGTATGTTACTTGTCCGAGATTCGATCGTCGGTATCTCAATACCTAGTTCAATCTCGTTACTGGCAAGTCTCTTTACTCATTCTGTAATGCATCATCCCGTAACTAACTCATTAATCACATTGCTTGCAAGGCTTATATTGATGTGCATTACCGAGAGGGACCAGAGATACCTCTCCGATAATCGGAGTGACAAATGCTAATCTCGATCTATGCCAACTCAACAAACACCATCGGAGACTCTTGTAGAGCACCTTTATAATCACCCAGTTACGTTGTGACGTTTGGTAGCACACAAAGTGTTCCTCCGGTATTCGGGAGTTGCATGATCTCATAGTCATAGGAACATGTATAAGTTATGGAGAAAGCAATAACAACAAACTAAATGATCATCGTGCTAAGCTAACGGATGGGTCAAGTCAATCACATCATTCTCTAATGATGTGATCCCGTTAATCAAATGAAAACTCATGTCTATGGTCAAGAAACATAACCATCATTGATTCAACGAGCTAGTCAAGTAGAGGCATACTAGTGACACTCTATTTGTCTATGTATTCACACATGTACTAAGTTTCCGGTTAATACAATTCTAGCTTGAATAATAAACATTTATCATGATAGAAGGAAATATAAATAACAACTTTATTATTGCCTCTAGGGCATATTTCCTTCAGTCTCCCACTTGCACTAGAGTCAATAATCTAGATTACATTGTAATGATTCTAACACCCATGGAGTCTTGGTGTTGATCATGTTTTGCTCATGAGAGAGGCTTAGTCAACGGGTCTGCAACATTCAGCTCCGTATGTATCTTGCAAATCTCTATGTCTCCCTCCTTGACTTGATCGCAGATGGAATTGAAGCGACTCTTGATGTGCTTGGTTCTTTTGTGAAATCTAGATTCTTTTGTCAGGGTAATTGCACCAGTATTGTCACAAAAGATTTTCATTGGACCTGATGGACTAGGTATGACACCTAGATCGGATATGAACTCCTTCATCCAGACTCCTTCATTTGCTGCTTCCGAAGCAGCTATGTATTCCGCTTCACACGTAAATCCCGCCAAGACGCTTTTCTTGGAACTGCACCAACTGACAGCTCCACCATTTAATAAAAACACGTATCCGGTTTGTGACTTAGAGTCGTCTGGATCAGTGTCAGAGCTTGCATCGGCGTAACCATTTACGACGAGCTCTTTGTCACCTCCATATACGAAAAACATATCCTTAGTCCTTTTTAGGTATTTCAGGATGTTCTTGACCGCTGTCCAGTGATCCACTCCTGGATTACTTTGGTACCTCCCTGCTAAACTGATAGCAAGGCACACATCAGGTCTGGTACACAACATTGCATACATGATAGAGCCTATGGCTGAAGCATAGGGAACACCTTTCATTTTCTTTCTATCTTCTGCAGTGGTCGGGCATTGAGTCTGACTCAACTTAACACCTTTTAACACATGCACGAACCCTTTCTTTGCTTGATCCATTTTGAACTTCTTCAAAACTTTATCAAGGTATGTGCTTTGTGAGAGCCCAATTAAGCGTCTTGATCTATCTCTATATATCTTGATGCCCAATATATAAGCAGCTTCACCGAGGTCTTTCATTGAAAAATTATTATTGAAGCATCCTTTTATGCTATTCAGAAATTCAGTATCATTTCCGATCAACAATATGTCATCTACATATAATATCAAAAATGCTACAGAGCTCCCACTCACTTTCTTGTAAATACAGGCTTCTCCAAAAGTCTGTATAAAACCATATGCTTTGATGAAACTATCAAAGCTATATTCCAACTCCGAGAGGCTTGCACCAGTCCATAAATGGATCGCTGGAGCTTGCACACTTTGTTAGCACCTTTTGGATCGACAAAACCTTCTGGTTGCATCATATACAACTCTTCTTTAAGATATCCATTAAGGAATGCAATTTTGACATCCATTTGCCAAATTTCATAATCATAAAATGCGGCAATTGCTAACATGATTCGGACGGACTTAAGCATCACTACGGGTGAGAAGGTTTCATTGTAGTCAACTCCTTGAACTTGTCGAAAACCTTTTGCAACAAGTCGAGCTTTGTAGACAGTAACATTACCGTCAGCGTCAATCTTCTTCTTGAAGATCCATTTATTCTCTATGGCCTGCCGATTGATACATCTCCAACGTATCTATAATTTTTTATTGTTCCATGCTATATTATATTCTGTTTTGGACATTATTGGGCTTTATTATACACTTTTATATTATTTTTGGGACTAACCTATTAACCGGAGGCCCAGCCCAGAATTGCTGTTTTTTGCCTATTTTAGGGTTTCGCAAAAAAAGAATATCAAACGGAGTCCAAACCGAATGAAACCTTCGGGAACGTGATTTTCGGAACGAACATGATTCAGAGGACTTGGACCCTACGTCAAGACATCAACCAGGAGGCCACGAGGTAGGGGGCGCACCTACCCCCCCGCCCAGGCGCGCCCTCCACCCTCGTGGGCCCCCTGTTGCTCCACCGACGTACTCCTTCCTCCTATATATACCTACGTACCCCCAAACTACCAGATACAGAGCCAAAACCCTAATTCCACCGCCGTAACTTTCTGTATCCATGAGATCCCATCTTGGGGCCTGTTTCGGAGCTCCGCCGGAGGGGGCATCGATCACGGAGTGCTTCTGCATCAACACCATAGCCCCTCCGATGAAGTGTGAGTAGTTTACCTCAGACCTACGGGTCCATAGTTATTAGCTAGATGCCTTCTTCTCTCTTTTTGGATCTCAATAAAAAGTTCTCCCCCTCTCTTGTGGAGATCTATTCGATGTAATCTTCTTTTGCGGTGTGTTTGTTGAGACCGATGAATTGTGGGTTTATGATCAAGTTTATCTATGAACAATATTTGAATCTTCTCTGAATTCTTTCATGTATGATTGGTTATCTTTGCAAGTCTCTTCAAATTATCAGTTTGGTTTGGCCTACTAGATTGATCTTTCTTGCAATGGGAGAAGTGCTTAGCTTTGGGTTCAATCTCGCGGTGTCCTTTCCCAGTGACAGTAGGGGCAGCAAGGCACGTATTGTATTGTTGCCATCGAGGATAACAAGATGGGGTTTATTTCATATTGCATGAGTTTATCCCTCTACATCATGTCATCTTGCTTAAAGCGTTACTCTGTTCTCTTGAACTTAATACTCTAGATGCATGCTGGATAGCGGTCGATGTGTGGAGTAATAGTAGTAGATGCAGGCAGGAGGCGGTCTACTTGTCTTGGACATGATGCCTATATACATGATCATACCTAGATATTCTCATAACTATGCTCAATTCTGTCAATTTCTCAATAGTAATTTGTTTAACCACCATTGAAGCCTGGTTCAGGGGCTACTGAGGGAGTCCTGGATTAGGGGGTCTCCTGACATCCGGACTATATCCTTTGGCCGGACTGTTGGACTATGAAGATACAAGATCGAAGACTTCGTCCCGTGTCCGGATGGGACTCTCCTTTGGCGTGGAAGGCAAGCTTGGCAATACAGATATGTAGATCTCCTCCCTTGTAACCGACTCTGTGTAACCCTAGCCCCCTCCGGTGTCTATATAAAACGGAGGGTTTAGTCCGTAGGACAACAACAATCATACCATAGGCTAGCTTCTAGGGTTTAGCCTCCACGATCTTGTGGTAGATCAACTCTTGTAATACTCATATCATCAAGATCAATCAAGCAGGACGTAGGGTATTACCTCCATCAAGAGGGCCCGAACCTGGGTAAACATCGTGTCCCCCACCTCCTATTACCATCCGCCTTAGACGCACAGTTCGGGACCCCCTACCCGAGATCCGCCGGTTTTGACACCGACATTGGTGCTTTCATTGAGAGTTCCACTGTGCCGTCACCGTACGGCTTGATGGCTCCTTCGATCATCGGTAACGATGCGGTCCAGGGCGAGGTTTTCCTCCCCGTACAGATCTTCGTATTCGGCGGCTTCGCACTGCGGGCCAACTCGCTTGGCCATCTGGAGCAGATCGAGAGCTACGCCCCTGGCCATCAGGTCAGGTTCGAAAACTTAAACTACACTGCCGACATCCGCGGAGACTTGATCTTTGACGGATTCGAGCCCATGTCAGGTGCGCCGCACAATCACGACGAGCATGATGTAACTCTGCCATCGGATAGTGTTCGGGATATCACACCTACAACTACTCCGGCCCTCAATCCAGAGCAAATTGCGCCATCCGAGGACGGGGGGATAGACCCCGCCATGGAGGCCGCACTCTTAGTGGCGATGGAGCCGGATGCTGACTTTACCCCTTACGAGAGTCGTGTTGCCCAACCACTGGATTCGTCCCTGGCCACGGACTCCGAGCCGCCTGCGTCCGTGCCTATCAAATCCGATTGGGTGCCGATCATGGAGTTCACCTCCGCGGATATCTTTCAGCACTCACCTTTCGGCGACGTGCTAAATTCATTAAGGCCTCTCTCCTTGTCAGGAGAACCTTGGCCGAACTATGTCCAGCTAGAATGGGATGCGGACGACGAAGAAATTCGCCACCCACCCACCACCCACTTAGTAGCCACCATCGACGATTTAACCGACATGCTCGACTTTGACTCCGAAGACATCGACGGTATGGACGACGATGCAGGAGACGAGTAGGAGCCACCGCCCACAGGGCGCTGTCCGCCACCTCATCATATGATATATACATGGTGGACACCCCCAAAGAAGGCAATGGCGATGAGACAACGGAGGATGACCCCTCCAAGAAGCAACCCAAGCGCCGACGTCAGCGGCGCCGCTCTAAGTCCTGCCATAGCAAAAGTAGTGATACCAGCACAAGAGATAATAACACTCCGGATAGCGCCGAAGATGACAACAATCCCCTCCAGCACGATTTAGAGCGGGAGGGTGAACAAGCTAGCCCTCCAGAGCGGGCAACAGATGGAGAATTGGAGGAGGACAATTACATGCCTCTCTCCGAAGACGAGGTGAGCCTCAGCGAAGAAGAATTTATCATGCCTGAGGATCCTGTCGAACAGGAGCACTTCAAGCGCCGGCTTATGGCCACATCAAATAGCTTGAAGAAAAAGCAATAACAACTTCGAGCTGATCAAGATTTGCTAGCAGACAAATGGACCAAAGTCCTTGCGGCCGAGGAATACGAACTTGAGCGCCCCTCCAAGATTTACCCAAAGCGCAGGTTGCTACCTCACCTCGAGGAGGAAGCATTGAAACCTACATCACCAGTGTACGATGCGGCTGACCGGCCACCTCGTGGCCGAGCCAGAGAGGCGTTTTAGCCTGAAGTTCAGCCTGCACCCCGTCGCCACTCAAACAAAAATACCAAGGCCCGGGGCAACACGCGGGACCTGTGAGACGTATTGGAAAGCAGGGCAAAACATGCAAGATCGATATACGGGTCATGGGGACGCGCGCCAACGCGGGACGATGATCATCACGCTGGATACACTAAAAGTAAATCCGGCTGGGCCGAATACAGTAGACAAGACTCATATGAACTGCATCGTGATATAGCCCGGCACAGAGGCGCCGCACACCCCCTATGCTTCACAGATGAAGTTATGGATCACGAATTCCCGGAGGGTTTTCAACCCGTAAATATCGAATCGTATGATGGTACAACAGATCCCGCTGTATGGATTGAGGATTTCCTCCTCCACATCCACATGGCTCGCGGTGATGATCTGCATGCCATCAAGTACCTCCCACTAAAACTCAAAGGACCAGCTCGGCATTGGCTGAATAGCTTGCCAGCAAACTCCGTCGGCAGTTGGGAGGATTTGGAAGATGCATTCCTTGACAACTTCTAGGGCACTTATGTGCGATCACCGGATGCTGATGACTTGAGCCATATAACTCAGCAGCCAGGGGAATCGGCCAGGCAATTCTGGACACGGTTCCTAACTAAGAAAAACCAAATTGTCGACTGTCCGGATGCAGAGGCCTTTGCGGCATTCAAGCATAACATTCGTGATGAGTGGCTCGCCCGGCACCTCGGCCAGGAGAAACTGAAGCCTATGGTAGCCCTCACGACACTCATGACCCACTTTTGCGTGGGCGAGGATAGCTGGCTGGCTCGCAGCAACAACACGTCAAGGAATCCGGGCACTTCGGATACTAAAGATGCCAACGGCAGACCATGTCGTAACAGACACAAGCGCCGCAACAACGGCGATAACGCCGATGATACGACAGTCAACACCGGATTCAGAGGCTCTAGATCCGGTTAGCAGAAAAAGGCATTCAAAAGAAGTACTCCGGGCCTGTCCAGTTTGGATCGCATACTCGATCGCTCGTGTCAAATCCATGGCACCCCCGATAAGCCAACCAATCACACCAACAGAGAATGCTGGGTGTTCAAGCAGGCCGGCAAGTTGAATGCCGAAAACAAGGACAAGGGGCTGCACAGTGATGACGAGGAGGAGCCCCGGCCGCCAAAGACGGGAGGACAGATGTAACGCCCCAGACACACCTGCCGGTGGTCGTTACTCCTGGCGGGATCTAGACTGGCCCCACAGATCAATACTAGTCTTTTCTGCGCACTTTGTCCTCACTCGTGCGCACCCGGGAGCAACTTCCCGGTCGGTCACCCATCCTGAAACTACTCCAAGCCGAGCACGCTTAACTTTGGAGTTCTGTCCGAATGGGATTCCGGAAAAGAAGGAATTCCTTATTGATATGAGTAGTCTATCATCCCTAATAAGCCAGGCTATCACATACACCCACACTCAGAGGAACCGACATCCTCGTCGGGCCACAGGAACGTTCCCTCTTGGTACATACGTCTGTGCATCCAGTCCGGTACATGTGCCATGTCGGGTGCCACGACGGGTCACAAACATCATGAACAACATGACCCCACACCCGTCCGCAAACATTCGTGTAACCGCGAGGGTCGGCTCTGATACCAACTTGTAACGCTCCAGACACACCCGCCGGTGGTCGTTACTCCTGGCGGGATCTAGACTGGCCCCACAGATCAATACTAGTCTTTTCTGCGCACTTTGTCCTCACTCATGCGCACCCGGGAGCAACTTCCCGGTCGGTCACCCATCCTAAAATTACTCCAAGCTGAGCACACCCGCCGGTGGTCGTTACTCCTGGAGGGATCTAGACTGGCCCCACAGATCAATACTAGTCTTTTCTGCGCACTTTGTCCTCACTCGTGCGCACCTGGGAGCAACTTCCCGGTCGGTCACCCATCCTGAAACTACTCCAAGCTGAGCACGCTTAACTTTGGAGTTCTGTCCGAATGGGCTTCCGGAAAAGAAGGAATTCCTTATTGATATGAGTAGGCTATCATCCCTAATAAGCCAGGCTATCACAACAGAAGAGGTTCCCCCCACAAGTGAAGACAGTGAACATGATATACGCAACCCACATTCCTAAGAGGGAACAGAAGCGTGCACTAAGGGACGTCTATGCGATAGAGCCCGTCGCCCCAAAGTTCAACCCATGGTCCTCTTATCCGATCACCTTCGATCGCAGGGACCACCCCACTAGTATCCGTCATGGCGGTCCGCCGCATTGGTCCTAGACCCCATCATCGTCGGATTTCACCTCACTCGAGTCCTTATGGACGGCAGCAGCAGCCTGAACCTGCTCTATCAGGATACAGTGCGCAAAATGGGTATAGATCCCTCGAGGATCAAACTCACCAAAACCACCTTTAAGGGCGTCATCCCAGGTGTAGAGGCCCATTGCACGGGCTCAATCACACTGGAAGTGGTCTTCGGATCTCCGGACAACTTCCGAAGCGAGGAGTTAATCTTCGATATCGTCCCGTTCCGCAGTGGCTATCACACACTGCTCGGGCGAACCGCATTTGCAAAATTCAATGCGGTACCACATTACACATACCTCAAGCTCAAGATGCCAGGACCTAGGGGGGGTCATAACAGTCAATGGAAACATAGAACGGTCGCTCCGCACGGCAGAGCACACTGCGGCCCTCATAGCAGAAGCTTAAAGCAGCCTTTTAAGGCAAACCGCCAATTCGGCGATAGATCCCCCGGACACTGTTAAGTGAGTCCGGAGTAACCTGCAACAGGATCGCCTGGCACGTTCAGAGCTCGCCTAGCAATTCGGCCCCCTGTCCCAGTCCCAGTCAAGCAACGAAATCCATGCCGTGCGTACATAATTACGCACTGAAAATACCATGGGCATAGGCGGGGGCACGATCAGGGCACGTCCCGCAATGCGGCTGAACCGCCCTAGGGGCTACATACCTTTATCATTTTTTCTCTTTCAGGACCTTACTCTCTGGAAGCCCTTTCCGGCAGTATGACTACCGGACACATTACGGGGAGGAACAACCAAGGAGGCAAGAAGCTAAGACGTACAAGGGAACCCCCAGGTGGTCTCTAATAACAATCGATCGATATACCCGCTTTTTACTACCCATACGCAACTTGCCCTTGGATAGGACATGTCAAATAGTCCTATTTTTTGCTTATTGCACTACTTGTATCAGTACACTTCGACGTATTATTTAAATAACAATGCATAGCATTAGCCTATTATTGCATTTTCCATCCCTTTTTTCTTATATGTTCATTTACGACAACTTGCACCCGTACATTCTGGTACGGTCAGTACACCAAGGGCTTTCGTTTACCCCATTATACGGCGTGAGAAGTCCGAACACTTTCGACAGTGCGGCACCCCGAACTTATAGCATTATATGCATCAGCTCCAAATCATGTCTTGGATCAATAGTTGGGTTTGCCCGGCTCCCATGTTTTGGTACCCTACGTTCCGCTATATCGGCTAAGGTACCGCTGGGAGAACTACTGCGATTGTGTCCCGGTTCTTTCAGACGAGCACCTCAGTGGAGAAAGCCGAAAACTGACTGTCATGATAAGGCGAGAGCTGGTCGCTGTTCGAGAGGTCTCAAGTCCTTAAAGACTTTTTCCGCTTCGGGCGAGGAGTCGGCCTTGCCCGACTTAGGCGTATATAGCGCCCCAAATTCGGTCTTCCGAATACTAGGGGCTTCGCCAAAATTTAAAGTTGTAGACTTCTATGGCTAAGTGAGAGTGATAAAGCCTTATAGTCCGATTGCCTGGTTCGTTGTGCTGAACACCTCCCTCGACGGACCCAAAATTGGGATAAAGAGTGCTCAGGTTTATCCCAAACACCCAGTACTATTTACACGGGGGCAGAAGCTGACGACTGGCCAACTCTCAGGTTTTATAAACGGCCGCACAGAAGGTAATATTTTAAATTCAAAAAGCATTGCATAGCGCAAATGAACTCGTTTCACATTACAGGATCACATGAGCATGTTCATTCAAAAATTACATCTCTAGCACATTCCTCTGCCACAAGGCGGGAACCCTTCAGGACACTATCATAATACATTTCGGGGCAGCGATGCTCCTTGCCCTCCGGCGGCTCCTCCTTCACCAGCTTTACGGCGTCCAGCTTCGCCCAATGCACCTTCGCCCGGGCAAAAGCCCGCCATGCACCCTCGATGCAGACGGACCGCTTTATGACTTCAAGCCGTGGGCAGGCATCCACAAGCCACCTCACCAGACCGAAGTAGCTGCTAGGCAGGGGATCGCCAGGCCACATCCGGACTATAAGACCCTTCATGGCCTGTTCGGCCGCCTTGTGAAGCTCGACCAGTTGCTTCAGCTGGTCACTCAAGGGCATTGGGTATTCGGTCCCAGTATACTGAGACCAGAACAACTATTCCGTCGAGCTCCCCTCCTCAGCTCGGTAAAACTCTGCGGCATCCAGTACACCGCGGGGAAGATCTGCGAACGCTCCTGGAGAGCTCCGAACTCGGTTAATTAAAAGGAAAGTTTCCTTCACATGCTTGCTTTGCATAATGAATGCCTTACCCGCTGCTATCTTCTTCACCGCATCAATCTCCTGGAGGGCCTTGTGGGCTTCAGCCTTGGTGCTCCGTGCGCTTTCGAGTGCCTTCGCAAGCTCGGACTCTCATGTCTTAGAGTCAAGCTCCAAGGACTTGTGTTTTTTGGCGAGAGCCTTGAGCTCTTGCTGCACCTCGCCTACCCGGGCTTCTTGCTTTTCCCGCTCAATGCGCTCCTTGGCCGCTTTGTCTTCGGCCTCGGACAGCGCCTTCTTCAGGGTCGCCACCTCGGTCGTGGCCCCTGGCAAATTCATGACGATCCTATTACTTTACAACCAAATTTATTTTTAATATATAGACAAGGTATTGCTTACCTTTGCTCTCCTCGAGCTGCCTCTTGGTAAGGCCGAGCTCTTCCTCGGACTGCTCAAGGTCCTGCTTCAGTGCAGCAACCTCCGCAGTACGTGTGGCAGCGGCCAGCAGTGAAGCCTGCATATGCACATAGACATATTCTGATTAGACTCTTGAGTCACTATTTGATCCTCTATTCGGCCTTTCTTCGCGAACGCCAAACAGAGCATCAGGGGCTACTATCTATGTGGTAATATTTTACTATATTTTGATTGCTTACCTCAAAGCCTGTTAGGAGGCTGGCACAAGCTTCAGTTAGTCTGTTTTTTGCGGACTGAACTTTCTCAATCACCGCACTCATGATGGTGCGGTGCTCTTCGTCGATGGAAGCGCCGCGAAGCGCTTCCAGCAAGTTGTTCGGTGCCTCTGGATGGACAGAGGCCACCGGCACGGGCGGCTTGCCCCTCTTAACGGGGGATCACCTGCTGGAGTCCGGAACTACCAAAGGTTCTGGCGCAGTGTTCGGCTGGGGGCCGAACTTGGAGCCCGTGGGAGTCTTGCTCCCTTTGCGCCCAGGGTCCGGATGGTCACCTCGAGGCGTCCCCAGGACTACCTCCCCTCGGCTTGGTGTCTTTTGAGACAACACCTCAACATTGTCCGTAGGGCAAGGGGTGGAGGCGGTCAGAAGTGAATCGCTATTCATATCCGACGAGTCCAAGGAACCGTCCGACGAAGATACGTCGAGATGGGCTCGGGACAGACTGCATAATCATATTCGGCTAAGGAGAAACAGTGCAATAAAACATACCATGAATTATTATGCTATCCGGATACTTACGACTTCGCCAGGGGCTTGTCCCTGGGCAACCACTCGCCGCCGCTGTAGGCGGCCGTCGTGGAGCAGTCCGGAAGGAGGGTCCTTCCCTTCTTGGACCCTTCGGCCTTCCCGGTTGGGGAGGCCTTCCTTTTCTTGTCTCCCCCAGCTGGGGGGGGGGGAGAACTTACCTCTTCCTCCTCCTCCTTTTCGTGGGAGGAGTGCGCTTCGGAGTTATCGGATGATGAGTCCGATATAACCTTGTGCCGAAGACCCTTTCGGGTCCCCGTTGCCTTCTTCACCAACACCTCGTAAGGAGCCGGAACCAGCATCTCCGTTAGGAGAGCATCTGCAGGATCTTCAGGCAGGGGGCTGGGCAATCGATCTGCTCCGCTGCCTCTACCCAGTCCTGTTAATGGCATGGAAGCTTAGATCCCGCACATGATTAAACTTGGGCAAATACATATCCTGTGAGGTATAAAAACTTACCGGATTGGCATGGCGCTTTGCGCTAAGTCCACGGTCCTCGGTAAGGGGAGGAGGTACCTCGGCGCCCTTGAACAGCACCTTCCAGACGTCCTTGTGCGTCATGTCGAAGAGCTCTCGCAGCGTCTGATGCTTGGCCGGGTCGAACTCCCACAAATTGAATACCCGTCGTTGACACGAGAGGATCCGGCGGAAGAGCATGACCTGGACCACGTCGACGAGCTTGATTTTCTTGCTCATCATGTTCTTGATGCAGGTCTGGAGTCCGTTCAGCTCTACCGGGGAACCCCAGGACAAGCCCTTCTCTTTCCAGGAAGTGCGTCGCGTGGGGATTCCGGATCGAAATTCAGGGACCGCCACCCAGTTGGTGTCGCGTGGCTCGGTGATGTAGAACCACCCTGATTGCCACCCCTTTATGGTCTCCACATAGGAGCCTTCAAGCTAGGTGACGTTAGGCATTTTGCCCAACATGGCGCCTCCGCACTCTGCTTGCTGGCCGACCACCACCTTCGGTTTAACATTGAAGGTCTTCAGTTACACGCCGAAGTGGGGCCTGATGCGGAGGAAGGCCTCGCACACGACGATGAACGCCGAGATGTTGAGGATGAAATTGGGGGCCAGATCATGAAAATCCAGCCCGTAGTAGAACATGAGCCCACGGACAAACGGGTGAAGGGGAAATCCCAGTCCACGAACAAAGTGGGTAAGGAAAACTACCCTCTCATGGGGTTTCGGCGTAGGGATGATCTGCCCCGCATCTGGCAGCCAGTGCGCGATGTCCGTGGCCAGATATCCGGCTTCCCGTAGCTTGGTGATGTTCTCCTCCGTGATGGAGGAGACCATCCACTTGCCTCCCTCTCCGGACATGCTTGGAGTGGTTTGAGGAGAAAGACGCGAACTTGGGCGCTAGAGCTCGAGTGTGCGAGAATAGATAATCAAGGAGGAAGAAGGAGTGGGTAAAAAGGGTGAATCTTTGTCACTTTATAAGGGTGGAAGAGGCGATGCGCCTCCCCACTTACCTGGTAAAATCGCTTATTCCCCGAACGCCATAATTGATGGCACGGTTGGGTTACCCACGTCCGTATTGATGAGAATCCCGTAATAAGGGGGACACGATCTCTGCTTCGATAAGACGTGTCAAGAAAACCGCCTCACGATATGTGCAGCGCTGGTTGAGAAAAACGGTTCGAATAATGACCGGGCCATGGCATGATGTCATGTTGCTAAACGTGTCAGCAGATTAGGTTTGTGGAAATATTATTCTCTCTACGGTGGTATGTGGAAATTGTTTTGCAGAGCCGGACACTATCCTTGTGTTCAAAATCTTCTATGGAGTATTCGGAGGAAGAACCCACCTTGCAATGCCGAAGACAAATCCGCGCGCGGACTCATCATCATTGAAGCCTGGTTCAGGGGCTACTAAGGGAGTCCTGGATTAGGGGGTCTCCTGACATCCGGACTATATCCTTTGGCCGGACTGTTGGACTATGAAGATACAAGATCGAAGACTTCGTCCCGTGTCCGTATGGGACTCTCCTTTGGCGTGGAAGGCAAGCTTGGCAATACAGATATGTAGATCTCCTCCCATGTAACTGACTCTGTGTAACCCTAGCCCCCTCCGGTGTCTATATAAACCGGAGGGTTTAGTCCGTAGGACAACAACAATCATACCATAGGCTAGCTTCTAGGGTTTAGCCTCCACGATCTTGTGGTAGATCAACTCTTGTAATACTCATATCATCAAGATAAATCAAGCAGGACGTAGGGTATTACCTCCATCAAGAGGGCCCGAACCTGGGTAAACATCGTGTCCCCCGCCTCCTGTTACCATCCGCCTTAGATGCACAGTTCGGGACCCCCTACCCGAGATCCGCCGGTTTTGACACCGACAGATCCATTCTTAGCAACGAATATCTTGCCTTCGGATCTGTGATAGAAGGTGTACCCAACAGTCTCCTTTGGGTATCCTATGAAGACACATTTCACCGATTTGGGTTCGAGCTTATCAGGTTGAAGCTTCTTCACATAAGCATCGCATCTCCAAACTTCAAGAAACAACAACTTGGGTTTCTTGCCAAACCACAGTTCATAAGGTGTCATCTCAATGGATTTAGATGGTGCCATATTTAACGTGAATGCAGCCATCTCTAAAGCATAACCCCAAAACAATAGCGATAAATCAGTTAGAGACATCATAGATCGTACCATATCTAATAAAGTGCGGTTACGACGTTCGGACACACCATTACATTTTGGTGTTCCAGGTGGCGCGAGTTGTGAAACTATTCCACATTGTTTCAAATGAAGTCCAAACTCATAACCCAAATATTCACCTCCACGATCAGATCATAGAAACTTGATTTTCTTGTTACGATGATTTTCCACTTCACTCTGGAATTCTTTGACCTTTTCAAATGTTTCAGACTTATGTTTCATTAAGTAGATATACCCATATCTTCTCAAATCATCTATGAAGGTGAGAAAATAACGATATCCCCCGCGAGCCTCAATGTTCATTGGACCACATACATCAGTATGTATGATTTCCAATAGCTCTGTTGCTCACTCCATTGTTCTGGAAAATGGAGTTTTAGTCATCTTTCCCATGAGGCATGGTTCGCAAGTACCAAGTGATTCATAATTAGGTGATTCCGGAAGTCCATCAGAATGGAGTTTCTTCATGCGCTTTACACCAATATGACTGATGTCTACTACACAACCTTCTTCTTGTAGACATTGTTGGGCCTCAAAGTGCAGAGGTTTGTAGGACAGTAGCAAATTTCCTTCAAGTGGATGACCTAAGGTTTATCAATCCGTAGGAGGCGTAGGATGAAGATGTTCTCTCTCAAGCAACCCTGCAACCAAATAACAAAGAGTCTCTTGTGTCCCTAACACACCCAATACAATGGTAAATTGTATAGGTGCACTAGTTCGGCGAAGACATGGTGATACAAGTGGTATATGGATGGTAGATAAAGGTTTTTGTAATATGAAAATATAAAAAACAGCAAGGTAAATAATGATAAAAGTGAGCGTAAACGGTATTGCAATGCTATGAAACAAGGCCTAGGGTTCATACTTTCACTAGTGCAAGTTCTCTCAACAATAATAACATAATTGGATCACATAACTATCCCTCAACATGCAACAAAGAGTCACTCGCTCCAAAGTCACTAATAGCGGAGAACAAACGAAGAGATTATGGTAGGGTACGAAACCACCTCAAAGTTATCCTTTCTGATCGATCTATTCAAGACTCCGTAGTAAAATAACATGAAGCTATTCTTTCCGTTCAATCTATCATAGAGTTCGTACTAGAATAACACCTTAGGACACAAATCAACCAAAACCCTAATGTCACTAGATACTCCAATGTCACCTCAAGTATCTGTGGGTATGATTATACGATATGCATCACACAATCTCAGATTCATCTATTCAACCAACACAAAGAACTTCAAAAAGTGCCCCAAAGTTTCTACCGGAGAGTCAAGACGAAAACGTGTGCCAACCCCTATGCATAGGTTCATGGGAGGAACCCGCAAGTTGATCACCAAAACATACATCAAGTGGATCAATAGAATACCCCATTGTCACCACGGGTATCCCACGCAAGACATACATCAAGTGTTCTCAAATCATTAAAGACTCAATCCGATAAGATAACTTCAAAGGGAAAACTCAATCCATTACAAGAGAGTAGAGGGGGAGAAACATCATAAGATCCAACTATAATAGCAAAGCTCGCGATACATCAAGATCGTACCACGTCAAGAACACGAGAGAGAGAGAGAGATCAAACACATAGCTACTGGTACATACCCTCAACCCCGAGGGAGAACTACTCCCTCCTTGTCATGGAGAGCACCGGGATGATTAAGATGGCCACCGAAGAGGGATTCCCCCTCTGCCAGGGTGCCGGAACGGGTCTAGATTGGTTTTTGGTGGCTACGGAGGCTTCTGGCGGTGGAACTCCCGATCTATTGTGCTCATCGAAGTTTTTATGGTATATGGGTATATATGGGAGGAAGAAGTACGTCGGTGGACCTCCGAGCTGTTCACGAGGCAGGGGGCGCGCCCACCACCCTGGGCGCGCCCCCACCCTCGTGGGCAGCCCGGGACTCTCCTGGTCCAACTCCGATACTCCGTGGGCTTCTTCTGGTCCAAAAATAAGTTCCGTGAAGTTTCAGGTCAATTGGACTCCGTTTGATTTTCCTTTTCTGCGATACTCTAAAACAAGGAAAAAACAGAAAGTGGCAGTGGGCTCTAGGTTAATAGGTTAGTCCCAAGAATCATATAAAATAACATATAAATGCATATAAAACATCCAAGGTTGATAATATAATAGCATGGAACAATCAAAAATTATAGATACGTTGGAGACGTATCAGCATCCCCAAGCTTAATTCCTGCTCGTCCTCGAGTAGGTAAATGATAAAAACAGAATTTTTGATGTGGAATGCTACCTAACATATTGCTCTATGTAATTCTTTATTGTGGCAAAAATATCCAGATCCATAAGATTCAAGACCAAAGTTTAATATTGACATAAAAATAATAATACTTCAAGCATACTAACTAAGCAATCATGTCTTCTCAAAATAACATGGCTAAAGAAAGTTCATCCCTACAAAATCATATAGTTTAGTCATGCTCCATTTTCTTCACACAAGAATTCTCTCATCATGCACAACCCTGATGACAAGCTAAGCAATTGTTTCATACTTTAGTAATCTCAAACTTTTTTCAACTTCCATGCAATACATGAGCGTGAGCCATGGATATAGCACTATGGGTGGAATAGAATATAATGAGGGGGTTATGTGGAGAAGACAAAAAGGAGAAAGTCTCACATCGACGCGGCTAATCAATGGGCTAGGGAGATTCCCATCAATTGATGTCAATGCAAGGAGTGGGAATTGCCATGCAACGGATGCACTAGAGCTATAAATGTATGAAGGCTCAACAAAAGAAACTAAGTGGGTGTGCATACAACTTGCTTGCTCACGAAGACCTAGGGCACTTGAGGAGGCCCATTGTTGGAATATACAAGCCAAGTTCTATAATGAAAAATTCCCACTAGTATATGAAAGTGACAAAACAAGAGACTCTCTATCATGAAGATCATGGTGCTACTTTGAAGCACAAGTGTGGAAAAAAGGATAGTAGCATTGTCCCTTTTATTATTATTATTATTTTTTATTTGGCCTTTCTTTTTTTATTTGGCCTTTTTTTGCCTTTCTTTTTTTGGACAATGCTCTATTAATGATGATCATCACACTTCTATATATTTACAACCCAATGATTACAACTCGATACTAGAACAAGGTATGACTCTATATGGATGCCTCCAGCGGTGTACCGGGATGTGCAATGATGCATGAGTGACATGTATGAAAGAATTATGAACGGTGGCTTTGCCACAAATACAATGTCAACTACATGATCATGCAAAGCAATATGACAATGATGGAGCGTGTCATAGTAAACGGAACGGTGGAAATTTGCATGACAATATATCTCGGAATGGCTATGGAAATGCCATAATAGGTAGGTATGGTGGCTGTTTTGAGGAAGCTATATGGTGGGTTTATGATACCGACGAAAGGTGCGTGGTATTAGAGAGGCTAGCAATGGTGGAAGGGTGAGAGTGCGTATAATCCATGGACTCAACATTAGTCATAAAGAACTCATATACTTATTGCAAAAATCTATTAGTTATCGAAAAAAGTACTACGCACATGCTCCTAGGGGGATAGATTGGTAGGAAAAGACCATCGCTCGTCCCCGACCACCACTCATAAGGAGGACAATCAATAAATACATCATGCTCCGTCTTCTTAACATAACGGTTCACCATACGTGCATGCTACGGGAATCACAAACTTCAACACAAGTATCTCTCAAATTCACAACTAGTCACTAGCATGAATCTAATATTACCATCCTCATATCTCAAAACAATCATCAAGTATCAAACTTCTCATAGTATTCAATGCACTTTATATGAAAGTTTTTATTATATCCCTCTTGGATGCCCATCATATTAGGACTAAATTCATAACCAAAGCAAACTAACATGCTGTTTAGGACTCTCAAAATAATATAAGTGACGCATGAGAGTTCATCTATTTCTATATAATAAAACCACCACCATGCTCTAAAAGGGTATAAGTGAAGCACTAGAGCAACGACAAACTACTCCGAAAGATATAAGTGAAGATCAATCAGCAGTCGAATAATTATGCAACTATGTGAAGACTCTCTAACATTTAAAAATTTAAGATCTTGGGATATTATTCAAACAGCAAGCAAAACAAAATAAAATGAAATGACGCTCCAAGCAAAACACATATCATGTGGTAAATAGAAATATAGCTCCAAGTAAAGTTACCGATGAACGAAGATGAAAGAGGGGATGCCTTCCGGGGCATCCCTAAGCTTAGGCTTTTGGTTGTCCTTGAATATTACCTTGGGGTGCCTTGGGAATCCCCAAGCTTAGGCTCTTGCCACTCCTTATTCCATAATCCATCAAATCTTTACCCAGAACTTGAAAACTTCACAACACAAAACTCAAAATAAAAAATCTCGTGAGCTCCGTTAGCGAAAGAAAACAAAACACCACTTCAAGGTACTGTAATGAACTCATTCTTTATTTATATTGGTGTTAAACCTACTGTATTCCAACTTATCTATGGTTTATAAACTATTTTACTAGCCACAGATTTATCAAAATAAGCAAACAACACACGAAAAACAGAATCTGTCAAAAACAGAACAGTCTATAGTAATCCGTATCAAACGTATACTTATGGAACTCATAAAATTATAAAATAAATTGGTGGACCTGAGTAATTTGTCTATTAATCATCTTCAAAAAGAATTAACTCAATAGCACTCTCCAATAAAAACTGGCAGCAATTCTCGTGAGCGCTAAAGTTTCTGTTTTTACAGCATGATCGCAAAGACTTTCCCCAAGTCTTCCCAAAGGTTCTACTTGGCACAAACACTAATTAAACACAAAAAAAAACAACCATAACAGAGTATAGATAAATTATTTATTACTAAACAGGAACAAAAAGCAAGGAACAAAAATAAAGTTGGGTTGCCTCCCAACAAGCGCTATCGTTTAACGCCCCTAGCTAGGCATGATGATTTCAATGATGCTCACATAAAGGATAAGAATTGAAAAATAAAGAGAGCATCATGAAGAATATGACTAGCACATTGAAGTCTAACCCACTTCCTGTGCATAGGGATTTTGTGAACAAACAACTTATGGGAACAATAATCAACTAGCATAGGAAGGCAGAACAAGCATAACTTTAAAACTTTAAGCACATAGAGAGGAAACTTGATATTATTGCAATTCATACAAGCATATATTCCTCCCTCGTAATAATTTTCAGTAGCATCATGAATGAATTCAACAATATAACCAGCACCTAAATCATTCTTTTCATGATCTACAAGCATAGAATTTTTATTACTCTCCACATAAGCAAATTTCTTCTCATGAATAATAGTGGGAGCAAACTCAATAAAATAATTAGCATGTGAGGCATAATCCAATTGAAAACTAAAATCATGATGACAAGTTTCATGGTTATCATATTCTTAATAGCATACAAGTCATCACAATAATAATCATAGATAGCAACTTTGTTCTCATAATCAATTGGAACCTCTTCCGAAATAGTGGATTCATCACTAAATAAAGTCATGACCTCTCCAAATCCACTTTCATAATTATCACAATAAGATTCAACACCCTCCAAAATAGTGGGATCATTACTTCCTAAATTTGACACTCTTCCAAACCCAGTTTCATCAATATAATCATCATAAATAGGAGGCATGCTATCATCAAAATAAATTTGCTCATCAAAACTTGGGGGACAAAAAATATTATCTTCATCAAACATAGCTTCCCCAAGCTTGTGGCTTTGCATATCATTAGCATCATGGATATTCAAGGAATTCATACTAACAACATTGCAATCATGCTCATCATTCAAATATTTAGTGCCAAACATTTTAATGCATTCTTCTTCTAAAACTTTGGCACAATTTTCCTTTCCATCATACTCACGAAAGATATTAAAAAGATGAAGCATATGAGGCAAACTCAATTCCACACTTTTTTGTAGTTTTCTTTTATAAACTAAACTAGTGCTAAAACAAGAAACAAAAAGATTCGGTTGCAAGATCTAAAGATATACCTTCAAGCGCTAACCTCCCCGGCAACGGCGCCAGAAAAGAGCTTGATGTCTACTACACAACCTTCTTCTTGTAGACGTTGTTGGGCCTCCAAGTGCAGAGGTTTGTAGGACAGTAGCAAATTTCCCTCAAGTGGATGACCTAAGGTTTATCAATCCGTAGGAGGCGTAGGATGAAGATTGTCTCTCTCAAGCAACCCTGCAACCAAATAACAAAGAGTCTCTTGTGTCCCCAACCCACCCAATTCAATGGTAAATTGTATAGGTGCACTAGTTCGGCGAAGAGATGGTGATACAAGTGGTATATGGATGGTAGATAAAGGTTTTTGTAATCTGAAAATATAAAAACAGCAAGGTAACTAATGATAAAAGTGAGCGTAAACGGTATTGCAATGCTATGAAACAAGGCCTAGGGTTCATACTTTCACTAGTGCAAGTTCTCTCAACAATAGTAACATAATTGGATCACATAACTATCCATCAACATGCAACAAAGAGTCACTCGCTCCAAAGTCACTAATAGCGGAGAACAAATGAAGAGATTATGGTAGGGTACGAAACCACCTCAAAGTTATCCTTTCTGATTGATCTATTCAAGAGTCCGTAGTAAAATAACATGAAGCTATTCTTTCCGTTCAATCTATCATAGAGTTCGTACTAGAATAACACCTTAAGACACAAATCAACCAAAACCCTAATGTCACCTAGATACTCCAATGTCACCTCAAGTATCCGTGGGTATGATTATACGATATGCATCACACAATCTAAGATTCATCTATTCAACCAACACAAAGAACTTCAAAGAGTGCCCCAAAGTTTCTACTGGAGAGTCAAGACGAAAACGTGTGCCAACCCCTATGCATAGGTTCATGGGCGGAACCCGCAAGTTGATCACCAAAACATACATCAAGTGGATCAATAGAATACCCCATTGTCACCACGGGTATCCCACGCAAGACGTACATCAAGTGTTCTCAAATCCTTAAAGACTCAACCGGATAAGATAACTTCAAAGGGAAAACTCAATCCATTACAAGAGAGTAGAGGGGGAGAAACATCATAAGATCCAACTATAATAGCAAAGCTCGCGATACATCAAGATCGTGCCAACTCAAGAACACGAGAGAGAGAGAGATAGAGATCAAACACATAGCTACTGGTACATACCCTCAACCACGAGGGAGAACTACTCCCTCCTCGTCACGGAGAGCACCGGGATGATGAAGATGGCCACCGGAGAGGGATTCCCCCTCCGGTAGGGTGTCGGAATGGGTCTAGATTGGTTTTCGGTGGCTACGGAGGCTTTTGGCGGCGGAACTCCCGATCTATTGTGCTCATCAAAGTTTTTAGGGTATATGGGTATATATGGGAGGAAGAAGTACGTCGGTGGACCTCCAGGCTGTCCACGAGGCAGGGGGTGCGCCCAGGGGGTAGGCGCGCTCCCCACTCTCGTGGGCAGCCCAGGACTCTCCTGGTCCAACTCCGATACTCCGTGGGCTTCTTCTGGTCCAAAAATAAGTTCCGTGAAGTTTCAGGTCAATTGGACTCCGTTTGATTTTCCTTTTCTGTGATACTCTAAAACAAGGAAAAAACAGAAACTTGCACTGGGCTCTAGGTTAATAGGTTAGTCCCAAGAATCATATAAAATAGCATATAAATGCATATAAAACATCAAAGGTTGATAATATAATAGCATGTAACAATCAAAAATTATAGATACGTTGGAGACGTATCAATGACCTAAACGGCAGTGCCACAAATACGTTGCACTATCATTATCAACTTTGCATCTTTTGGCTTCAATATTGTGAACATGTGTATCACTACTATCAAGATTTAGTAAAAATAGACCACTCATCAAGGGTGCATGACCATAAAAGAAATTACTCATATAAATAGAACAACCATTATTCTTTGATTTAAATGAATAACCATCTCGCATCAAACAAGATCCAGATATAATGTTCATGCTCAACGCTGGCACCAAATAACAATTATTTAGGTCTAAAACTAATCCCGAAGTTAGATGTAGAGGTAGCGTGCCGATGGCGATCACATCGACTTTGGAAACATTTCCCACGCACATCGTCACCTCGTCCTTAGCCAATCTTCGCTTAATCTGTAGCCCCCTGTTTCGAGTTGCAAATATTAGAAAGAGAACCAGTATCAAATACCCAGGCGCTACTGCGAGTATTAGTAAGGTACACATCAATAACATGTATATCAAATATACCTTTGACTTTGCCATCCTTCTTCTCCGCCAAATACTTGGAGCAGTTCTGCTTCCAGTGACCAGTTCATTTGCAGTAGAAGCACTCAGTTTTAGGCTTAGGTCCATACTTGGGTTTCTTTGCTTGAGCAGCAACTGGCTTGCTGTTCTTCTTGAAGTTCCCCTTCTTCCCTTTACCCTTTTTCTTGAAACTGGTGGTCTTGTTGACCATCAACACTTGATGCTTCTTCTTGATTTCTACCTCCGCAACCTTTAGCATCGCGAAGAGCTCGGGAATTGTCTTATCCATCCCTTGCATGTTATAGTTCATCATGAAGCTCTTGTAGCTTGGTGGCAGTGATTGAAGAACTCTGTCAATGACACTATCATCAGGAAGATTAACCCCCAGTGGAGTCAAGTGGTTGTGGTACCCAGACATTCTAAGTATATGTTCACCGACATAACTATTCTCCTCCATCTTGCATCTATAGAACTTATTGGAGACTTCATATCTCTCAATCCGGGCATTTTCTTGAAATATTAACTTCAACTCCTGGAACATCTCATATGCTCCATGATGTTCAAAACGTCGTTGATGTCCCGGTTCTAAGCCATAAAGCATGGCACACTGAACTATCCAGTAGTCACCAGCTTTGCTCTGCCAGGTGTTCACAACATCTGGCGTTGCTCCTGCAGCTGGTTTGTCACCTAGCGGTGCTTTCAGGACGTAATTCTTCTATGCAGCAATGAGGATAATCCTCAAGTTACGGACCCAGTCCATGTAGTTGCTACCATCATCTTTCAACTTAGCTTACTCAAGGAACACATTAAAATTCAACAGAACAACAACATGGGCGATCTATCTACAATGACATAGACATGCAAAATACTATCAGGTACTAAGTTCATGATAAATTAAAGTTCAATTAATAAAATTACATAAGAACTCCCACTTAGATAGACATCTCTCTAATCATCTAAGTGATCACGTGATCCATATCAACTAAACCATATCCGATCATCACGTGAGATGGAGTAGTTTTCAATGGTGAACATCACTATGTTGATCATATCTACTATATGATTCACGTTCGACCTTTCGGTTTCAGTGTGGCTCGTCAAGTTTAACCCGAGTATTCTGCGTGTGCAAAACTGGCTTGCATCCGTTGTATGTGAACGTAGAGCTTAACACACCCGATCATCACGTGGTGTCTCGGCACGACGAACTGTAGCAACGGTGCATACTCAAGGAGAACACTTTTACCTTGAAATTTAGTGAGAGATCATCTTATAATGCTACCATCGAACTAAGCAAAATAAGATGCATAAAGGATAAACATTACATGCAATCAATATAAGTGATATGATATGGCCATCATCATCTTGTGCCTTTGATGTCCATCTCCAAATCACCGTCATGATCACCATCATCACCGGCTTGACACCTTGATCTCAATCGAAGCATCGTTGTTGTCTCGCCAACTATTGCTTCTACGACTATCGCTACCGCTTAGTGATAAAGTAAAGCAATTACATGGCGATTGCATTTCATACAATAAAGCAAAAAACATATGGCTCCTGCCAGTTGCCGATAATTGTGTTACAAAACATGATCATCTCATACAATAAAATTTAGCATCATGTCTTGACCATATCACATCACAACATGCCCTGCAAAAACGAGTTAGACGTCTGATGACCCACAAGTATAGGGGTTCTATCGTAGTCCTTTCGATAACTAAGAGTGTCGAACCCAACGAGGAGCAGAAGGAAATGATAAGCGGTTTTCAACAAGGTATTCTCTGCAAGCACTGAAATTATAGATAATAGATAGTTTTGTGATAAGATAATTTGTAACGAGCAACAAGTAACAAAAGTAAATAAAGTGCAGCAAGGTGGCCCAATCCTTTTTGTAGCAAAGGACAAGCCTGGACAAACTCTTATATGAAGCAAAGCGCTCCCGAGGACACATGGGAATTATCGTCAAGCTAGTTTTCATCATGTTCATATGATTCGTGTTCGGTACTTTGATAATCTGATATGTGGGTGGACAGGTGCTTGGGTGCTGTCCTTACTTGGACAAGCATCCCACTTATGATTAACCCCCAGTGCAAGCATCCGCAACTACAACAGAAGTATTAAGGTAAACCTAACCATAGCATGAAGCATATGGATCCAAATCAGCCCCTTACGAAGCAACACATAAACTAGGGTTTAAGCTTCTGTCACTCTAGCAACCCATCATCTACTTATTACTTCCCAATGCCTTCCTCTAGGCCCAAATAATGGTGAAGTGTCATGTAGTTGACGTTCACATAACACCACTAGAGGAGAGACAACATACATCTCATCAAAATATCGAACGAATACCAAATTCACATGACTACTAATAGCAAGACTTCTCCCATGTCCTCGGGTACGAACGTAACTACTCACAAAGCATATTCATTTTCATAATCAGAGGGGTATTAATATGCATATAGGATCTGAACATATGATCTCCACCAAATAAACCAACTAGCATCAACTACGAGGAGTAATCAACACTACTGGCAACCTACAGGTACCAATCCCAGACTTAGAGACAAGAATTGGATACAAGAGATGAACTAGGGTTTGAGAGGATATGGTGCTGGTGAAGATGTTGATGGATATTGGTCACCTCCCGATGAGAGGAGCGTTGGTGATGACAATGGCGATGATTTCCCCCTCCCGGAGGGAAGTGTCCCTGTAGCGACCAGACCTCAAACGGTCCAATCTCTGTGCTCAGGTGTCATCCCTGGATCAGTAATGCTGACACCACATAGTACTTGAAGGATTTATAACAGAGTAGCAATCACACACTTATTACATCGAGTGTCTCAATAGAGAACTTATTACAATAAATATGGCTTAAGGCCATCTAATAAAAATAACAGCGGAAGGCTTGGAAGATAAGTGAGTCCATCAACTCCAACGGCATCACAGAGTATAGAACCACGACCTAAAACTCCTTAATCATCGTCTGAAAAGTCTGCAACATTAACGTTGCAGCCCGAAACGGGCCAGCACATGGAATATGCTGGCAAGGTAACACATAGAGAGTACTGAAATGAAACAGCTATTCTACATGCATATTTGGCTGGTGGAAAGCTCTATGGTTACAGTTTTGCGTAAAGCCAATTTTTCCCTACTGCAAAGGAATAAATTTTATTTAACTATCATGGTAGTTGTTAAACATTGAGAATGGTTGACAACATTCTCAATCCCAATTAAGCATCATCATTAAACAAAACCCAACAAAATTAAATTTTAGAGTAACATGTTGAGATTCACATGATAATCTAAGTACTAGATACTCAAGATGTCCATAACCGGGGACACGGCTAACCATGATTAGTTTATTACACTCTGCAGAGGTTTGCACACTTTTCCCCACAAGACTCGATCGCCTTCGTTTGTTTTCTCACACTACAGGGTGTTTGAGAAGACGGATGACCAAGGCATAGTCTTTCAAAAGCGCTAGCACCTTACGATGGGTAGACCGTTACACCTATTTCCCCCTACATCTGCTAGTCTACCCTGTAAGAGTTCGAATGACTTAATCAACTATGCTAGTGTCCATAATAGCTTGTGGCTACACACGGAAGTTTCTAGTTTGAAAAATCTCATGATCCCTTTGGGCATGGGTGGCGGTCCATAAAAAAAAACAGGCAATCCTGGAATACCCAGGTACCTCAATCCACCTAGATGTTTGTTTAAGTTGCCACCTTAGATAAACCATTAATTAACAAACTCACATCTGTCATGGATATCACTCACCCAATCCACGTCTACTAGCATAGCATAGCAATAGTAAGCAAATGTAGAAGTAACTCCCAAAGGTTTGATAATATAACAGGTAATAGGTACTACCTCAACTACTTCCCATCCCACAATTTATTTAGATCCTAATCATGCAATGTTTGAGGATTGATCTAATGCAATAAAACTGGGTAGTAGGAGGTATGATCAAAGTGTTACTTGCCTTGCTGATGATCCGCGAAACCTAGAGATTCGAAGTAACAGGCGGCGCACTCCGGGTATTCTATCGTAGACAAACAAACAAGCATACAATAAGTACTCATCTAATGCACAGGTAAAACTCAAATAAGAGATCTAACCAGAAAGTTCAACTTAAGAACTCCGGTTTGCAAAAAGAATCAAATCAAACGAAGCAACGAAAGTCAAACGGCAAAAGAAACAGGCTTCGTTTACTATTCTGGATCTAGGGCAATTTTTACAGTGGCAAAAACTTGTTTAAGTTGGTTCAACGGATAGAGGGTTTTGAGATGAAACTCCAGGCGCTTGAATCACCTGATTCCGATAAACGAGCAAAAAGTTATACTAAAACGAAAATCGAATCAAGAATCGCGATCAGAAAAATCACAGATTTAATCCGAAAAAAGAAAAACGACGAACGTTCGCTAGAACGAACAAACGAACATTCGCTATTTAAATAAATCGGAAAAACCAATCTATTTTAAAAAAAAACCGAAGCTAAAAAAAAACTACCCGGCAACTCCGGCGAGAAATCCGGCGGCGGCGGCGGGGCTCCGGCGGCGGGGCGGCGGCGATGGCGCGGCGGCGGGGCGGCGACGGCGACGCAGCGGTGGCGGCGCAGCGTGGCAGCGGCGGCGCTAGGGTTCGGGGCGGTGCGGTGGCTCGGTGGGCTGCGGGGTCAGGCGCCCCGGCTTTTAAAGGCCGGCCCCGGAGGAGTCCGGGCCTAACATGGCCCGTAGGTCGGTTTCGTTTTTTTAAAATTATTCCGTGCAGAGAAACAAATAAAAGAAATACTAAACGGACTCCAAAAATCCCGAAATAAATTTTCCCGGGCTTCTAAAATCAAGCCTCACAAGGTGAACATTTATTTGGGGCCTAAATGCAATTTTGAAAAACGCACATTTTTCCTAAATTCAAATAAAATAACGAAAAACTCCGAAATAAAATCTTATTTGATTTTATTATTAAATCCTCAATATTTATTTATTTTGGGAAAGTCATTTTATTCCCTCTCTCATATTTTTGTAATAGAAATAATTGATGATAAAATAATAAAAATCAAATGATCCTATTCTAAAAATTTGAGAAAACTCAAATATGAAAATAACGAAATCCCCAACTCTCTCCGTGGGTCCTTGAGTTGCGTAGAATTTCTAGGATCAAAGCCAAAAGCAAATAAAATATGATATGCAATGATGATCTAATGTATAACATTCCAAATTGAAAATTTGGGATGTTACAAACCTACCCCCCTTAAGATGAATCTCGCCCTCGAGATTCGGGTTGGCTAGAAAATAGGTGAGGGTGGTCCTTGAGCAGATCTTCCTCTCGCTCCCAGGTGGCTTCATCCTCCGTGTGGTGGCTCCACTGAACCTTACAAAACTTGATAACCTTGCTGCGGGTGACTCGGCTGGCAAACTCGAGAATCTTAATTGGTTTCTCCTCATAGGTCAAATCACTGTCCAACTGAATTGCTTCCAGTGGTATTGTGTCTCTCAAGGGTATGTCAGCCATCTCCGCGTGGCACTTCTTCAACTGAGAAATGTGGAACACATCATGAACTCCTGACAATCCTTCAGGCAATTCCAACTTGTAGGCCACTTCTCTCATACGTTCCAATACTCGGTATGGTCCTACAAATCGCGGCGCTAACTTTCCCTTAACACCAAAACACTTTGTTCCCCGAAGTGGGGATACTCGAAGATAAACTCTGTCTCTGACTTCGTAAACTGTCTCCTTGCGTTTAGAATCTGCGTAGCTCTTCTGCCTGGACTGGGCTACCTTGAGCCTATCGCGAATCAATTTCACTTTCTGTTCAGACTCTTTAATCAAATCAGGCCCAAACAACTGGCGGTCTCCAACTTCATCCCATGACAACGGTGTCCTGCACCTCCTTCCGTACAAAGCTTCGAAAGGGGCCATCTTTAAACTGGATTGATAGCTGTTGTTGTAAGAGAATTCTGCATATGGCAAATTGTCGTTCCAACTAGGTCCATAATCTAGCGCACAAGCTCTCAGCATGTCCTCCAAAATCTAATTGACTCTCTCGGTCTGTCCATCTGTCTGTGGATGAAAAGCTGTGCTGAACTCTAGCCTGGTACCCAAAGTTTCATGCAACTGATTCCAGAACTTTGAGGTAAACTGGGTTCCTCTATCTGATACTATACTCATCGGAAATCCATGTAAGAATACAATCCTGGTCATGTATATCTTTGCCAACTTAGCACTGGTGTAAGTGGTCTTTACCGGGATGAAATGAGCTACTTTCGTCAACCGATCAACTACAACCCAAATCGAGTCGTAGCCTGAATGAGTCCTGGGTAATCCCGTGATAAAATCCATGCCTAGCTTATCCCACTTCCATTCGGGTATCGGCAATGGTTGTAGCAATCATGCTGGCTTCTGATGCTCTGCCTTTACTCTCTGGCATACATCACAAACTGCTACATACTCCGCAATATCCTTCTTCATTCCGGCCCACCAGAAAATATCCTTCAAATCCAAATACATCTTGGTATTTCCTGGGTGAATCGAATATGGTGAATCGTGTGCCTCTTGCAGAATCAACTTCCTGATTTCCGGGTCATTGGGCACATAAACACGGTCTTCAAACCATAGGGTGTCGTGCTCATCCTCACGAATTCCTTTAGCCTTTCCTTCGCTCATTTTCTCCTTTATAGAGGCAATCTCCTTGTCAGTCTTCTGAGCTTCTCTGATTCTATCCATCAAAGTTAACTGAATCTCCAATGCTGCTACATAGCCTCTTGGAACTATTTCCAAACATAGCTCACGAAGATCCTCGGCTAACTCCTTTGGTATTTCTCCCGCCATTAGTGTATTGACATGGCTTTTACGTCTCAATGCGTCAGCTACTACATTAGCCTTTTCGGGATGGTAATGCAATCTCATATCATAATCCTTGATGAGCTCCAACCATCTCCTTTGTCTGAGGTTTAACTCCTTCGGTGTGAAAATGTATTTCAAACTCTTGTGATCCGTGTACACCTCACAATGATTTCCAATGAGGAAATGTCTCCATGTTTTCAATGCATGCACTACGGCTGCTAACTCCAAATCATGCGTAGCATAATTCAATTCCTGGGGTTTCAGTTGTCGTGAGGCATATGAAACAACTCTCCCTTCCTGCATAAGCATTGCTCCAAGTCCTCGTCGTGAAGCGTCGCAATACACCTCATAATCCTTGGTCTGGTCTGGCAAAATCAACACTGGTGAAGTAACCAAATGTTTCTTAAACTCCTAAAAACTAGCCTCACATTCCTCTGTCCATATGAACTTGGTATCCTTCTTCAACAACTCCGTCATAGGTTTTGCAATCTGTGAGAAATTCTCAATAAACCTCTGGTAGTATCCTGCGAGTCCAAGAAAACTCCGGATCTCTCCAATTGTGGTTGGTGCTTCCCACTTAGTCACGGTATCAACTTTAGTGGGATCAACTGCTATTCCTTCTCCGGATATAACGTGTCCGAGGAATCCTACTTCCTTCAACCAAAACTCACATTTGCTAAACTTGGCATATAGTTGATGTTCCCTGAGCTTTCCAAGAACCAAACGCAAATGTTCCTTATGTTCCTCTTCATTATTCGAGTAAACCAGAATATCATCAATGAACACCACGACGAACTTATCCAAGAACTCCATAAACACTTTGTTCATCATGTTCATAAAATAGGCAGGTGCGTTAGTCAGACCAAATGACATAATGGTATACTCGTACATCCCATACCTGGTGGTAAAAGCTGTCTTAGGTATATCCTGTTCTCGAATCTTCAACTGGTGGTATCCTGATCGCAGATCGATCTTGGAAAATACCTTAGCTCCTTGCAATTGATCAAACAGATCATTGATCATTGGTAGTGGGTACTTATTCTTGATCGTTACTTCATTCAACCCATGATAATCAACAACCATCCTTAACGATCCATCCTTTTTCTCCACTAGAAGTACTGGTGATCCCCAAGGCGACGAACTTGGGCGAATGTAACCTTTATCCAGTAACTCCTTAATCTGCTTCTTAATCTCCACCAAATCCTTTGCAGGCATCCTGTATGGTCTCTTTGATATTGGCCCTGTGCCTGGCAATAGCTTAATCAAAAACTCAATATCTCTATCCGGTGGCATGCCTGGCAACTCTTCTGGAAATACGTCAGGGAAATCCCTTACCACTGGTACTTCCTCCTGCACAACTCCTGTTAAACAATTTACTTGAGTCCCTTTTGGCACATGTCGGGATACATACTTGATCCTTCTCCCATCTAGGGTGGTAAGCAAAATTGTCTTACTGGCGCAATCGATGTTTCCCCCATACATCGACAGCCAATCCATACCCAGAATTACATCCAATCCTTGTGATTCCAAAATGATTAAATCCGAGGGAAATACATGCCTACCTATACTCAATGGCACTTGAAAACATCCTTGACTGGCCATATACTCCGCTCCTGGTGAGCTTACTAGCATAGGTGTTCTAAGAACCTTAGTGGGTAGGTTATACTTATCCACAAATCCCCTTGATATGTATGAATGCGATGCACCGGTATCAAAAAGAACGAGTGCAGTAAATGACTTAACACAAAACTTACCGATTACGGCATCCGGCTACTCTTCAACCTCCTCCACGTTAACGTGGTTCACCTGTCCCCTGTTGAAAGAGTTCGGCTTCTTCCTAGAGCTTCCATTGCCATTCTGGCCTTCAGGACATTTATTGGCATAATGTCCGGTCTTCTAACACTTAAAGCAAGTGACTTGGCTTAGGTCTTTCTTTGCTGGGGTTGATGGGTTGGTACGGTTCTGGCCGTTGCTTCCTCCATTGCCATTACCATTCTTGGTGCCGTTGTGATTGTGCGAGCTACCTCCTCCATGGGTATGCTGAAAATGTCCTCCCGATCTAGGGGTAAATCGTGGCTTCTGCTGAGCTCATGAATTGTATTTTCCTTGTCCATACTTCCTCTTGCGGCTCTCAATTTGCTCCTGCTTGCCTTCAATCATAAGAGCACAGTCTACCAACTCCTGGTAGTTGTTGAAGGTTGCTATCATCAACTGCATGCTCAACTCATCATTCAGTCCTTCCAGAAACTTCTCCTGTTTTGCTGCATCCGTAGCAACGTCATCTGGGGCATAACGTGCTAATTTACTAAAGTCCTCCACATACTAGCCAACTGTTCGTCCTCCTTGGCGCAAGTTGCGAAACTCACGCTTCTTCATGGCCATAGCTCCTGCTGAAACATGGGCAGTTCAAAAAGCCTGCTGAAACTGGTCCCATGTGACAGTGTCGACAGGGAAAGTGGCTGTGAAATTCTCCCACCATGATGCTGCGGGTCCTTCAAGCTGATGTGCGGAAAACTTCACCTTCTCCGCATCTGTGCATCCTGCTGTGGTCAACTCTCTAGCTGTCTTGCGGAGCCAATCATCTGCTACTATCGGCTCGGTGCTACTGGAAAACATCGGTGAATTTAGCCTAAGAAAATGGGCTAAGTGATCAACAGGTGGTGGTGGTGGGTTGTTGTTGTTGTTCCCCTGATTCTGATTCTGGACTAGCAACTGCATCAATGTGTTCTGCTGCTGGATCAACTAGGTGAGCTCCGGTGGAAAGGTAAATCCGGGGTCACGTCTCGGAGGCATCTGAGGGTTTAGAAAAGATGAGATTTAAGAATAGAGGGGGTCTAAAGAGAAAAACACTACCCATATGCACATGAGGCAAAAGCAAACAATTCACTTCATTCAATCAAACAAGGGCATACAATCGATCTAACTATCACAAAAGTGCTCGGACTACTGTATTTACATGGTGGACTACTACTACTGATGAGGTGGTCTACTAGAAATATTCTTCGGTTGCAGATTCCATGATATCTGCTCCGGCTTCATCAATATAGTCATCATCGCTATCATCTGGGTCCGAGTCGGTGTCGTCGATGATGATGTAGTCTTCCGGGCGAATCTCCTTGGGTTCTTCGTCTTCATCTACTGGTGTAGGGCCTCCCATAAATATCCCGATCTTCTTGATCAGATCGTCATTCTTCTCCACCAATACTTCAATTTCTTCTTCATAATCTTCACGTGTAGCCTTGAGTTCTTCCTCCAGTTCTTTGATTCTAGTCCTTGCCTTCTTCAGGTCTATCATGTCGGCGCACATCTGGTTCTCCTGTCGTCGAATGTGCTGGTTTAATTCCTGGATAAAAGCTGCAATGGATATATCCTTTCTGGTGCTGATCATCTCCCAGTGCTCATCTCGGCGCCCACAAATCTGGTAGATAGTATCCTTGAGATCATTGTGGTAGACTTCTCCAATGCGTCCCATGGCGATGTGAGCTGCCATGCTCTTTCCTAGACTCCAAGTTGGTGCATCAAAAGAAAACTCTATGGGCTCAGTGACTGGCATGAACGTCCTTCCTAGAACTTGAACTTGAATCATCCAGCGCTCTTCTTCAGGTAAAGTGGCGTTGTAGGTTCCGGTGAAGCTCAGTACTCCTATGTTTAGGTATCTAGTGACTTCCTTCAAGTGGCGTCCAAAGGGTGTATCTTCGTCCGGTTGCGTGAACTTGTTCCTTGCATCCGGCATCCTAAAGAGTAGAAAAGATGAGAGGTCAGAAGAGAAGAGAGTGAATAGTGATCTAGGCCTTTAGCTTAGTGGTCGTGTCCTATAGTCAGCGTGTGCTCTGATACCATCTTTGTAGCGACCAGACCTCAAACGGTCCAATCTCTATGCTCAGGTGTCATCCCTGGATCAATAATGCTGACACCACACAGTACTTGAAGGATTTATAACAGAGTAGCAATCACATACTTATTACATCGAGTGTCTCAATAGAAAACTTATTACAATAAATATGGCTTAAGGCCATCTAATAACGATAACAGCGGAAGGCTTGGAAGATAAGTGAGTCCATCAACTCCAACGGCATCACTGAGTATAGAACCACGACCTAAAACTCCTTAATCGTCGTCTGAAAAGTCTACAACATTAACGTTGCAGCCCGAAACGGGTCAGCACATGGAATATGCTGGCAAGGTAACACATAGAGAGTACTGAAATGAAACAGCTATTCTACATGCATATTTGGCTGGTGGAAAGCTCTATGGTTACAGTTTTGCATAAAGCCAATTTTCCCTACTGTAAAGGAATAAATTTTATTTAACTATCATGGTAGTTGTTAAACATTGAGAATGGTTGACAGCATTCGCAATCCCAATTAAGCATCATCATTAAACAAAACCCAACAAAATTAAATTTTAGAGTAACATGTTGAGATTCACATGATAATCCAGGTACTAGATACTCAAGATGTCCATAACCGGGGACATGGCTAACCATGATTAGTTTATACACTCTGCAGAGGTTTGCGCACTTTTCCCCACAAGACTCGATCGCCTCCGTTTGTTTTCTCGCACTACATGGTGTTTGAGAAGACGGATGACCGAGACACAGTCTTTCAGAAGTGCTAGCAACTTACGATGGATAGACCGTTACACCTATTTTCCCCTACATCTGCTAGTCTACCCTGTAGGAGTTCGCACAACTTAATCAACTATGCTAGAGCCCATAATAGCTTGTGGCCGCACACGGAAGTTTCTAGTTTGAAAAATCTCATGATCCCTTTGGGCCTGGGTGGCGGTCCATAAAAAAAAGGCAATCCTGGAATACCCAGGTACCTTAATCCACCCAGATGTGTGTTTAAGTTGCCACCTTAGATAAACCATTAATTAACAAACTCACATCTGTCATGGATATCACTCACCCAATCCACGTCTACTAGCATAGCATAGCAATAGTAAGCAAACGTAGAAGTAACTCCCAAAGGTTTGATAATATAACAGGTAATAGGTACTACCTCAACTACTTCCCATCCCACAATTTAATTAGATCCTAATCATGCAATGTTTGAGGATTGATCTAATGCAATAAAACTGGGTAGTAGGAGGTATGATCAAAGTGTTACTTGCCTTGCTGATAATCCGCGAAACCTAGAGATTCGAAGTAACAGGCGGCGCACTCTGGGTATTCTATCGCAGACAAACAAACAAGCATACAATAAGTACTCATCTAATTCACAGGTAAAACTCAAATAAGAGAGCTAACCAGAAAGTTCAACTTAAGAACTCCGGTTTGCAAAAAGAATCAAATCAAACGAAGCAATGAAAGTCAAACGGCAAAAGAAACAGGCTTCGTTTACTATTCTGGATCTAGGGAAATTTTTAGAGTGGCAAAAACTTGTTTAAGTTGGATAAACGGATAGAGGGTTTCGAGACGAATCTCCAAGCGCTTGAATCGCCTGATTCCGATAAACGAGCGAAAAGTTATACTAAAACGAAAATCGAATCAGGAATCGCGATCAGGAAAATCGCAGATTTAATACGAAAAAAAGAAAAACGACGAACGTTCGCTAGAACGAACGAACGAACGAACATTCGTTATTTAAATAAATCGGAAAAACCGATCTATTTAGAAAAAAACGAAGCTAAAAAAAACTACCCGGCAACTCCGGCGGGAAATCCGGCGGCGGCGGCGGTGCTAGGGTTCGGGGCGGCGTGGTGGCTCGGTGGGCTGCGGGGTCGGGCGCCCCGGCTTTTAAAGGCCAGCCCCGGAGGAGTCCGGGCCTAACACGGCCCGTAGGTCGGTTTCGTTTTTTTAAAAAAAAATTATTCCGCGCAGAAAAACAAATAAAAGAAATACTAAACGGACTCCAAAAATCCCGAAAGAAATTTTCCCAGGCTTCTAAAATCAAGCCGGACAAGGTGATCATTTATTTGGGGCCTAAATGCAATTTTGAAAAATGCATATTTTTCCTAAATTCAAATAAAATAACGAAAAACTCCGAAATAAAATCTTATTTGATTTTATTATTAAATGCTCAATATTTCTTTATTTTGGGAAAGTCATTTTATTCCCTCTCTCATATTTTTGTAATAGAAATAATTGATGATAAAATAATAAAAATCAAATGATCCTATTCTCAAAATTTTAGAAAACTCAAATATGAAAATAACGAAATCCCCAACTCTCTCCGTGGGTCCTTGAGTTGCGTAGAATTTCTAGGATCAAAGCCAAAAGCAAATAAAATATGATATGCAATGATGATCTAATGTATAACATTCCAAATTGAAAATTTGGGATGTTACAGTCCCCGGCAGAACAGCTCCGCCGGAGCCCTAGATTGGTTCTGCCAAGGTTCCGCCTCGTGGCGGCGGAGTCTCGTCCCGAAAGCTTGCTTCTGATTTTTTTCCTCAATGAAACACTCCATATAGCAGAAGATGGGCATTGGAGGGCCACCAGGGGGCCCACGAGGCAGGGGGCGCGCCCCCACCCTCGTGGCCAGGGTGTGGGCCCCCTCTGGAACTTCTTGCGTTCAGTATTTTTTATATATTCGGAAAATAGCTTTCGTGTAGTTTCAGGACTTTTGGAGCTGTGCAGAATAGGTCTCTAATATTTGCTCCTTTTCCAGCTGCCGACATTCTCCCTCTTTATGTAAACCTTGTAAAATAAGAGATAATAGGCATAAGTGTTGTGACATAATGTGTAATAACAGCCCATAATGCAATAAATATCGATATAAAAGCATGATGCAAAATGGACGTATCAACTCCCCCAAGCTTAGACCTCGCTTGTCCTCGAGCGAAAGCCGAAATCGAAAAATATGTCCACATGTTTAGATATAGAGGTGTCGATAAAAATAAAATACGGACATGAGGGCATCATGATCATTCTTAGAACAGCGGCTTATATAAGTATTGTCATATGATCTCTTATGCTAGAGTAACAATTCAATCACAATTTCAAGTATGAATCATAAACTTCATTGAAAACTAACAAACTATAATCTCAGTCATTGAAGCAATTGCGATATATCATAACATAGGAAAGAGTCAATATAAGAGCTTTTCAGCAAGTCCACATACTCAACTATCATATAGTCTTTCACAATTACTAACACTCATGCAATACTTATGGGTATGGAGTTTTAATCGGACACAGAGAAAGATAGGGGCTTATAGTTTTGCCACCCAACATTTTACCTCAAGGGTAATGTCAACAATAATAGTTCATGAAAACTCACATCCAATTAGCCATATATACCAGGATCTTTCCAACATATTATGCTTGCCAAAAGATAAAATGTAAAAAGGAAAGGTGAAGATCACCATGACTCTTACGTAAGGTGGGAGATAAAAGTAAAAGATAGGCCCTTCGCAGAGGAAAGCAGAGGTTGTCATGCGCTTTTATGGTTGGATGCACAAAATCTTAATGCGAAAGAACGTCACTTTATATTGCCACTTGTGATATGGATCTTTATTATGTAGTTTGTCGCTTTTATTTCTTCCATATCACAAGATCGTATAAAGCTTATTTTCTCCCACACTAATAAGTCATACATATTTAGGGAGCAATTTTTATTGCTTGCACCGATGACAACTTACTTGAAGGATCTTACTCAATCCATAGGTAGATATGGTGGACTCTCATGGCAAAACTGGGTTTAGGGATATTTGGAAGCACAAGTAGTATCTCTACTTGGTGCAAAGGATTTGGCTAGCATGAGGGGAAAGGCAAGCTCAATCATGTTGGATGATCCATGACAATATAATTTATCTCAGGTGTAAGAAAACATAACCCATTACGTTGTCTTCCTTGTTCAACGTCAATCTTTAGCATGTCATATTTTAATGAGTGCTCATAATCATAAAAGATGTCCAAGATAGTGTATTTATATGTGAACCTCTCTTTCTTTATTACTTCCTATTAATTAAAACGATGACCAAAACTATGTTTGTCAACTCTCAACAACTTTTAATCATCATACTCTCCATAATATCCATGTGATCTCTTTTATTTCTTTTATTCTTTCTCTTTTCTTTTATTCACTCAAGATCATAGCAAGATAATCAAGCCCTTGACTCAACACTAATCTTTATTATATAGCTCACAGACTCGATTACATAGGAAGATCATAAAGCAAAACTCACAACTAGATCATACTAAAACTTTATTCTACTAGATCAAAATATTATCAAAAGGATCAAACTAAGAAAAATGGTAAAGATAAAAGTGACGGTGATACGATACCGGGGCACCTCCCCCAAGCTTGGCAGTTCCCAAGGGGAGTGCCCATACCCGATGCTCAGTTCTTCTTTGTTGGGGAAGAAGATGGTACGTGGTGATGATGGGTAGTCGCACATCGAGCGCAAGAGATCCTCCAACTTGCGGATAATGCCCTTGAGTGCAACTATATGCTCCTTCAACAAAATATTTTCACGTGTGAGATACTTGTTTTGTATACGAGCTAACTCAATCATCCTGAAACCTTCGATCTCAGTCGGGGTAAGAAGATTGTGATCAAGTTGAAGGATGTCTTCTGTTGCCGAAGCTTGGTCCTCCGTGGCCTTCTTGATCCCTTCATCCTTGTTGATCTCCACGGGTTCTTCCCTCTCCAGCTCTATCTTCATTAGCCAAGCATCATTGTCACCATTGTTGGAGGAGGGGGACGACATGATGCCTGGCCTTGACAACCCTGACAGAAAATAGCTCGAAACAAGAACAGAGGACAATTGCGTGATACAGGAGTCAAAACCTTCGGGAGATTATATAATGAATTTTTACCGACCAAAATACGTAACGTGCAAGAAAACGGAGTCCGGAGAGCGCACGAGGTGCCCATGAGGTAGGGGGCGCCCTCCACCCTCGTGGAGCCCTCGTGTCCTTCCCGGACTGCTTCTTATTTTTCTATTTTTCTAAATATTCCAAAATGGAGAAAAATTGCCATTAGAACTGTTTTGGAGTCGGTTTACTTACCGTACCACATACCTATTCCTTTTCAGAGTCTGAAACGTTCCAGAAAATGTCACTTATGCATTCCTCTGGGGTTACGGTTTCAATAACATTGGTTTCAACATTTATAGGATTACCTGAGATATAATGTTTGATTCTTTGACCGTTCACCACCTTCAGATTTGTGCCTTCGAAGTTGTTGATTTTTATGGCACCGGAACGATAGACCTCCTCGATAACGTAAGGACCTTCCCATTTAGAGAGAAGTTTTCCTGCAAAAAATCTTAAACGATAATTGTATAGCAATACATAATCACCTACATTAAACTCACGCTTTTGTATCCTTTTGTCATGCCATCTTTTAACTTTTTCTTTAAACAATTCGGCATTCTCATAGGCTTGGGTTCTCCATTCATCAAGTGAGCTAATGTCAGATAACCTTTTCTCACCGGCAAGTTTGAAATCATAATTGAGCTCTTTAATAGCCCAATAAGCCTTATGTTCTAGTTCGAGAGGTAAGTGACATGCTTTTCCATAAACCATTTTATACGGAGACGTGCCCATTGGATTTTTATATGTAGTTCTATAGGCCGATAATGCATCATCAAGTTTCTTGGACCAATTCTTTCTAGATCTATTAACAGTCCTTTGCAAAATTAACTTGAGTTCTCTATTACTCAATTCTACTTGACCACTAGACTATGGGTGATAAGGAGATGCAATTCTATGATTAACATCATACTTAGCAAGCATTTTACGGAAAGCACCACGAATAAAATGTGAACCACTATTAGTCATTAAATATCTAGGGACTCCAAACCTCAGAAAAATAACTTGTTTAAGCATCTTAATAGACGTGTTATGATCAGCACTACTAGTTGGAATAGCTTCTACCCACTTAGTAACGTAATCAACAGCAACTAAAATATGTGTATATCCATTAGAGGCAGGAAAAGGTCCCATATAATCAAAGCCCCAAACATCAAATGGTTCAATAACAAGTGAATAATTCATAGGCATTTCTTGACGTCTACTAATATTACCAATTCTTTGACATTAATCACAAGATAAGACAAACTTACGGGCATCCTTGAAGAGAGTAGGCCAATAAAAACCGGATTGCAATACCTTATGTGCAGTTCTATCTCCAGCGTGGTGTCCTCCATAAGCTTCGGAGTGACACTTGCGTAGGATCTGTTCATGTTCATGCTCAGGTACACAACGCCTAATAACACCATCTACTCCTTCTTTATAGAGATGTGGGTCATCCCAAAAGTAATGTCTTAAATCATGGAAAAACTTTTTCTTTTGCTGGTATGTGAAACTAGGTGGTATAAATTTAGCAACAGTGTAATTAGCATAATCAGCATACCATGGAGCAGTATGAGAAGCATTTATAACATTTAATTGTTCATCAGGAAAGCTATCATCAATAGGTAGTGGGTCATCAAGAACATTTTCTAACCTAGACAAGTTATCTACAACGGGGTTCTCAGCTCCCTTTCTATCAATAATATGCAAATCAAATTCTTGTAGCAAGAGAACCCATCTAATAAGTCTAGGTTTAGCATCTTTCTTTTCCATAAGATATTTAATTGCAGCATGATCCGTGTGAATAGTTACTTTAGAATCAACAATATAAGGTCTGAACTTATCACAAGAAAATACAACTACTAAGAATTCTTTACAGTAGTAGCATAATTTCTCCGGGCATTGTCTAGAGTTTTACTAGCATATTGAATAACATTTAATTTCTTATCAACTCTTTTCCCTAGAACAGCACCTACAGCATAATCACCAGCATCACACATAATTTCAAAATGTAAATTCCAATCAGGTGGCTGAACAATAGTTGCAGAGATCAATGCTTTCTTAAGTATTTCAAATGCTTCTATACAATCATCATCAAAGATGAATGGTATATCTTTTTGTAATAAATTAGTGAGAGGCCGAGAAATTTTTGAGCAGTCCTTAATGAACCTCCTATAAAAACTGGCATGACCAAGGAAACTTCTTATACCTTTGAAGTCCTTGGGACACGACATCTTTTCAATAGCATTAACTTTAGCTTTATCAACTACAATGACCCTTTCAGAAATTTTATGCCCCAAGACAATACCTTCACTAACCATAAAGTGGCACTTCTCCCAATTCAAGACAAGGTTAGTTTCTTCACATCTCTGCGAAACTCGATCAAGGTTGCTTAAGCAATCATCAAAAGAGGATCCATAAACGGAGAAATTGTCCATGAAAACCTCACAAATCTTTTCACAAAAGTCAGAGAATATATCCATCATGCATCTTTTAAAGGTAGCAGGTGCATTACATAAACCAAAAGGCATACGTCTATAAGCAAAGGTACCGAAAGGGCAAGTAAAATTGGTATTTGATTGATCATCAGCTGACACAGGTATTTGAGAGAAACCTGAATAACCATCTAGAAAGCAAAAATGCGTATGTTCGGATTATCTTTCTAGCGTTTGATCAATGAAAGGTAAGGGGAAATTATCTTTTTAGTAGCCTTATTTAATTTGCTGAAATCGATTACCATCCTATAACCTGTAATAATTCTTCACGGAATCAATTCATCTTTATCATTA
This sequence comes from Triticum urartu, assembly GCF_003073215.2. Taxonomy (NCBI): domain Eukaryota; kingdom Viridiplantae; phylum Streptophyta; class Magnoliopsida; order Poales; family Poaceae; genus Triticum; species Triticum urartu. The sequence goes on along the minus strand of NC_053027.1, from coordinate 44,047,503 downwards.
GGAACGACAGTAATACCTCCCTTCTTAGGAACACAATGGATAGGACTTACCCACTGACTATCAGCAACAGGATAAATTATACCTGCCTCAAGGAGCTTTAGTATTTCTTTTCTTACCACTTCTTTCATCTTAGAATTTAGCCATCGTTGATGATCAATAGCTGGTTTGGCATCTTTCTCCAAATTTATTTTGTGTTGACATAGAGTGTGACTAATTCCCTTAAGATCATCAAGAGTATATCCAACAGCAGCACGGTGCTTCTTCAGAGTTTTCAATAATTTTTCTTCCTCCTTTGAAATGTTAGCACTAATAATAACAGGATATATCTTCTTTTCATCAAGATAAGCATATTTCAGAGTATCAGGCAATGGTTTAAGCTCAAACACGGGATCACCCTTGGGTGGAGGAGGATCCCCTAAGATTTCAACAGGCAAGTTGTGTTTCAGAATAGGTCCCTGTTTAAAGAACACTTCATCTATTTCCCTTCTTTCATTCATAGACATACCATTTTCGAGGTCTAGCAAATATTGTTCTAAAGGATCACTCGGAGGTACGACAATAGAAGCAAGACCAATAATTTCATCTTTACTTGGCAATTCCTCTTCATGGTGTTGTCTATGAAATTTAGAAAAGTTGAACTCATGAGACATATCACCTAAACCAATAGTATCAACATCCTTTTTGCAGTCTATCCTAGCATTAACAGTGTTTAAGAAGGGTCTACCAAATATAATGGGACAACAGCTATCTTGTGGGGAACCAAGAACAAGAAAATCAGCAGGATGTTTAGTTTTCCCACACAAGACTTCAACATATCTAACAATTGGTGAAATAGTATCTCTATTGGCAAGTTTAATTGTGACATCAATATCTTTTAACCTAGCAGGAGCAATATCATGCATAATTTCTTTGTATAAGCCAATAGGTATTGCACTAGCACTAGCACCCATATCACACAAGCCATGGTAACAATAATCTCCTATTTTAACAGAAATAACAAGCATGCCTACCACAGGTCTATGTTTATCTTTAGCACAAGGTTTAGCAATTCTAGGAGTTTCATCACAGAAATAAATAACATGCCCATCAATATTATCAGCCAAGAGATCCTTAAAAATAGCAATATTAGCTTCAACTTTAACTTGCTCAGGAGGTGTATAGGTTCTAATATTGCTTTTACGAACCACAATTGAAGCTTTAGCATAATCTTTTATCCTAACAGGAAAAGGTGGTTTCTCAACATAAGCAGTAGGAATAATAGGATCATTATAAGTGATAGTCTTTTCTTCAAATTTAATAGGTGCAGCTACTTTTACTTCCATGAGAGGATGATATTTAAACCACTTCTCCTTAGGGAGATCAACATGAGTAGCAAAAGATTCACAGAAAGAAGCTACTATCTCAGAGTCAAGTCCATATTTAGTGCTAAATTTATGGAAAACATCGGTATCCATAAAAGATTTAACACAATCAAACTTAGGTGTCATACATGACTCCTTACCTTCATCGAGATCCCAATCTTCAGAGTTGCGTTTAATTCTTTCCAGTAAATCCCATTTGAATTCAATAGTCTTCATCATAAAAGAGCCAGCACAAGAAGTATCGAGCATGGTGCGATTGTTATCAGAAAGCCGAGCATAAATTTTTTGGATAATCATTTCTCTTGAGAGCTCATGATTGGGGCATGAATATAACATTGATTTAATCCTCCCCCAAGCTTGAGCGATGCTTTCTCCTTCGCGAGGCCCAAAATTATATATATAATTGCGATCACGATGAACAAGATGCATAGGATAAAACTTATGATGAAATTCCAATTTCAATCGTTTGTAGTTCCATGATCCCATATCATCACATAGCCTATACCATGTCAATGCATCTCCCTTCAAAGATAAAGGGAAGACCTTCTTCTTGATAACATCATCGGGCATACCTGCAAGCTTAAATAATCCACAAACTTCATACACATATATTAGGTGCTCATCAGGATGTAATGTTCCATCTCCTGCAAAACGATTAGCTAGCAGTTTTTCTATCATACCCGAAGGAATTTCAAAGTAGACATTTTCATTTTTAGTAGGTTGAGTAGGTTGAGGAGCAACTCTTTGCTCTACTGGTCGAGGTGAAGATACCCCGAACAAGCCCCTCAGAGGATTACTTTCCATAGTAACAAGTGACAGTAAATTTGAGCACACTGTATAAATTTTTCCTTACCAAATTCCACCCACCAAAGGCGCTTCACTCCCCGGCAACGGTGCCAGAAAAGAGTCTTGATGACCCACAAGTATAGATGATCTATCGTAGTCCTTTCAATAAGTAAGAGTGTCGAACCCAATGAGGAGCAGAAGGAAATGATAAGCGGTTTTCAGCAAGGTATTCTCTGCAAGCACTGAAATTATAGATAACAGATAGTTTTGTGATAAGATAATTTGTAACGAGCAACAAGTAACAAAAGTAAATAAAGTGCAGCAAGGTGGCCCAATCCTTTTTGTAGCAAAGGACAAGCCTGTACAAACTCTTATATGAAGTAAAGCGCTCCCAAGGACACATGGGAATTATCGTCAAGCTAGTTTTTCATCACGTTCATATGATTTGCGTTCGGTACTTTGATAATCTGATATGTGGGTGGACCGGTGCTTGGGTGCTGTCCTTACTTGGACAAGCATCCCACTTATGATTAAGCCCCATCGCAAGCATCCGCAACTACAACAGAAGTATTAAGGTAAACCTAACCATAGCATGAAACATATGGATCCAAATCAGCCCCTTATGAAGCAACGCATAAACTAGGGTTTAAGCTTCTGTCACTCTAGCAACCCATCATCTACTCATTACTTCCCAATGCCTTCCTCTAGGCCCAAATAATTGTGAAGTGTCATGTAGTCGACATTCACATAACACCACTAGAGGAGAGATAACATACATCTCATCAAAATATCAAACGAATACCAAATTCACATGACTACTAATAGCAAGACTTCTCCCATGTCCTCAGGAACAACATAACTACTCATAAAGCATATTCATGTTCATAATAAGAGGGGTATTAATATGCATATAGGATCTGAACATATGATCTTCCACTAAATAAACCAACAAGCATCAACTACGAGGAGTAATCAATAGTACTAGCAACCTACAGGTACCAATCCCAGACTTAGAGACAAGAATTGGATACAAGAGATGAACTAGGGTTTGAGAGGAGATGGTGCTGGTGAAGATGTTGATGGAGATTGCCCCCCTCCCAATGAGAGGATCCTTGGTGATGACGATGGCGATGATTTCCCCCTCCCGGAGGGAAGTGTCCCCGGCAGAACAGCTCCGCCGGAGCCCTAGATTGGTTCCACCAAGGTTCCGCCTCGTGGCGGTGGAGTCTTGTCCCGAAAGCTTGCTTCTGATTTTTTCCTCAACGAAAGACTCCATATAGCAGAAGATGGACATCGGAGGGCCACCAGGGGGCCCACGAGGCAGGGGGGCGCGCCCAGGGGGTAGGGCGCGCCCCCACCCTCGTGGCCAGGGTGTGGGCCCCCTCTGGAACTTCTTGCGCTCAGTATTTTTTATATATTCTGAAAATAGCTTCCATGAAGTTTCAGGACTTTTGGAGCTGTGCAGAATAGGTCTCTAATATTTGCTCTTTTCTAGCCCAGAATCCCAGCTGCCGGGATTCTCCCTCTTTATGTAAACCTTGTAAAAATAAGAGAGAATAGGCATAAGTGTTGTGACATAATGTGTAATAACAGCCCATAATGCAATAAATATCGATATAAAAGCATGATGCAAAATGGACGTATCAACTCCCCCAAAGCTTAGACCTTGCTTGTCCTCAAGCGAAAGCCGAAATCGAAAAATATGTCCACATGTTTAGAGATAGAGGTGTCGATAAAAATAAAATACGGACATGAGGGCATCATGATCATTCTTAGAACAGCAACTTATATAATTATTGTCATATGATCTCTTATGCTAAAGTAACAATTCAATCACAATTTCAAGTATGAATCATAAACTTCATTGAAAACTAACAAACTATAATCTCAGTCATTGAAGCAATTGCAATTTATCACAACATAGGAAAGAGTCAATATAAGAGCTTTTCAGCAAGTCCACATACTCAACTATCATATAGTCTTTCACAATTGCTAACACTCACGCAATACTTATGGGTATGGAGTTTTAATCGGACACAGAGAAAGATAGGGGCTTATAGTTTTCCCTCCCAACGTTTTACATCAAGGGTAATGTCAACAATAATAGTTCATGAAAACTCACATCCAATTAGCCATATATACCAGGATCTTTCCAACATATTGTGCCTGCCAAAAGATAAAATGTAAGAAGGAAAGGTGAAGATCACCATAACTCTTACGTAAGGTGGGAGAAAAAAGTAAAATATAGGCCCTTCGTAGAGGGAAGCAGAGGTTGTCATGCGCTTTTATGGTTGGATGCACAAAATCTTAATGCGAAATAATGTCACTTTATATTGCCACTTGTGATATGGATCTTTATTATGCAGTCTGTCGCTTTTATTTCTTCCATATCACAAGATCATATAAAGCTTATTTTCTCCCACACTAATAAGTCATACATATTTAGGGAGCAATTTTTATTGCTTGCACCGATGACAACTTACTTGAAGGATCTTACTCAATCCATAGGTAGATATGGTGGACTCTCATGGCAAAACTGGGTTTAGGGATATTTGGAAGCACAAGTAGTATCTCTACTTGGTGCAAAGGATTTGGCTAGCATGAGGGGAAAGGCAAGCTCGATCATGTTGGATGATCCATGACAATATAATTTATCTCAGATGCAAGAAAACATAACCCATTACGTTGTCATCATTTTCCAACGTCAACTCTTTAGCATGTCATATTTTAATGAGTGCTCACAATCATAAAAGATGTCCATGATAATGTATTTATATGTGAACCTCTCTTTCTTTATTACTTCTTATTAATTGCAACGATGACAAAAACTATGTTTGTCAACTCTCAACAACTTTTAATCATCATACTCTTTATATGTGAGATCATTACTCTCCATAAGATCCATATGATATCTTTTATTTCTTTTATTCTTTCTATTTTCTTTTATTCACTCAAGATCATAGCAGGATAATCAAGCCCTTGACTCAACACTAATCTTTATTATATATCTCACGAACACGATTACATAGGAAGATCATAAAGCAAAACTCACAACTAGATCATACTAAAACTTTATTCTACTAGATCAAAATATTATCAAAAGGATCGAACTAAGAAAAATGGTAAAGATAAAAGTGATGGTGATACGATACCGGGGCACCTCCCCCAAGCTTGGCAGTTGCCAAGGGGAGTGCCCATACCCGATGCTCAATTCTTCTTTGTTGGTGAAGAAGATGGTACGTGGTGATGATGGGTAGTCGCACATCGAGCGTAAGAGATCCTCCAACTTGCGGATAATGCCCTTGAGTGCAACTATATGCTCCTTCAACAAAATATTTTCACGTGTGAGATACTTGTTTTGTATACGAGCTAACTCAATCATCTTGAAACCTTCGATCTCAGTCGGGGTAAGAAGATTGTGATCAAGTTGAAGGATGTCTTCTATTGCCGAAGCTTGGTCCTCCGTGGCCTTCTTGATCCCTTCATCCTTGTTGATCTCCACGGGTTCTTCCCTCTTGAGCTCTATCTTCATTAGCCAAGCATCGTTGTCACCATTGTTGGAGGAGGGGGACGACATGATGCCTGGCCTTGACAACCCTGACAAAAACAGCTCGAAACAAGAACATAGGACAATTGCGTGATACAGGAGTCAAAACCTTCGGGAGATTATATAATGAATTTTTACCGACCAAAATACGTAACGTGCAAGAAAACGGAGTCCAGAGAGCGCACGAGGTGCCCATGAGGTAGGGGGCGCCCTCCACCCTCGTGCAGCCCTCGTGTCCTTCCCGGACTGCTTCTTATTTTTCTATTTTTCTAAATATTCCAAAACGGAGAAAAATTGCCATTAGAACTATTTTGGAGTCGGTTTACTTACCGTACCACATACCTATTCCTTTTCGGAGTCTGAAACGTCCAGAAAATGTCACTTATGCATTCCTCCGGGGTTACGGTTTCAATAACATTGGTTTCAACATTTATAGGATTACCTGAGATATAATGTTTGATTCTTTGACCGTTCACCACCTTCGGATTTGTGCCTTCGAAGTTGTTGATTTTTATGGCACTGGAACGATAGACCTCCTCGATAACGTAAGGACCTTCCCATTTAGAGAGAAGTTTTCCTGCAAAAAATCTTAAACGAGAGTTGTATAGCAATACATAATCACCTACATTAAACTCACGCTTTTGTATCCTTTTGTCATGCCATCTTTTAACTTTTTCTTTAAACAATTTGGCATTCTCATAGGCTTGGGTTCTCCATTCATCAAGTGAGCTAATGTTAAGTAACCTTTTCTCACCGGCAAGTTTGAAATCATAATTGAGTTCTTTAATAGCCCAATAATCCTTATGTTCTAGTTCGAGAGGTAAGTGACATGCTTTTCCATAAACCATTTTATACGGAGACATGCCCATAGGATTTTTATATGCAGTTCTATAGGCCCATAATGCATCATCAAGTTTCTTGGACCAATTCTTTCTAGATCTATTAATAGTCCTTTGCAAAATTAATTTGAGTTCTCTATTACTCAATTCTACTTGACCACTAGACTGTGGGTGATAAGGAGATGCAATTCTATGATTAACATCATACTTAGCAAGCATTTTACGGAAAGCACCATGAATAAAATGTGAACCACCATCAGTCATTAAATATCTAGGGACTCCAAACCTCGGAAAAATAACTTATTTAAGCATCTTAATAGAGGTGTTATGATCAGCACTACTAGTTGGACTAGCTTCTACCCACTTAGTAACGTAATCAACATCAACTAAAATATGTGTATATCCATTAGAGGCAGGAAAAGGTCCCATATAATCAAAGCCCCAAACATCAAATGGTTCAATAACAAGTAAATAATTCATAGGAATTTCTTGACATCTACTAATATTACCAATTATTTGACATTCATCACAAGATAAGACAAACTTACGGGCATCCTTGAAGAGAGTAGGCCAATAAAAACCGGATTGCAATACCTTATGTGCAGTTCTATCTCCAGCATGGTGTCCTCCATAAGCTTCGGAGTGACACTTGCGTAGGATCTGTTCATGTTCATGCTCAGGTACACAACGCCTAATAACACCATCTACTCCTTCTTTATAGAGATGTGGGTCATCCCAAAAGTAATGTCTTAAATCATGGAAAAACTTTTTCTTTTGCTGGTATGTGATACTAGGTGGTATAAATTTAGCAACAGTGTAATTAACATAATCAGCATACCATGGAGCAGTATGAGAAGCATTTATGACATTTAATTGTTCATCAAGAAAGCTATCATCAATAGGTAGTGGGTCATCAAGAACATTTTCTAGCCTAGACAAGTAATCTGCAACGGGGTTCTCAGCTCCCTTTCTATCAATAATATGCAAATCAAATTCTTGTAGCAAGAGAACCCATCTAATAAGTCTAGGTTTAGCATCTTTCTTTTCCATAAGATATTTAATTGTAGCATGATCCGTGTGAATAGTTACTTTAGAATCAACAATATAAGGTCTGAACTTATCACAAGAAAATACAACTACTAAGAATTCTTTACAGTAGTAGCATAATTACTCTGGGCATTGTCTAGAGTTTTACTAGCATATTGAATAACATTTAATTTCTTATCAACTCTTTTCCCTAGAACAGCACCTATAGCATAATCACTAGCATCACACATAATTTCAAAATGTAAATTCTGATCAGGTGGTTGAACAATAGTTGCATAGATCAATGCTTTCTTAAGTATTTCAAATGCTTCTACACAATCATCATCAAAGACGAATGGTATATCTTCTTGTAAAAAATTAATCAGAGGCCGAGAAATTTTTGAGAAGTCCTTAATGAACCTCCTATAAAAACTGGCATGACCAAGGAAACTTCTTATACCTTTGATGTCCTTGGGACACGACATCTTTTCAATAGCATCAACTTTAGGTTTATCAACTTCAATGCCCCTTTCAGAAATTTATGCCCCAAGACAATACCTTCATTAACCATAAAGTGGCACTTCTCCCAATTCAAGACAAGGCTATTTTCTTCACATCTCTACAAAACTCGATCAAGGTTGCTTAAGCAATCATCAAAAGAGGATCCATAAACGGAGAAATCGTCCATGAAAACCTCACAAATCTTTTCACAAAAGTCATAGAATATAGCCATCATGCATCTTTTAAAGGTAGCAGGTGCATTACATAAACCAAAAGGCATATGTCTATAAGCAAAGGTACCGAAAGGGCAAGTAAAAGTGGTCTTTGATTGATCATCAGCTGACACATGTATTTGAGAGAAACCAGAATAACCATCTAGAAAGCAAAAATGTGTATGTTCGAATAATCTTTCTAGCATTTGATCAATGAAAGGTAAGGGGTAATGATCTTTTTTAGTAGCCTTATTTAATTTGCGGAAATCAATGACCATCCTATAACCCGTAATAATTCTTTGCGGAATCAATTCAACTTTATCATTAGGAACGACAGTATTACCTCCCTTCTTAGGAACACAATGGACATGACTTACCCACTGACTATCAGCAACAGGATAAATTATACCTGCCTAAAGGAGCTTTAGTATTTCTTTTCTTACCACTTCTTTCATCTTAGGATTTATCCGTCGTTGATGATCAATAACTGGTTTGGCATCTTTCTCCAAATTTATTTTGTCTTGACATAGAGTGGGACTAATGCCCTTAAGATCATTAAGAGTATATCCAAAAATAGCACGGTGCTTCTTCAGAGTTTTCAATAATTTTTCTTCCTCCTTCTCTGAAAGGTTATCACTAATAATAGGATATATCTTCTTTTCATCAATATCAGCATATTTAAGAGTATCAGGCAATGGTTTAAGCTCAAACACGGGATCACCCTTGGGTGGAGGAGGATCCCCGAAGATTTTAACAGGCAAGTTGTGTTTCAGAATAGGTCCCTATTTAAAGAACACTTCATCTATTTCCCTTCTTTCATTCATAAACATATCATTTTTGTGGTCTAGCAAATATTGTTCTAAAGGATCACTCGGAGGTACGGCAATAGGAGCAAGACCAATAATTTCATCTTTACTTGGCAATTCCTCTTCACAGTGTTGTCTACGAAATTTAGAAAAGTTGAGCTCATGAGACATATCACCTAAACCAATAGTAACAACATCCTTTTTGCAGTCTATTCTAGCATTAACAGTGTTTAAGAAGGGTCTATCAAATATAATGGGACAAAAGCTATCTTGTGGGGAACCAAGAACAAGAAAATCAGCAGGATATTTAGTTTTCCCACACAAGACTTCAACATCTCTAACAATCCCAAGTGGTGAAATAGTATCTCTATTGGCAAGTTTAATTGTGACATCAATATCTTCTAACTCAGCAGGTGCAATATCATGCATAATTTCTTTGTATAAGTCAATAGGTATTGCACTAGCACTAGCACCCATATCACACAAGCCATGATAACAATGATCTCCTATTTTAACAGAAATAACATGCATGCCTACCACGGGTCTATGTTTATCTTTAGCACAAGGTTTAGCAATTCTAGGAGTTTCATCACAGAAATAAATAACATGCCCATCAATATTATCATCCAAGATATCCTTAACAATAGCAATATTAGGTTCAACTTTAACTTGCTCAGGAGGTGTATAGGTTCTAATATTGCTTTTACGAACCACAGTTGAAGCTTTAGCATAATCTTTTATTCTATCAGGAAAAGGTGGTTTCTCAACATAAGCATTAGGAATAATCGGATCATTATAAGTGATATTCTTTTCTTCAACTTTAATAGGTGCAGCTACTTTTACTTCTATGGGAGGATGATATTTAAACCACTTCTCCTTAGGGAGATCAACATGAGTAGCAAACGATTCACAGAAAGAAGCTACTATCTCAGAGTCAAGTCCATATTTAGTGCTAAATTTACGGAAAACATCGGTATCCATAAAAGATTTAACACAATCAAACTTAGGTGTCATACCTGACTCCTTACCTTCGTCGAGATCCCAATATTCAGAGTTGCGTTTAATTCTTTCCAATAAATCCCATTTGAATTCAATAGTCTTCATCATAAAAGAGCCAGCACAAGAAGTATTGAGCATGGTGCGATTGTTATCAGAAAGCCGAGCATAAATTTTTTGGATAATCATTTCTCTTGAGAGCTCATGATTGGGGCATGAATATAACATTGATTTAAGCCTCCCCCAAGCTTGAGCAATGCTTTATCCTTCATGAAGCCAAAAATTATATATATAATTGCGATCATGATGAACAAGATGCATAGGATAAAACTTCTGATGAAATTCCAATTTCAATCGTTTGTAGTTCCATGATCCCATATCATCACATAGCCTATACCATGTCAATGCATCTGCCTTCAAAGATAAAGTGAAGACCTTCTTCTTGATAACATCATCGGGCATACCTGCAAGATTAAATAATCCACATACTTCATCCACATATATTAGGTGCTCATCAGGATGTAATGTTCCATCTCCTGCAAAAGGATTAGCTAGCAGCTTTTCTATCATACCCGAAGGAATTTCAAAGTAGACATTTTCATTTTCAGTAGGTTCAGTAGGTTGAGGATAAACTCTTTGCTCTACTGGTCGAGGTGAAGATACCCCGAACAAGCCCCTCAGAGGATTACTTTCCATAGTAACAATTGACAGTAAATTTCAGCACACTGTATAAATTTTTCCTTACCAAATTCCACCTACCAAAGGCGCTTCACTCCCCGGAAACGGCGCCAGAAAAGAGTCTTGATGACCCACAAGTATAGGGGATCTATCGTAGTCCTTTCGATAAGTAAGAGTGTCGAACCCAACGAGGAGCAGAAGGAAATGATAAGCGGTTTTCAGCAAGGTATTCTCTGCAAGCACTGAAATTATAGATAACAGATAGTTTTGTGATAAGATAATTTGTAACGAGCAACAAGTAAGAAAATTAAATAAAGTGCAGAAAGGTAGCACAATCCTTTTTGCAGCAAAGGACAAGCCTGGACAAACTCTTACATGAAGTAAAATGCTCCCGAGGACACATGGGAATTTTCGTCAAGCTAGTTTCCATCAAGTTCATATTATTCACGTTCGGTACTTTGATAATCTGATATGTGGGTGGACCGGTGCTTGGGTGCTGTCCTTATTTGGACCAGCATCCCACTTATGATTAACCCCCATTGCAAGCATCCGCAAGTACAATAGAAGTATTAAGGTAAACCTAACCATAGCATGAAACATATGGATCCAAATCAGCCCCTTACGAAGCAACGCATAAACTAGGGTTTAGGCTTCTGTCACTCTAGCAACCCATCATCTACTTATTACTTCGCAATGCCTTCCTCTAGGCCTAAATAATGGTGAAGTGTCATGTAGTCAACGTTCACATAACACCACTAGAGGAGAGACAACATACATCTCATCAAAATATCGAACGAATACCAAATTCACATGACTACTAATAGCAAGACTTCTCCCATGTCCTCAGGAACAAACACAACTACTCACAAAGCATATTCATGTTCATAATCAGAGGGGTATTAATATGCATATAGGATCTGAACATATGATCTTCCACCAAATAAACCAACTAGCATCAACTACGAGGAGTAATCAACAGGAGTAATCAACACTACTAGCAACCTATAGGTACCAATCCCAGACTTAGAGACAAGAATTGGATACAAGAGATGAACTAGGGTTTGAGAGGAGATGGTGCTGGTGAAGATGTTGACGGAGATTGGCCCCCTCCCGATGAGAGGAGCGTTGTGATGACGATGGCGATGATTTCCCCCTCCCGGAGGGAAGTGTCCCCGGCAGAACAGCTCCGCCGGAGCCCTAGATTGGTTCCGCCAAGGTTCCGCCTCGTGGCCGCGGAGTCTCGTCCCAAAAGCTTGCTTCTGATTTTTCCTCAACAAAAGACTCCATATAGCAGAAGATGGGCATCGAAGGGCCAACAGGGGGGCCACGAGGCAGGGAGGCGTGCCCAGGGGGGTAGGGCGTGCCCCCACCCTCGTGGCCAGGGTGTGGGCCCCCTCTAGAACTTCTTGCACTCAGTATTTTTTATATATTCTGAAAATAGCTTCCGTGAAGTTTCAGGACTTTTGGAGCTGTGCAGAATAGGTCTCTAATATTTGCTCCTTTTCCAGTCCAGAATCCCAGCTGTCGGCATTCTCCCTCTTTATGTAAACCTTGTAAAATAAGAGAGAATAGGCATAAGTGTTGTGACATAATGTGTAATAACAGCCCATAATGCAATAAATATTGATATAAAAGCATGACACAAAATGGACGTATCAACGTCCTCTACTTTGTTGTTGCAAGTTTTACGTGGCTACTACGGCTGAGCAAGAACTGTTCTTACCTATGCATCAAAAACCACAACGCGGTATAGTGATTACTTTTTGATATTCAGAAAGAACCCTGTTCATTGAATCTGATTTAACTAAAGCTGGAGAAATAGACACCCACTAGCCACCTGTGTGCGAAGCACGTCGGTAGAACTAGTATCGCGTAACCGTATGGTAATGTCGGTCTGGGCCGCTTCATCCAACAATACCGAGGAATCAAGAATCAACTAGTGACGGCAAGCAATATGTATATGCCCACGCCCACAACTCCTTTGTGTTCTACTCGTGCATATAACATCTATGCATAAACCTGGCTTGGATGCCACTGTTGGGGAAGGTAGTAATTTCAAAAAAATTCCTACACACACACAAGATCATGGTGATGCATAGCAACGAGAGGGGAAGAGTGTTGTCCACATACCCTCGTAGACCATAAGCAGAAGCGTAGTGACAACGCGGTTGATGTAGTCATACATCTTCACGATCGACCGATCCTAGTACTGAAAATACGGCACCTCCGCGATCTTCACATGTTCAGCTCGGTGACGTCCCACGAACTCTTGATCCAGCTGAGTGTCGAGGGAGAGCTTCGTCAGCACAACGGCGTGATGACGGTGATGATGATGCTACCGTCGCAGGGCTTCGTTTAAGCACTACGATGATATGACCGAGGTGGATTATGGTGGAGGGGGGCACCGCACATGGCTAAGGGATCAATGATCAACTTGTGTGTCTATGGGGTGCCCCCTCCCCCGTATATAAAGGAGTGGAGGAGGGGGGAGGGCCGGCCCTCTATGGCGCGCCCTAGGGTAGTCCTACTCCCACCGGGAGTAGGATTCCTCCCTTCCAAGTAGTAGGAGTAGGAGAGAAGGAAGGGGAGGAGAGGGGAAAGGAAAGGGGGGCACCCAATTCGGATTGGGCTAGGGGAGCGCGCCTCCCACCTTTTCCCTTCCTCCCCTCTATTCCACTAAGGCCCATATACTCCCCGGGGGGTTCCGGTAACCTCCCGGTACTCCGAAAAATTCCCGAACTCATCCGGAACCATTCCGATGTCGAAACATAGGCTTCCAATATATCGATCTTTACGTCTCGTCCATTTCGGGACTCCTCGTCATGTCTGTGATCAAATCAGGGACTCCGAACTACCTTTTGTACATCAGAACACATAAACTCATAATACTGATCATCATCGAATGTTAAGCGTGCGGACCCTACGACTTCGTGAACTATGTAGACATGACCGAGACTCATCTCTGGTCAATAACCAATAGCGGAACCTGGATGTTCATATTGGCTCCCACATATTCTATGGAGATCTTTATCGTATATGTTGTTCCCTTTGTCATCGGTATGTTACTTGTCCGAGATTCGATCGTCGGTATCTCAATACCTAATTCAATCTTGTTATCGGCAAGTCTCTTTACTCATTCCGTAATGCATCATCCGGTAACTAACTCATTAGTCACATTGCTTGCAAGGCTTATATTGATGTCCATTACCGATAGGGCCCAGAGATACCTCTCCGACAATCGGAGTGACAAATCCTAATCTCGATCTATGCCAACTCAACAAACACCATCGGAGACACTTGTAGAGCACCTTTATAATCACCCAGTTAAATTTTGATGTTTTGTAGCACACAAAGTGTTCCTCCGGTATTCGGGAGTTGCATAATCTCATAGTCATAGGAACATGTATAAGTTATGGAGAAAGCAATAGCAACAAACTAAACGATCATCATGCTAAGCTAACAGAATGGGTCAGGTCAATCACATCATTCTCCTAATGATGTGATCCCATTGATCAAATGAAAACTTTTTGTCTATGGTTAGGAAACATAACCATCTTTGATTCAACGAGCTAGTCAAGTAGAAGCATACTAGTGGCACTCTATTTTTCTATGTATTCACACATGTACTAAGTTTCCAGTTAATACAATTCTAGCATGAATAATAAACATTTATCATGATATAAGGAAATATAAATAACAACTTTATTATTGCCTCTAGGACATATTTCCTTCAAGTTCGCCATCAAATTTCATGTGCGATTGAAAGTGAAGTTTTCAGCTGGGCACTGGTCGTTGTGTACGGGGCGGCACAACCAGAGTTCAAACCTGATTTCCATGCAGACCTGGTAAGTCTTTCCCTGGGGAGCTTACCATTTTAGTCGGTGGGGATTTTAACATCATTAGGAGGCGAGAAGAAAAGAATAATGACAACTTCGACGGCCGATGGTCGTTCATGTTTAATCTTATCATTGAAAGCCTAGATCGAAGACAGATAGACCTCACAAAAAATTCCCCCAATAACGGTGTGAGCGTTACAAAGAGGAATTTCTGATCACACACCCCTTCTTGTTGATTCCAGTGATGCGGTGCACATTGGAAACAAAAAACATTTTCTCTTTTTGAAACTGTGTGGTTCGACAGAGAGGATTTCCTTTACTTGATAGCTAGGGAATGGGTCTCACAGCAAAGGGGTGAGTCGAGTTTCGAAAGAAGGCAATTTAAGATTGGGATAATTGGTTTTATACCCTTAGTTGTGTCCCCCTCGCCAGGATTGCCCCTAGTTTTTGAAAACATGTGGTCTTGCCCAACCCACTTTGGTTGTCTTATGCTTTTGCCCTTGACTGTTTGACCATCACTTTGAAAACTTCATAACTAATTCATACTAAATCAGAAAAATGCAAATAAGGTACCAAAATGTTTGGAAAAACATCACCTGTATGTCAATGTCACTTGCATTCTTGACAAAAGTGTTGGTAAGTGCCCATCTGAGTTTCAGCTCTTTTGATACCACCATGAACAGTAAAATCTAAAAAAATTATTTGCAAAGAATGACAAATGTTTTTTTAAATTAAATGACAAATGTTTTAAGTGCTTGACAAGTTTCATCAGGGAACGACATTCGTGGAAGTCGTGGCAAAAAAGCAATCTTTTTTTGAGTGTTGATTGTTTTTTTTGCCACGACTTCCAAGAATGGCATTCTCTGATGAAATTTGGCAAGCACTTAAAACATTTTTCATTCTTTGCCACCAACTTTTTTTGATTTTTTTTAAATTTTACTGTTCATGGTGGTATCATAAAAGCCAAAACACGAATGGGCACTTACCAACTCTTTTGTCATGAATGCAAGTGACATTGACATACATGTGATGTTTTTCCGAACATTTTGGTATCTTATTTGCATTTTTATGATTTAGTATGAATTAGTCATTAAGTTTTCAAAGTGATGGTCAAACGGTCAAAGGGCAAAATTACAAGATGAACACAGTGGGTTGGGCATGACCGCGTGTTTCCAGAAACTATGGGCAATCCCGATGAGGGGGCACAACTAAGGATATAAAACCAATTATCCCTTTAAGATTAGACACTTGCAACAGTTGTTTAGGGGCTGACCAAGAACAATAGTGGTATTTATAAGCAATAGAAAGAGAGGCTGCTTAATATCATGAACGATCTCGATACTAAAGCCGAGAATGACTCGCTAAACATTGATGAGCGAGTGGCTAAGAGAGAGGCTGAGGTCAGTTTGGCGAAGCTTCTGAGAGAAGAAGATATCAAATGGGCGCTTAGAGCTAAACTGTAGCGCATGGTTCAAGGGGATACAATACACAACTTTTTCCATATGATTTTCAATGGGAAACATAGGAAAAAAGGATCAAGCAACTTGAACAGAATGAAGGCACAATTGTTGGTCATGAGAACCTTAAGATATATATTATGAATTTTTACAAAAAAAATTTCAGGGCCCAGTTGAGAATTATGTCTCACTCAATGAGAGTGTAGTTGAGGTCATACCACAATTGGGAGATGGTGAGAATGAGGTTCTCATAGCTCCGTTTTTCGAGAAGGAAGTGCTTGAGGCTTTTTTGCAAATGAAAAATAACAAAGCACCTGGTCCAGATGGCTTCCCAGTAGAGTTCTATAGGAGGTGTTGCGATATTATTAAGGGTGACTTGGTGCCTATGTTCCATGATCAGTTTAATGCTCACTTGAAACTATTTAAATTGAACTTTGGAATAATCACATTGTTACCAAAGAAGGAAGAAGCGGTTCACATTGAGTAGTTCGGACCGATATGTCTACTTAATGTCAGCTTCAAGATTTTCAAAAAAGTTGGTATGAACCGTCTGACACAAAATTGCTCATTATGTGGTTCAACCAACTCAAATTGCCTTCATGCCTAGACAACACATACTCGAGGGAGTTGTCGTCTTCCATGAAACCTTACATGAAATTCATTTGAAGAAACTCGACGGAGTGGTCTTCAAAGTCGATTTCGAAAAGGCTTATGATAAAGTGAAGTGGCCATTCTTACAGCAAGCCTTGCATATGAAAGGGTTCGATGCGGCCTGGCAGAAGCAGGTTGAATCTATTGTACTAGAAGGCAGCGTTGCATTCAAGGTTAATGATGATACAGGTCATTAATTCCAAATGCAAAAAGATGACGACGGGGAGATCCGATGGCTCCTATCCTTTTTAATGTTGCCACTGATATTTTTATTGTTCTCAACAATAGAGTGAAAGAAGACGGCCTAGTAGGTGGTCTTATCCCACATCTGGTGGATGGTGGGGTATCCATTCTACAATATGCCGATGACACCATTATTTTCATGGAACATGATCTAGCTAAGGCAAGGAATATGAAATTAGTTTTATGCCTTTTCGAACAACTGTCTAGATTGAAGATTAATTTCAATAAGAGTAAACTATTATGCCTTTTCGAACAACTATCAGAATCCGGGTTTATGGTATATAAACCGGACTTGGAGGGAGTCTAGGACAGAAGCTTCTAAACATGTCAAAGTTTATAGATTATTCAAGTTTCTCATAATCAGAAGACTTGGGGGCTGACAGGATGTATATATAAGCCGGATGACATACCTCATATTTTTGCTACATCTGTTTGACCATTTCAATCTCTGAGTCACGGCTGGAGTTTACTTGGCTAAGATAGCCAGATAGTACTTCGCCAATACTCAGATGGGTGTAGTGGGAGACATCAAGCCTCACTTTCTGCCTCTACATGACCTCTTGCTTGGCGGAGTGTCTTGCCAGCACAGTTGGATTACCCGATTCAACGAATCTGCTACTAGTGATTAAAACATCATTGCTGTAAGTCTCCGGTGGGTTAGCTGAGCTTGACGGTTCAACAGTGGATGGATTGAGAACGGTTTTGTCAACAGACGGCTCATGAAGATATTATTGAACGTTGATAGCAGGGTCTTCCGGTGCTTCAGGTTGCTCCGGGGCAAGAGTCCGCTGCGCTGGTTCAGCGGCTTTCGGGTCCTCAGCCGGTTTGGCCACCTTGGTTTTCTTGGGCTTCACTTGACCACTAAGAAGAATTTGATGAGTCAGTATAATGATACGGACATAAAGATGCAGAAGAAGGATAATTATCTTTACCCGGGGGCGGTCTTAAAAGCCGGCAGCTGAGTTTGTGAAGAATCACCAGAGGAGGAACGAGTAATCTCTTGCAGAAATGGAATTATAGTTGAGTGACTTATAAAAGTGACTCGTTCATTAGAGTTAAGATGTAAAAGAACCTCATTTTGGCGTTTCCGAGGAGTTTTCGGTAAACTGGAGGGTAACTCATCGTCTCCACTGGTCCGAGTCTGACGGCGGCTCTCATGTTGCTGCTTTTTCAAAAGAAAATGAGGGTCTAAATAAGCCAAGGGGTGTGAAAACCTTACTTTCCGAGTTACCCGCCGAGGTTTCTGCCTTGGTAAAGGTTCTGAGTCGGAGGAAATAATAGCTGCCTCTTCTTCAACTGCCTGGCTGGCCCCCGTGTCCTCCTGATAATAGTCAGTGTCAATAAGGTTGTTAAAAAGCAGGCCAAGAGAGTCAAGAGCTTCCTCCGACTCAGAGATGTCATCCAACTTGAGTAAATCAGAAGCAGTTGGTTTCTTCCTAGGTTTTCTGGCGGTCTTCTTGGCGGCTATTGCAGCGGCTCTAACTTTTTTGGTAGCTTCATGATCATATTTGGCTTCCCAAAAGTCAGATTTAGCCTGTAAAGAGATAGCATGTTGAAACTCAGGCAAATACTTAACTTCTGAGAAAAAGAAAAAACAAAAGGAAGTCAAGAGGCTTACCTCTGGTGACGGGTTAAGCTTGCAAAAAGGATTCAACCCTACTTTGCTGCAGTCTTCGTATTTGCTGTTGACGAGGGTGGTCACCATTTCAACGATGGCTTCTTCGGTCAGACGAAGGGAGCTATGAAGTAATGGATCGTCTGTTCCTCCGGTATAGTTGCACATCAAATCAGATCGGCGGCTCAGAGGGATGATCCGCCATGCTATCCAACAGCGGATCAAGTCAACTCCAGTTAAGTCGTTTCCCAGCAAGGCTTGAACCCTTTTGATTGTTGGGTGAAGTTTCTTGCGTTCAGCGGTAGAAAGTTTATCGGGGAGTGAATATTTAGCATCAAGACACTCAGCGCGATAACCCGGCACCAGTTTCTCATCAGTTGGTGACGTATCTTTGCAATAGAACCAGGTTTGGCTCCAGTCCTTGGGATGGCTCGGCAAGACTACTAGAGGAAAGACAGCATCCCGTCTGCGCTGAATTGAAATCCCACCAAGTTCTAAACTGGGGCCGTTGGTATACTCATTCTGGCGGTTCAAATAGAAGTATTCTCTCAAGAGTTCAATAGTAGGCTCTTCTTGAAGATAAACCTCGCAGAAAACTTGGAAGTTACAGATGTTTGATATGGAATTGGGTCTAATATCTTGTGGATGAAGCTTGAAAAAGTGCAGAACATCTCTAAAGAATTTTGAGCCAGGCGGCGAAAAGCCCCGGTTCATATGATTAGTGAAGACAATGATTTCACCATCCTTTGGCTGAGGTCTTTCTTCGGCCGGGTCAGGGGCACGGTAGGACATGACTCTCTTCTCTGGTAAGTATCCGACAGTGACAAAATCCCTTAGAGTGTCCTCAGTGACTGTCAAAGGGACCCAATTGCAAGCTGTCGCCGTCTTCGACGGCATGGCAAACAGACAATCTAAAAGGAAGTAATTTGCCGGCTCAAAATTAATTGGTGGAATCACAAGCTAGTGATTGCAGTAAAGATGTGTAATGGCGGCTTAAATAAGGGCAAATGGTATTTGAAGGAAAAATAATCCGGCACGGTAAGCCGCCATGACTAAAGATATTCAAGAGCGGCCAGCAACAAAAAATGGCTAAGTACTGAGATAAACAAGTTTCACAGGATGCGGCTACTATTTTGGTTCAAAGGTTGTTCAGGAAAGAAAGAAATAAATCTAGACCTAAAAACCAGTATAGGTGAGTTCATAATCTTGCAGGAGATTATTCTTCCAGGAAAGGGGATCTACTAATACTGAAAGTGGAAATAAAACAACTACCACATTGGTTTAACGTCATTTTCAGATCAAAGAAGCTCACGGTACGGTCTGGAAGATGAACTATGATGAACCACGATGAACTATGAAGAACACGGAAGAGCTCGCAAACCCTAGTGCGGATCTAAGGTATGAAAAGGCAGAAACTTACAGCTATCGATCTGCTGTGGAGGGTCGCCGCCGTTATCTGGATCGACTCAGGTTGATGCAGCAGCCGAGGTTGAGGAAGACGAAGTGCTCTGTGGCGACGGTGGAGCTCGAGCGGTAGAGGATTTGTGAGAGAAGGAAGAAGGAGAAAAATGTGAGATGTCTTCGGATCCTATTTATAAACAAAGGGGCGATAGGCAGGCACGAAAGACGAGGAGGCCAAAATAATGATTATCCAGGTAAGTGAACGCCTCGATTTTCGGAAAGACATTTAAGATAAAGATCTGTTAAGATGACGTCATGGCGGGTTTCCAAAATTCTTGGAGATGACGTCATGGCGGGTTACAAGGTTTTCACAGCAGTTGTAGATGGATTTCTTCTAAGTATTGAAGATTGACATGAACGAAGTTCAAATCAACCTGGGGCCTAATGTTGGGGATATGACTACCAGATATGGCCCGCCCAGAAGGGGTCGGGTCAACCACAATGGCGGTTCACCTGTATGAAGCCCAAGAGGATACAAGGTGGCAGTTCACAGTTAGGCTTATGATAGGCCCAAGCCCAGAGGCGGCTTAAGGCCCGTAAGTATAAACCGCCAAGTATGAATAGACTTTTAATGTAAGGCATGTAAGATATGTCATCGAGCTGGACACGTTATATGAGCCGGCTGGGACTCTGTAGGCCGCAGGGCGCCAACCCGTGTATATAAGGGGACGACCCGGCGACGGCTTAGGGCAAGAGACAACAGATCGAGAGGCAGATCAAGCGTATTAGCTCCCTAGTCATCGAAACCCTAGCAATATCACCTCAAACTGGACTAGGCCTTTACCTTCACCGCAAGGGGCCGAACCAGTATAACTCCTCGTGTCCTTTGTCCCGTTTAACCCCTTTAAGCTTGCATGCCTGCAGGTCGACTCTAGAGGATCCCCGGGTACCGAGCTCGAATTCGCCCTATAGTGAGTCGTATTACAATTCACTGGCCGTCGTTTTACAACGTCGTCTGCGCACGGTGGATTTGAGTTCTTGAAGGGCAACTTCGAAGGGCTCAAGCGATACGTTGTGGGCCGGATGACCAAGAGTCGTCGCGGCAAGCTCTACATCGACGACGCTGGCTGGGGCCTCGACGCCGGCTCAATTGAGTACGGGTACCGAGTCCCTTTCAGCGGAATCCACGTCTTCATCAGCCAGATCGGCGAGCCGGGCCCTGAGCCAGACATCTGCACCGACATCATCGAGATGGCTCAGCGCGTGAGACCCGCCCGGGCTCAGCCCTCCATGAAGCGTGCCATCGTGGGATGCATCCATGGAGGAGAATTTTCTGAAGGATCTATGTCTGGCGGTGATACGGCCATCTGCTCTGACGGTGGATCATCCACATGTGAGACTGATTCATTATATCAAGTGCAAGACGGTGGGCTTGGGGGCTGTTCCGATGGCAGCGGTATTCCGGACCCCTTTGAGCCACCAAGCAGGGCAGGGATCTTCATGACTGGCACACAGCCCATTCAAAACTCTACAGCTGTGGCAGCGATAACCTCCGGGTCAGCGGTGGCTGGGGAGGCCCTGCGCGCCCGCCGGCTCAGGTACTGATGGATCTCATGGATAGGATGACAGCCGTGTTAACTATCGTGGTTAACCCGGCGGATCAGGCTCAGCATGCTGCAGAAGTGGCATGGTTCAATCAGAGGCTTTCCAGCTTACAATGGATCTGAACGCATCAAATGAGGTCATGAGGAGAAGACACCAGAAGGCTCAATCACGTCTGCCTCTGACTTATGATCCTAGAAACCTCTTCCGCACACCCGGTGCAGGCCCCAGTAACCCGCCGGAGGTAAACCGGGTGGCAACGCCCGGGACTGGGACGCCGGTTCAGCCACGGGTGATGGAACCTCCTCATATGAATATTGCTCCACCTCCTTATGTACCAACACCATCGGGTCATTATTCTAACCTTTTGGAGAACATGATCCCTGCGGCGGCACGACTGGCGGCTCTCCCAGCGGAGGGTGACTCTTTGACGGCGATTGAAACCCGAAGGGTTAGAGAACTTCTTCAGACGGCTCTGGTGCAGCAGGAGGCATATTCTTATAGTCGAGATAGGATTCATTCGACCCCTCTCTCAAGATGGAACCCGAGTTATAGCAGGCACATAAATTCAGCAGCCGTTTCAAGCAACGCCCGGCGCCGTGACCAGACGTGCGGACATGATCCGACACGTGATGGGGCTTTTAACTTGGTTGACCAGGACAGGATCCGCCAAGAGGTTGAGTGGGCGGCTCAACAGGAAGCTGAGTAGGCGGCTCAACGGGCGGCTCACCAGTCTTTTCAGGTTTATCTGACGACCTCTATTGAGGCAGGCGTGGCCACAAGGACTGGAGGTGTCCCTTGCTTGGTACCGGCTCTGCGTAATGAGCGTTTGCCCAAGGATTTCAAGGGGCCTCGAAAGGTGCCTAATTATACGGTCGATTTACAACCAGGGGCGTGGATTGAAAGCTATGAGATGGCCATGGAACTACCGGAGGTCAGTGACGCGGCAATGGCCAAGTACTTCACCATGATGTTGGATGGAATGGCCCACACCTGGCTGAAGGGGCTGCCGCCCAATTCCATTGGTTCATGGGCAGAATTAATAGCCCTGTTTATTCAAAATTACATAGACACCTGCAAGCACCCTATGTTAATTATGGATTTAACTAATTGTAAACAAGAGGAAGGAGAGTCCACAACCCATTGGGTGCGCCGGGTCAAAGCCATAATACATTCATCTGATAAGATGGATGCCGGCTCTGCAGTCTTAATGTTGGAGAAAAATTGTCGTTTTACGCCTCTGAAACAGAAGCTGGGGCGGCTCAAACGCGATTGTAATGACATGGGCCAGCTGATGGTGGCTCTATTCAAGTATGCCGACTCTGATAGTACCAAGGATCCCGAGTCTGACGAGGAGAAGACAGGGAAGGGGAAGAAGAACGGCAAGGGACATCAGCATAACCCGGCAAATCAAGGAGGCAATAATAAACGTAAGGCTGACAGTAGCTTGGAGTTTGTGGCTAACACCAATGCACAAGGCAACAACCAGCGACATAAGGGGAGGCCACCTCCTCGGTCCGGTGGGTCAGGTCCCACTCTTGAGCAGCCATTAAATGAGCCTTGTCCAAGGCACGGTACTCAGCAGAAACCGGCCACTCACTTGTGGAAGGACTGTACGATCATGAAGGCTTTTAAGAACTCTAACATGTTCAATAGCAATCATGGCCCGGGCGGCGGCTCAGGTGGCGGCAGTTTTCATGGTCCGGGCGGCGGTTCAAACTCCAATTTTCAAGTCTCTCAAATCAAGGTGGTTATAATCAGCAATCTGGCCAAGGAGGTTAGCAGCAGCAACAGCAATCTGGATACCAGAGCAATCCAAAGCAGTTGAATAGTGGACAGTATCATGTGTTCACCACCAGTTTGTGCAGATGGGACCAGAAGCTTCATAAGAGGGCTGTGAATGCTGTTGAGCCGGCAGTCCCTCGTTCTTTGAGATGGTCTGAGCAGCCTATTCTATGGAGTAGGGAAGATCACCCCCCGGGTTGACAATCCGGGTCACCTGGCCTTGGTGGTGGCACCTCAAGTTGGTGGATATAAGCTCACTAAAGTACTCATGGACGGAGGCAGTAGCATCAACATCCTCTATTATGAGACTTTCCGTCGCATGGGGTTGACTGAAAAAAATCTTAAGACGTCCAACACTGTTTTCCATGGAGTGGTGCTAGGTAAGTCGGCGTACCCAGTGCACAAGATTGAACTGGAAGTAGCCTTTGGAGATGAGCATGATTCTAGGGTTGAGAAGTTAACTTTTGAGGTGGTCAAAATCAAGAGCCCGTATCACGCCCTGTTTGGACGACTGGCTTATGCCAAGTTCATGGCACGACCCTTTTATGTTTATTTGCAGCTCAAGATGCTGGGTCATAAGGGCACCACCACAATGCATGGGACTAGGAAGATAGCCTTGGAATGTGAGGAAGGCGATGCCGCTTACACTGAATATGTTTGTGCAACAGAGGAGTTAAAGTTTTACAAAGACAATGTTGACCCGGCGGACATGACGTATTTGAAAAATCCAACTACGGAACATGAGTCGGTCCTGAAGTTTAAGTCGGCTGATGACACCAAGCTTCACTACAAAAAAAAGACACATCCGTGACATTTTGGGCGAACGAATTTTTTTCCTGTCATACATATGACACTTCTATGATGATAATTGTGACAAAACCCGGTATCATCATAGATGTGGTGGGCTCCTACTTCTATGACAAAAAATCATGACAGAAAATGGGCTTTTCTCCCTGGGTGGGCCGAAGACGCAGCTGCATGACATTCCTTGGGCCGTCCATGACGGAAAAAACCGTGGTAGAAGCGAGGGTGAGGAAAATTTCAGGGAGTTCCCGGTTACGGTGGGAAGTCGGGGGCCGAGCGATGCGCGTTTCTCTCGTACACGTACGTGCGTGTGTGCGAGGCGTTGGCTCTAACTAAACCCGAGCGAGGCGTTGGGCTCTAACTGAACCCTAGCGATTGCACTGTAGGCTACGCATTACTGAACCCGAGTGATCGATCGATGGCTGTTAACTGAACCCGATCGAGCGATTCCTTCGCTACTGCTGCTAACTGAAGCCGATCGATGCTGCCTCTGGATGAACACGGACCCCGTGGAGGGCAGGATGAACAGGACCACCCCGTGGAGGGCTGGATGAACAGGACCACCCCGTGGAGGGCAGGATGAACAGGACCACCCCGTGGAGGGCAGGATGAACAGGACCACCCCGTGGAGGGCAGGATGAACAGGACCACCCCGTGGAGGGCAGGATGAACAGGACCACCCCGTGGAGGGCAGGATGAACAGGACCACCCCGTGGAGGGCAGGGATGAACAGGACCCCGATCGATCGAGCCGGTTGGGGCTGGATGAACAGGACCCCGTGGAGGGCAGGATGAACAGGACCACCCCGTGGAGGGCAGGATGAACAGTAGACGGTGGAGGGCAGGATGAACAGTAGACGGTGGAGGGAAGGATGAACAGTAGCCTGTGGAGGGGTGGTTGAACAGGAGCCCGTGGAGAGGGCTGGTTGAACAGTAGCCGGTGGAGTAGCGCGCGGTGGAGGCTGGATGAACAGGAGCCCGTGGATGAACAGTCGCAGGTGGAGGCTGGAGGAGGTCGACGGTGGATGAACAGTAGCTCGTGGAGGCTGGAAGGGGTCGACGGTGGAGA
Organism: Triticum urartu; assembly: GCF_003073215.2. Lineage (NCBI taxonomy): Eukaryota > Viridiplantae > Streptophyta > Magnoliopsida > Poales > Poaceae > Triticum > Triticum urartu. The sequence goes on along the minus strand of NC_053027.1, from coordinate 44,022,289 downwards.
TGAACAGTATCCCGTGGAGTCCCGTTTTGCGGTACGCCACACCCCTCCCGATGAACAGGACCCCCATTTCGACCGTAGGAGGTCCGTTTCGTCTATTTTGCGGTACGCCACACCCCTCCTGATGAACAGGACCCCCGTTTCGACTGTAGGAGGTCCGTTTCCTCCGTTTTGTGGTACACCAGACCACTCCCAATCAACAGGACCCCGTTCCGAATGTAGGAGGTCCATTTCCTCCGTTGTGCGGTACGCCAGGCCTCGTTTCCATCGCCTGTTCCGTCCAAGACCTCCCGATGAACACGACCACGCATTCCGTTCCGACCCAGCCGGTTGGCTCCCACGCGTTCCATTGCCTCCCGATGAACACGACGCATTCTGTTGCCTCCCCATGCACACGCCGCATTCCGTTGCCTCCCCATGAACACAACGACGACGCTATTTCTCCGTTCTGACCCAGCCATGTCAACGAGCCCTCGCCGTACGTATGCGCGAGTAGGCGTTCGAGACCCCGCCCATATGTACACATACGTGGCTGAAAGTGCTAGAGATCGACTAAAGGGTGGGTGAATAGGCGATTTTTATGAAAGTCTTCAAAACACGGAAGTTTCGAAGACAAACGATAGAAATAAACCTATTACCATGCAGCGGAAGGTAGACTACACTAAGAAAGCCATAGTCAAATATTCAATGAAGTGAAAGAACAATGACTAATAGCAGCTAGGCAGTTTAGATCAGATAGGAAGATAGTGTGAAGCCAATCAGAACAAGCAGTCACTCAGTGAAGACAAAAGATAATGCAATCATACAATGACTTCACCAGGGCCAACCGTAAGTAAAGGAGAGGGAAGGATGAAACCAGTGACTCGTTGAAGACAATGATTTGTTGGACCAGTTCCAGTTGCTGTGACAACTTTACGTCTGGTTAGGGAGGCTGAGATTCAACTCAGAAGACCGCGTCTTCACCTTATTCCCCTTGAGCTAAGGACACCCAGTCCTCGCCCAATCACTCTGGTAAGTCTTCAAGGTAGACTCCCAAACCTTCACAGACTTCGTTCACCGGCGAGCCATAATGACTCTTGGATGCTCAGAACGCGATGGCTAACCGGCTGGAGGATTCACAGTCCTCAAGTGTAATAAGTCTTTAGATCACACAGACAGGAAGACTTCAGTGATGCCTAACACTCTTTGGCACTGGGTGGTTAGGGCTTTATCCTCGCAAGGAATTCTCTCTCAAAGGCTTCGAGGTGGGTTGCTCTCAAACGATAAAAGCCGTACACTAACTCTGAGCAGCCAGCCATTTATGGTTGTAGGGGGTCGGCTATTTATAGCCACTAGGCAACCCGACCTGATTTGTCTGAAATGACCCTTGGTCACTAAGGAACTGACACGTGTTCCAATGGTCAGATTTCAAACACACACGGCAACTTTACTTGGGCTACAAGCAAAGCCGACTTATCCAACTCTGGATAAGATTTGCTCTCATTGTCTTCACTCAAAGACATAGGATTTTGGTTAAGCATCACTTCAGTCATTCTGACTAGTTCTCTTGGACCCCACTTAACAGTACGGTGGTTCCTATGACTTAACAAAGAAAAACACAGAACGACGAAACTGCTAAGTCTTCACGCTCCATAGTCTTCACGTGATGTCTTCTTTTATCATAGTCTTCAATGTGAATGTCTTCACATACCACCTTTGACTTCAATGTCTTCATACATTTTTAGGGGTCATCTCTGGTAGGAACACCGAATCAATGAGGGACTTCTACCTGTGTTATCCTGCAATTCTCACAAACACGTTAGTCCCTCAACCAGGTTTGTCGTCAATACTCCAAAACCAACTAAGGGTGGTACTAGATGCACTTACAATCTCCCCCTTTTTGGTGATTGATGACAAACTGGTTGAAGTTTTCAACGGGGAATAAAATATGTGAAATTGTAAAGGATAGAGTATTGTCTTCATAAGTTGCAAGGGCTCCCCCTGAAGATGTGCATATAAGTAATTTGCTTTAGGAATGCAAATGCACATGGCAGGTTGTACTTGTCGAGATCCTCTTCAACCTATGATGACAATTCATTATGCATGATATGATGTAACGAAGATAATGACATGCATAATGAAAAATGGACGTCTGCAAAATGATCTAAGTGCGGAATTTATCGTCACACACAGAAAAGCAAATAAGTAGCAGACGACCATCGAGTTTGAGTGTTACAACTCAAAGAACCAAATGTATCAAAATGCGAGAGTTGTAAACACTAGGCAAAATATAAAACCATCGCCCATATGGACCCGCTTGAAGACTATCAAACTCATATGCTTCTCCCCCTTTTGTCAGTAAGGACCAAAAAGGTTTGAAGACATAGAGCACCTACTCGTTCCCATGAGGAGTTGGTGAAGCAGCAGGGTCGTCGGAGTTGGTTGGTGGTGCAGACGAACTCGGTGCAGTGGTGATTCGCGCTGAAGGTGGTGAAGTAGCATCGTCTTCATCATCGATGACACGTGCATTCACTGTTGCAACAGAGGAGGAGAACTTAGAGTCTTCAAGAGATAGAGTACGCTGCAGCAAGGTCCTTCTTGGAGGTGTTGAGTCAAACTTGAAGCGTTCAGAGAAACCATCATCTTGAAGATCATCTTCAGAACACATAAGCGTCAGCCCTTTCCATGTACGCCGACAAGTTTTATGGGCGACAAAGGCATTCTTGGTGGCAAGGTTGCGAATCCTGTTTATGTCCACCAAGAGGCTTTGCATTTGGTGCTTCAGCCAGTCATGATGCTTATCCTGTTTCTGATGAAGGGCAACCAGAAGCTCTCGGTCATTGAGAACACGAGATCACTTCTTGGGCCGTTGTGCAATGATGCTTTCAGTGGCTTCAGTGAGGGCACGATGAGGTGCACGGGTAGTACCAGCCAGAGGATAAACATGAGTGACTGCTGGGTCGCCTTCAATGTGTTGTGAGAAACTTTGCTTATCAGCATTCTGAAGACTAAGGGGCTCCTTGGCAGGCTTTGGATAGATGGCTTCAACTGACATATCGACGTCATGCATAAAAATCCGATGATTGCGAGCAGAGGGCTGATAGGTGACAGCTGAGTGTAGTTTGATCAGACGCATAATCCATGGAGCGTAAAACTTCAAGCCAAAGAGATGAGATCCTGATGCAGCAAGTTGGCGGATGAAGAAGTCTTGTGCATTGAAGCTTTTGCCGTGAAGAATATGGAAGACCAAAGTCTTCATTGCACCTTCCAGCTTTGCATGTGGAGAATGTCCTTTGATGGGCCAGAGAGTTCGCCTTATGATGTGATAGATAGTGTGTGGCAGATACTCAAGGTCTTCAACAAAGAACTCCTTAGGATATTCAGCATCTGGAGGCAAAGGCTTCATCATGCTAAGCATCTGACTCATGTTGGATTCGGGCTTGTGAAAAATGCTTTCCATAGTAGCACTATGAAGCTGACAACCAGGTTCATAAAGATCTCCTGGAGTGGGCAGGCCAGTGAGCTCAATGATATCAAAGGCTTTGGCTTCGTGATGAACATTTCCTGTCATCCACTCAAGGACCCAAGTCTTCGGATCCCTGTTGTAGCCACGAATATGAAGAGTGGCATAGAATTGGAGCAGCAATTCTTCATTCCAGTGCTCCTTGTCAGTGAAAAACTGCAACAAGCCAGATTCTCTGAAGCAATCCAGCGCTTCTTCCAAACAGGGCAGACCAGTTATGGCTTCAGTGTCAAGACGCATATGGGGAAAAATGCGACCTTGATTGTACAAGATGCATGAGTAATAACTTCGCTGCTGATAGCTCCAGAATCGATCAGAAGATATTCTTGCCTTAGAGTAGGGATTCTTGGCGCTATTGAAGAAGGTGTTGTGTGCTTTGAAGCCATTGATATTGAATGATCCGGGTGCAGATGCAGTGCCTGGAAACCTAGGCAGCCTTGGCATTGGCTTCTGAACCTGAGGCCTTCGCTCGACGTGATAGTCAAATTGAGGACCAGCAGCAGGTGGAGGAACAAGAAGAGGCCATTTGACAGTGATGAGCTGACCATAGTTGTATGCTTGCTCAATAGTATGTGGCCTTGGTGGCGGAACAGGAGCAATGGCATCAACAGAGGCGTCGGGCTACACATCTGTTGCAGGTGCATCATTGGCTTCATTGGCCTTTGGCACAGTGTCAGGTGCAGGCTCCACACTGTCTTCAGCCATGACCACGTCATTGGCTTTAGTGGTGTTAGTGGTAGCAGCCTCTGGATTCTCAACCTCCACTTGAGGAGATGGAGGGTCGGGCACTGACACGTTCACTTCAGGAACAACTTCTTCAGTGATGGGGGAATTAGGGACACGTTCTTCTGCTTGTTTTTCTTCGGCTGATGCAGCCGGATTGTCTTCAGCAACTTGAGCTTCAGACTCGGAGACGTTCACAGTAGGAGTGGCTTCGGGGAACACCTGATGTGCAACAGATTGGTGGTGCACTTCTCCTTCTGAAACGCTTGAAAGAGGGACTTGGGGCCTTGGTCCTTTGCGAAGCCTGTGAAGATGGAGTTGGCTGGGCCTCAAAGTCATCCTCTTCTTCTTGCACTGGTGGGGTGACTTGTTGTTGGGGAGTACTAGCGGTTTCTTGTTGTTGTGGGTGATCAGCCCATGATGTATCCTAAGCAATTGGCGTCAGAGGACGACCAATGCTGATGAGTTCGCTGTTCGGGAGAACAGGCGATGATACCAAGTTGTGCTCGATCTGAGGAAGAACTACATCATCTTCAACATTGTCATGGTGACCAATGTCTTCAGTAGCGGTGGGGTCAACTGTTGGAAATTCTTCAGCTTCAGGAGCCTCTGTGAAACCAGGCTCATGAACTATCATCCGTCGTTCTTGATGCGAAGAGTTAGGACGAGCAACCGAGATGGGCTCGACAACAAGGCGCTCTGTGGGAGTAGCCCGATCTTTCTTGGTTTTGCGCTTCTTCTTGGAGGGAGCGACATCAGAAGCGTCAGGATTTTTCCTCTGTCTGGCTTCAGCCTCGGTAGCCCTTGTCTTCTTCAGGTCTGAAGCGGTGGAAGTGACCTTTGGCTTCGAGCCGGACATGCTGCTTGGGAAGACAATGCGAGGTTCTTCCTGCCTTGAAGGTGCAGATTTGTCAGTCGATGGCTTCTTCTTCTTCTTTGCAGCCATTCTGGGGTCGATGCCAGGACGCCCAAGAGCCTTGCGCTTCTCAGCTTCATTGTAGGCTTGCACGCACTTGTCAGCCATACTCTTCATGCGCTCACGAGACCCTTTAGCTTCTTCTCGTTTCTTGAGAAAGGCTTCCTTGAGCTCGTGCAGCATAACCTTGAAGTTTTTGACATCCTGCACGCTGAGCTTTGCCATGTGCTTCTTGAACTGAGCTTTCTAATAGTCGATCTTGTGCTTCAGTTCAACGATGCGCTGAGCTAGAGCTAGCTCAGAAGCAATGGCGCCCGTGAAAGAGACGCTGAGGCCAATTGGAAGTTGCAGATCGTCAAAGCTGAGATTGGGGGTTTCAAACCACTCATCAATGAAGTTGTGGATGATTGCCACGTCAAAGAGAGGCAAATCATTAAAGATTTCTGCTTCTTCCTTGCTCTTAATCAGTTGCTCAAGAGCGTCATCTGTAAGATCTTCATCACTGGACAGGTCAATGTGTTCATCTTGCAGAATGGCAGCAGGGGTAAATGCCTGATCAATATTCTTTTTCATCTCCGTCTTCTTGGAGATACGTGATAGATCTTCAGACTGCACACTGTCTTCAGGAGGTGCAGTAGCCAGTGGCTTCACACGTGAAGCTTTTGGAGGAGCAGTTGACTTTGAAGATCTAGCCTTCTTTGGCTTCTGCGGCTTTGGAGCAGGAGCTGGGGCTTCATCAGTGTCGGCATCATCATCAGAATGATCTACTTTGGCACCTTGAACAGAAATGTGAGTGATAAGGTCATCAAGGTTGTAGAAAGGTCCGATGATATTGGGTTCAGCATCGCGTGTGCCGTCAGCCCGTGGAGCAGAAGGACCAGGGTTGAAGTCTAGTCCCAATGACTTCTTGTTTTCCTTGGCCGATGCCTTTGCATGCTAGAAGTTGCGCTTGAAGAGATTATCGTCACGACACCAGAGCAGTGATGATGGGTCGGCATTGTCAGGCTGTGGTCCACGTACCATACAGGGATAGAAACCCTGAGCAATAGCTTCAGCTCTGGTCTTGGGTTGAAGGTTTCAGAAGAGAATCTCACCCCAAGGACTCTTGATGGCATTCTTCTCAGCATACTCCTGGGTCACAAACTTGTATTTGAACCATTGTTTGGCCCAATATCTTCGAATCCATTAGATTCGTGTCTTGCGCTGATTGTAATCCTCTTCTGGATCTGTATTGTACAACTCTGAGAGGTCATCTGGCAGATCTCTTGATGTTCCCCCTTGACGCTGTCTGCCACCCTTCCTTGCTGATTTCTCTGTAGCCATGAACTTCAAACTGAATGGCTTCAACACGTTCAAAGGCTTTAAAGGCTTCCGCTTGCTGGTCAAACAGGAACTGGCTTCGGGAGAGTTAATGTGATGCTGTAAGAATTCATTGTCGTCGGGACCCAGATGATGATTGGCTGGCATTGGCATCATGAAGCCTTTGCAATCTTGCATCCCAAATTTCTTCAGGCAATCTTTGAGGTATTTCTCTTGAGATATAAAGATGTTGTTGCGTTGCTGACATATTTGAAGACCAAGGAAGAACTTCAGCTCACCCATCATGGACATCTGATATTGCTCTTGCATCATGTATCCAAACTCGTCAGGGTATTTCTGATTGGTGCAGCCGAAGATAATGTCATCCACATATATTTGGCACACAAACAGTTCACCATCATATGTCTTCATGAAGAGAGTGGGGTCGAGGGAACCAGGTTTGAAGCCTTTGCTCTTTAGGAAGTATTTGAGTGTGTCATACCAAGTCCGAGGAGCTTGTTTGAGGCCATACAGTGCCTTGTTGAGCTTGGACACCATGTCAGGATGTTTTGGATCTTTGAAGCCAAGCGGTTGTGCAACATACACCTCTTCATCAATCTTGCCATTGAGAAAAGCGCACTTCACATCCATTTGATGCAGAAGAATGTTATGATGATTTGCATAGGCCAGCAGTATGCGTATGGCTTCAAGTCTAGCCACAGGAGCAAATGTTTCATCGAAGTCAATCCCTTCAACTTGAGTGTATCCTTGAGCAACGAGACGAGCTTTGTTTCTGACAACTTGACCATGCTCATCTTGCTTGTTGCGATATATCCATTTAGTGCCTATTATATTGTGCTTACGAGGATCAGGACGCTTAACCAGTTCCCATACATTATTCAGTTCAAACTGTTGAAGCTCTTCTTGCATAGCTTGAATCCATTCAGGTTCCATGAAGGCTTCATCAACTTTCTTGGGTTCAGATATTGAGACGAATGCGAAGTGCCCACAGAAATTTGCTAGCTGTGTTGCCCTTGAACGAGTGAGTGGACCTGGTGCATTGATGCTATCAATTATTCTCTCAATCTGTACTTCATTTCTAACACGAGGATGTACAGGATGAAGATTTTGCTCTTGCTGATCGTCATCGTTAGAAGGATTGTCTTCAGGCTGAGCATTGTCTTCAGGTTGAGTATTGTCTTCAGGTTGATCAGGTGCGGAGATGGTAAGTTCCTCTTCGGGCTGAGCATCAGATGGTATGATTTCTCCAGTTCCCATAAGTTTGATTGATTCACTGTATGGAACTTCATCTAGCACATTTGGCAGGTGCTCTCTTTGTGAGCCGTTAGTCTCATCGAACCGCACATCCACAGTTTCAACCACTTTATAGTGAAAGAGGTTGAAGACTCTGTAGGAGTGCGAATCCTTTCCATATCCAAGCATAAAACCTTCATGTTCTTTTGGTGCAAATTTTGAAGTGTGATGTGGATCCTTGATCCAGCACCTGACACCAAATACTCTGAAGTAATTGACATTTGGCTTCTTGCCAGTAAGGAGCTCATAGGATGTCTTGTTGAGAAGCTTGTGAAGATAAACATGGTTGATGATATGGCATGCAGTATCAATGGCTTCAGGCCAGAATTTTCTTGGAGTCTTGTATTCATCAAGCATCATCCGGGCCATCTCAATAAGTGTTCTGTTCTTGCGTTCGACAATGCCATTCTGCTGTGGCATGTACGGAGCTGAGAATTCATGAGTGATGCCCAAAGTATCAAGATATGTATCTAGCCCAGTGTTCTTGAATTCAGTGCCGTTGTCACTTCTGATGTGCTTTATCTTGACGCCATAGTTGTTCATGGCTCAATTAGTGAAGCGTCTGAAGACATCCTGCACTTCAGTCTCGTAGAGGATTATATGCATCCAAGTATATCTTGAATAATCATCAACAATGACAAAGCCATAGAGACAAGCAGTAGTAGTAAGTGTTGAGTAATGAGTGGGAACGAAAAGGTCCATGTGGAGCAGTTCAAAGGGTTGAGTCATAGTCATGATTGTCTTCGAGGGATGCTTGGCCCTCGTCATCTTTCCTGCTTCACAGGCACCACATAAGTGATCCTTCTTGAACTTGACGCCCTCGATGCCTATGACATGCTTCTTTCTTGCAAGAGTGTGCAAGTTCCTCATGCCAGCATGCCCTAGCCTTCGATGCCAGAGCTAGCATTCTGAAGCTTTTGCTAGAAGACATACAGCAAGTTGTGGTCCTACTGAGAAATCTACCATGTACAAATCATCTTTCCGATACCCTTCAAAAACTTGCTTTTACCCGTGTCAGCAAATGTGATGTGACTTTTGTCAGATGGACATAAGGTTGAGTCCATAAGAAGACTTCGCTTCCCAGTCATGTGATTAGTAAACCCACTATCAATAATCCATTCTGAAGCAGCTAGTGTCGTACACTACAGTGCAGTTAGGGGGATAGGCTTCACGAAGAGAATTGTGAAGCAAAAAATTTTGACGAGCAAGTGGATTATGAAAGCTTAGATCAAGGTTAGGACTGATAGGGCAAGTGGCAAGCGACTCAGGAACAAAATACATAATAAGACCATTTGGGCATTTGATCTTGCGCCCTGCAAGATGTTTAAGGTCACCAGCAATAGCTTCAGACGATTTTGGTTTTCGGCTGGAGACCTTTCCCTGCAAAAGGAGAGTTAAGCTTTCTTAGCCACCCACATCTTCAAGGGTGGCTTCGAAGCAATGAGTCTAAGTGCAGCATCTGAGAACTTTGGCTTTGGAGCCCTAGCAAAAAGTCTTGCAGGTGGACAATAGTACTCAGAAGAATAAGCAGAGTAGTTCTTGGTCTTATGAACATGGCGGTTTGATGAAACACGCTCATATTCATAGTCCTGAGTAAGGTTTCCCTGCAAAACATTTGCGTTAGTGCGACTCAGGTGAGTCCTCTGTCTGTATGAAGCCTTTGGACCGTATGAAGCCTGTGGTTTGGGGTTTGTCTTCTTCATGTGTGGTGTCATGACGACATTCACAGGAAGATTCTCCAAACATCTTTTTGGCACCCAGACTTTCTTCACAGGCGGCCCATTCCTGCAGTTAGTACCAATATACCTGGCAAACACTTCACCATTCTGATTCTTAAACAGTTTATAGTTTGCATCAAAGGATTCATCAATAACAATGGGATTAGCACAAGTGAAGCCAGATAGGGTGGATGGATCCGCTGAAGGTTCCTTTGCAGCAACCCATGTGGTTTTGGGGTACTGCTCAGGTTTCTAGTAAGAGCCATCAGCATTCATTTTCCTTTCGAACCCAACACCCTCTTTCCTAGGGTTTCGATTCAGGATCTGCCTTTTGAGAACATCACATAATGTCTGATGCCCTTTGAGACTTTTGAACATCCCTATTTCAAGCAATGTCTTCAACCTAGCATTCTCATCAGCAATAGCAGTGGCATCCTCAGCAGAGGGGTTAGTGACCACATCAGCAGTTGAAGATATTGCAACAGTAGCAGCAGTAGAATATTCAACAACAGTAGTAGCATTATCACGCTCAATGCATTTAAGACATGGTGGTTCAAATCCTTCCTAAGCGGAACTGATCTGTTTGGCGCGAAGTGACTCATTTTCCTTTTGAAGATCTTCATGAGCCGCTCTCAATTTCTCAAGATCTTGCTTCCTTTGAAGATAATCATAGGAAAGCTTTTCATGAGTTGTTGAGAGCGTTTCATGATGACTTTCAAGTTCCTCATACTTAACATGAAGATTTTTTATGTCTTCAATTAAGGACTGAGATCGAGTCATTTCAGCATCTAACAGGTCATCGCTTTTGTCTAATAGTTTTTGAATATGTTCCATAGCTTTCTGTTGTTCAGTTGCAATTTTAGCAAGTGTTTTGTAGCTGGGTTTGGAACCACAATCAGAGTCATCTTCACTTGATGTTTGATAGTGAGTGGCGCGTGAGTTTACCTTGGCACCGCGTGCCATGAAGTAGTAGGTGGGAGTGGAGTTGTCCTTGTCATTAGCATCGGCGTTGGTGACGGAGTCATTGTCTTCAGTGTTGAAGATGGACTTGGCAACGTAGGCTGTAGCCAGACTTGCAACGCCAGAATCGGACTCCTCCTCAGACTCCACCTCCGCCTCCTCTGAAGCGGACTCCTCCTCTGAATCCATTTCCTTGCCAACAAACGCACGAGCCTTGCCAGATGAGCTCTTCTTGTGTGATGAAGACTTTGAGGAAGACTTGGAAGAAGACTTTGAGTATTTCTTCTTGTCTTCAGAATCATACTCCTTGCTCTTCTTTTTCTTCTTGTTCTCATTGTCCCACTGCGGAGACTCAGAGATGTAGTGGCCAGGTTTCTTGCACTTATGGCATGTTCTCTTCTTGTAGTCATGAGCAGAAGCTTCATCATTCCTTGAGCTTGATCGTGAAGACTTTCTGAAGCCTTTCTTCTTGGTGAATTTTTGGAACTTCTTCATAAGCATAGAAAGCTCCTTTCCAATGTCTTCAGGATCATCAGAACTGCTGTCAGATTCTTCTTCAGATGAGGAGACAGCTTTTGCCTTCAAGGCATGAGTTCGCCCATAGTTGGGACCGTAGATGTCTCTTTTCTCAGAAAGCTGAAACTCATGTGTGTTGAGCTTCTCAAGTATGTCAGACGGATCAAGTGTCTTGAAGTCAGGACGTTCTTGAATCATCAGGGCTAGGGTGTCGAACGAGCTATCAAGTGATCTCAGGAGTGTCTTGACGACTTCATGCTTGGTGATCTCAGTAGCACCGAGGGCTTGAAGCTCATTTGTGATGTCAGTGAGTCAATCAAACGTGAGCTGTACATTCTCATTGTCATTTCTCTTGAAGCGGTTGAAGAAGTTGCGAAGGACACTGATTCTCTGATCTCTCTGGGTTGATACGCCTTCGTTGACCTTGGAGAGCCAGTCCCAGACTAGCTTAGATGTTTCCAAAGCACTCACACGGCCATACTGTCCTTTGGACAGATGACCACAGATGATGTTCATGGTAGTGGAGTCCAGTTGAACGAACTTCTGGGCATCAGCAGCGGTGACACCTTCACCAGCCTTGGGAATGTCATTCTTGATGACATACCATAGGTCGACATCAATGGCTTCAAGATGCATGCGCATCTTATTCTTCCAGTAGGGATATTCAGTTCCATCGAAGACAGGGCACGCGGCGGAGACTTTGATTATCCCTGCAGTCGACATAGCTAAAACTCCAGGTGGTTAAACCGAATCACACAGAACAAGGGAGTACCTTGCTGTGATACCAATTGAAAGTGCTAGTGATCGACTAGAGGGGGGGTGAATAGGCAATTTTTATGAAAGTCTTCAAAACATGGAAGTTTCGAAGACAAACAATAGAAATAAACCTATTACCATGCAGCGGAAGGTAGACTACACTAAGCAAGCCATAGTAAAATATTCAATGAAGTGAAAGCACAATGACTAATAGCAGCTAGGCAGTTTAGATCAGATAGGAAGATAGTGTGAAGCCAATCAGAACAAGCAGTCACTCAGTGAAGACAAAAGATAATGCAATCGTACAACGACTTCACCAGGGCCAACCGTAAGTAAAGGAGAGGGAAGGATGAAACCAGTGACTCGTTGAAGACAATGATTTGTTGGACCAGTTCCAGTTGGTGTGACAACTGTATGTCTGGTTAGGGAGGCTGAGATTCAACTCAGAAGACCGCGTCTTCACCTTATTCCCCTTGAGCTAAGGACACCCAGTCCTCGCCCAATCACTCTGGTAAGTCTTCAAGGTAGACTCCCAAACCTTCACAGACTTCGTTCATCGGCGATCCACAATGACTCTTGGATGCTCAGAACGCGACGCCTAACTGGCTGGAGGATTCATAGTCCTCAAGTGTAATAAGTCTTCAGATCACACAGACAGGAAGACTTCAGTGATGCCTAACACTCTTTGGCTCTGGGTGATTAGGGCTTTATCCTCGCAAGGAATTCTCTCTCAAAGGCTTCGAGGTGGGTTGCTCTCAAACGACAAAAGCCGTACACTAACTCTGAGCAGCCAGCCGTTTATGGTTGTAGGGGGTGGGCTATTTATAGCCACTAGGCAACCCAACCTTATTTGTCCGAAATGACCCTTGGTCACTAAGGAACTGACACGTGTTCCAACGGTCAGATTTCAAACACACACGGCAACTTTACTTGGGCTACAAGCAAAGCCGACTTATCTAACTCTGGATAAGATTTGCTCTCATTGTCTTCACTCGAAGACATAGGATTTTGGTTAAGCATCACTTCAGTCATTCTGACTGGTTCTCTTGTACCCCACTTAACAGTACGGTGGTTCCTATGACTCAACAAAGAAAAAAAATAGAACAACGAAACTGCTAAGTCTTCGCGCTCCATAGTCTTCACGCGATGTGTTCTCTTGTCATAGTCTTCAATGTGAATGTCTTCACATACCACCTTTGTTGGAGTAAATGACCACGGGTAGCCTAGCCGGCTTCCCCTGGCACTTCAGAAAAATTATAGGCCAAGCAAGCCTCAAAGCGTCCAAGACATGGGGCCGCCTTCCCCCAGCCGGCTACCTCTCAAGCCGGCTGCGCAAAGGCGGTCCAGCCCTGAAATCCTTGAGAAACAAGACCACGAGAAGGCCGCTTCCAGAAGCCGGCCATGAAAAGGCCGACTCCGAGGAGCCGGCCCCTTAGCAGGCGGCTAAGATCTTGCCCTCAGAGTCTGCACCCATATAACGGCGACAAGACGGGGCGTGGCTACAGTAAAGCCTGCCACCCTCGAATCCCGGCGCATGGATGGCCACAGTGCGCCGTATGGGGCGGCCATCACCCATCCGGCGCGGCACTGTTGCCACGATGATCGTGACGTCACCCACGACGAGCAGTCAGTACGACCCATGGGTGGCGGGCCCCCTCGATCAGGGAGATCCCAAAGGTGGCCAGGCTTCCCACAGTCAGCCAAGGGTATGGCCGGCTTCCAATAGCCGCCCAGCTCTCTCCCTCCAAGGATGTGCTTCATTAAGGAGACAAGAGAAGGCAGGGCTACAGTGATGAGCCGCCTCGCGGCGGCACTGTAGCCATGCTTACCACGACAAAACCATCGTCACCAGGGGCAAGGTAACAGTAATCAGGCCTCGACAGGACCCCCAAGCGGTGGGGCCGGCCTGTCAACCAAAGGGTCGGCAGCCGGCGGGCCCACCAGTCGGCGGGCCCCACCAGTCGGCGGAGAAGCCGGCGGGCGTAGACACAGACGGCTAGGGCCCACGCCCAGCCGGATTACCATTGTACCCCTGGGGGGTAGGCCTATATAAACCCCCCAGGGTTCCCATGCAGGGGGGATCGCTCTTTGATAGTTTTTAGACACCACAAGGAGAAGAGGAGCGGGCTGGCCTGGCCCTCCTTCATCTTTTCACCGAACAGCTCAAGGAGCATTCTGTAGCTACCCATCGAGCTAGTGATCATGCGGAGACCCCGCAGAGCAGCATTAGGGGTGTTATCTCCACGGAGAGCCCTGAAGCTGGGTAAGATTCACCGGCGTGCATGTCTTCGCCTTATCCCGTTTCCAGGCACCGGGGATGTTTTATTCGCTCCCACAATGATAAGCCATCCTTTGGCATATGTCGCACCAACCACCCGACATTTAGCGCCCACCGTGGGGCCAGGTGCACCGTCGTCCGGAGACCTGTTCTGGATGGGAACCCTCTTCCTTCCCAATGTGCGTAACCAGCCCGGCTCGCCCGATGGCGCTTGCCCCGACGCGCTGCAAGACGTCGCCGACGCCTGCGTGGCAAGTTGCCTCACCGATCTTCTTGGCGAGGCCCGCATCTCCGACGAGCCCGCATCCGACGCGGGCACAGACTGCCCCGAGAGCCACCTCGTCAGGCTCCTCGACCAACTCCACGTCTCTGGCGAGCTTGCCGCGGACTTGGAGTCGGTTGGCTCCACCGACCCGATGCTTGTCGACTCCGACATGGCATCCCTTGATACCTTCCCCACCAACGTGGTGGTCATCAACGACCCTCTTCCTCAAGCCGACAGCAGCGACAGTGCCATCACCGAGGTACTGGTCATCAGCCACGGCGCCCCCTCAAGCGAAAACGCCCACGATGCTCTGCAGACGGCGCTGCACGACTTGTCCGTCCCCATCCCGGCCGACGCGGACGCCAAGACATTGGAGGTACTCCGCCTCGCCCTCGTTGCGGAGGGCCAGAAGCTCGCCACCATGAGACGCCTCACCGAGGCTCACCGGCGCGAGGTCGACCGTGCCGCCTTTGGCACACCGTCTCCCGACGGGCCGAGCTGCGTCGGCATCGTCAAGAAACACGGCGCGGCTATCACCGATATGCTGGGAGCAGACCGCCCAGTCTATGCCATGCCCCTCAAGAACTTGCACGCCGCCCAGGCGGCCGCAGACGAGTTGAACGGGATGGGGCCTGATGAGCTCCCCTACATGACCAGACGCATCCAGCAACTTATCGACGTGGCCATGGAGTGGCACGAAGCCGGTGTCTGCGCGGAGAGTCCTCCACCGCGCCGAGAGCACGACGCGACGTCCCGAACACCGACCGCGGGCAACACCCGCGCGAGAAAAGAAAAGGAGCCGGCTGCCAGCCGCAGCCGGACTCGAATCTCCATCGAGCGTGACGCAGAGGGCCGCCCTCGAGCCGTGGAGTGGAGGGTCAACCCCCCTCCTCCTTCGCCTCATGGGGAGAGATACCCTACCCCGCCGCCTGTCACGCATCCGACTCTCAGCGGCCGGCTGGGTCGCCGCGAAGGAGTCGGCGAGAATGATGCCCGCCACCGGATCGACCGCCTTGCGTGATCCTTGGCCCAGGAAGAAGAAGATGATGTCGGCCCGTCTTGCTTCGGCCCCCGCATCCGCGACGAGCCCTTCACCAAAGGTTTCTCGCTCCCAAGAGACACGCCCAAGTACAACGACTCCATGAAGCCGGAAGATTGGTTGATCGACTACTCCATCGCGGTTAGCATCGCAAACGGCAACAGGCGTGTTGCCGTAATATATGTGCCCCTCATGCTCCAAGGCACGGTGCGCACCTGGCTCAACAGCCTCAAGCCTTACAGTGTCAACAGCTAGCTAGACTTCACTGAAGCCTTCATACGCAACTTCACCAGCACCTACAAGCGGGCTCCCAAGCCCCGATAGCTCTCCTTGTGTGTCCAAGGGCCCAATGAATCAACTTGTGACTACCTCACGCGTTGGGCCGAGCTCCGCAATTCCTGCGAGGGAGTGCACGAGGTTCAAGCTATAGAGTACTTCACCTCTGGCACCCTCCTCAAGCACCGACTCCTCTGCGACGAGCCGACTACGCTTGACGAACTCCTGATCATAGCTGATAAATACGCCACGTTCGATTCCTCAATGAAGACCGAGCTCCGAGTGGACGCCTCCGGGAAGGTGCTCGCTCCAAGTCCCAAGACGCCGGCTGGAGAGTCCAGCCGACGCCCGCACCAGAACGACCACAAGCGCAAGGCTCCCCTGCCGCTTTCCACCAGTCGGCAGGTGGCCACAGTCGAAGACGAACAACCCGAAGGGCGGCCCGCACCCAAGAAGAAGAAGGGCGGCAGGCCGGCTTGGCAGCCAGCTTTCTCCTACGAGTAAGCACTTGATGCCCCCTGCAAGTTTCACAGTGGCGCGAAGCCTTCAAACCACACGACCAGAAAATGCCATTGGCTCACACGGATCTCCAAGGGTGAGGGGATGGCGCCACCTCCGCCTGCTGGTCAGCCGCCTCCGGCTCCTCCACAGCTGGCCGCTCGACCAGCGGTCGGGGCAGTTCAAGAGGAGTACCCCGACGAGCATGCCGCGTATGTCGTCTTTACGAGCCAGCTAGAAGATCGGTGCAGCCGGCGCTGACAACACCAAGAAGTCAACGCAGTCGCCTCCAACAACCCAGAATTCATACACTGGTCCGAAAGGCCTATTAGCTGGAGCCGGACAGATCACCCAGAGGTGATGCCGTCTCCCAGCTCTTACGCATTGGTTCTGGACGCCACCCTTGCTACGGAAAGGCGGGCCCCCCATTTCTCCCGTGTGCTGATAGATGGTGGGAGCAGCATCAATATCCTATACCGTGACACCATGGAGAAGCTGAGCATCAAGACAAAGCAGCTCATGCCCAATCGGACTGTGTTCCATGGCATCATACCCAGCTTGTCCTGCTCCCCAATCGGCAAGATCAAGATAGATGTCCTCTTTGGGGACAAGGATCATTTTCGCCGAGAGGCGGTGTGGTTTGAAGTGGTGGATCTAGAGAGCCCTTACCACGTGTTGCTTGGCCGACCTGCCCTGGCCAAGTTCATGGCTGTACCCCATTATGCCTACCTTAAGATGAAGATACCAAGTTCCAAGGGCATCATCACCATAGCCGGAGACTACAAAAAATCCTCCGAGTGTGCGGCTACCAGTAGCCGGCTGGCCGAGTCCCTTGTAATTGCTGAAGAGAAGAAGATACTGGACCGAGTCGTGGCCATGACCGTCAAGCAGCCAGCCCTATCCCCCGACCCCAAGGAATGTGTTGCCCAAGGTTCTTTTCAGCCGGCCAAAGAAACCAAGAGGGTATCTCTGGACCCAGATCACCCAGAAAGGTTTGCCACCATCGTGGCAAACCTGGACAGCAAATAGGAAGGCGAGCTCGCCGATTTCCTCCATGAGAATCGGGACATTTTCGCATGGTCCCCCAAGGACATGCCGGGTGTGCCGAAGGAATTCGCCGAGCACAAGCTACATGTCCGAGAAGGTGCGAAACCAGTCAAACAGCCTCTCCGCCGACTATCGGAGGAGAAGAGAAGGATTGTAGGAGAAGAGATAGCCCGGCTTCTGGCAGCTGGCTTCATTATGGAAGTTTTCTTCCCAGAGTGGCTCGCCAACCCGGTCCTCGTGCTGAAGAAAAATAACAAGTGGCGCATGTGTATAGACTACACTAGCCTCAACAAGGTCTGCCCCAAAGATCCTTTAGCCCTGCCAAGGATTGACCAAGTGATAGACTCCACAGCCGGATGCGAGCTGTTGAGCTTCTTGTATGCCTACTCAGGCTACCACCAGATAAAGTTGGATCCAGCTGACCACCTGAAAACCGCCTTCATCACACCATTCGAAGCCTTCTGCTACCTGACTATGACATTCGGCTTGAGAAACGCCGGTGCCACTTTTCAGCGTTGCATGCAGAAATGCCTCCTCAAGCAGCTCGGCAGAAATGCCCACGTCTATGTGGACGATATTGTAGTAAAGATGGAGAAGCGTGGCACCTTGCTGGAAGACCTCAGAGAAACATTTGAAAACTTGTGCCTATTCCAAATCAAGCTCAACCCCGAGAAATGCGTGTTCGGAGTACCAGCCGGCCAGCTCCTAGGCTTCCTGGTCTCCGAACGCGGCATCGAGTGCAACCCAATGAAGATCGAGACCATAGAGAGAATGGATATTCTCACTGAGGGAGTGCTGGATTAGGGGGTGTTCGGATAGCCGGAGTATACCTTCAGCCGGACTCCTGGACTATGAAGATACAAGATTGAAGACTTCGTCCCGTGTCCGGAAGGGACTTTCTTTGGCGTGGAAGGCAAGCTTGGCGATACGGATATACAGATCTCCTACCATTGTAACCGACTTTGTGTAACCCTAACCCTCTCCGGTGTCTATATAAACCGGAGGGTTTTAGTCCGTAGGACAACATACCCAACAACAATCATACCATAGGCTAGCTTTTAGGGTTTAGCCTCTCTGATCTCGTGGTAGATCTACTCTTGTACTACCCATATCATCAATATTAATCAAGCAGGATGTAGGGTTTTACCTCCATCGAGAGGGCCCGAACCTGGGTAAAACTTCGTGTCCCTTGCCTCCTGTTACCATCCGGCCTAGACGCACAGTTCGGGACCCCCTACCTGAGATCCGCCGATTTTGACACTGACATTGGTGCTTTCATTGAGAGTTCCTCTGTGTCGTTGCCGTCAGGCTCGATGGCTCCTACGATCATCAATAGCGATGCAGTCCAGGGTGAGACCTTCCTCCCCGGACAGATCTTCGTCTTTGGCGGCTTCACACTGCGGGCTAATTCACTTGGCCATCTGGAGCAGATCGAAAGCTACGCCCCTGGCCGTCAGGTCAGTTTTGGAAGTTTAAACTACACGGCTGACATCCGCGGGGACTTGATCTTCGACGGATTCGAGCCACTTCCAAGCGCGCCGCACTGTCCCGACGAGCATGATCTAGCTCTGGCACCGAACAGTGCCCTGGAGGCCGCACCTGCATCGGCTTCGACCCTTAATTCAGAGCCAACTGCGCCGACCGAGGATGGGCAGTTAGACGCCGCCTCGGGAGCTGCGATCCCAATGGCGATTGAGCCAAACACCAGCCCCACACTCTGCGAGACTCGTGACTCCAAGGAGTCGGACTCCTCTCCGGACTCCGAACCCTCCGCGCCCCTGCCGATCGAATCCGATTGGGCGCCGATTATGGAGTTTACTACCGCGGACATCTTTCAGCACTCGCCTTTCGGCGATATTCTGAAGACACTGAAGTCTCTCTCTTTATCAGGAGAGCCCTGGCCGGACTACGGTCAGCAAGGTTGGGATTCGGACGATGAAGAAATTCAAAGCCCACCCACCACCCACTTTGTAGCCACTGTCGACGACTTAACCGACATGCTCGACTTCGACTCCGAAGACATCGACGGTATGGACGCCGATGAAGGAGACGATGAAGAACCATCGCCTATCAGGCCCTGGAAAGCCACCTCGTCATATGGCATATACATGGTGGACACCCCAAAAGAATGAGATGGCGATGGAACAGCGGAGGATGACCCCTCCAAGAAACAGCCTAAGCGCCGGCGTCAGCGGCGCCGCTCAAAATCCCGCCAAAACAAATGCAGTGATTCCAGCACGGGAGATAATAATACTCCGGAAAGTGCCGAAGAAAACCCCCTCCAGCAAGATTTAGCAGAGGAGGATGGAGAAACCAGCCCTCATGAGAGAGCGGCTGACATAGAGGTCGAGGACGATAATTATATGCCTCCCTCCGAAGACGAGGCAAGCCTCGACGACGACGAATTCGTCGTGCCAGAGGATCCCGTCGAGCAAGAGCGTTTTCAATGCAGGCTTATGGCCACGGCAAGAAGCCTCAAGAAAAAACAGCAACAGCTTAGAGCTGATCAAGATTTGCTAGTCGACAGATGGACTGAAGTCCTTGCGGCCGAAGAGCATAAACTCGAACACCCCTCCAAGAGCTACCCAAAGCGCAGGTTGCTACCCCGATTAGAGGAGGAAGCACTTGATGCGGCCGACCATCCACCTCGTGGCCACGACAGAGAGGCCTTTCGGCCCTCCACTCAAGCCGCACCCCGTACCAAGACACGGGAATATGCGCCGGACTTACGAGATATGTTGGAGGACAAGGCAAGGCAAACAAGATCGATCTACGGATCGCGTGGGCGCCCCACGGCTCGAGACGGTAACCATCACGCCGGCCACAAATTCGGCAAGGCCGAACACAGTAGACAAAGCTCATTGGAGCTACGTCGTGATATAGCCCAGTATAGAGGCGCCGCACACCCACTATGCTTCATAGACGAAATAATGGATCATAAAATTCCCGAGGGTTTCAAACCCGTAAACATCGAATCATATGATGGCACAACAGATCCTGCGGTATGGATCGATGATTATCTCCTTCATATCCACATGGCCCGCGGCGATGATTTCCACGCCATCAAATACCTCCCACTCAAGCTTAAAGGACCAGCTCGGCATTGGCTTAACAGCTTGCCAACAGGATCAATCAGTTGTTGGAGGACCTGGAAGCCGCATTCCTCAACAATTTCCATGGCACTTATGTGCGACCCCCAGACGCTGATGACCTAAGTCACGTAATTCAGCAGCCATAGGAATCGGCCAGGCAATTCTGGACACGGTTCCTAACAAAGAAAAATCAAATAGTCGACTGTCCAGACGCTAAGGCCCTAGTAGCCTTCAAGCACAATATCCGTGACGAGTGGCTGGCCCGGCACCTTGGACAGGAAAAGCCGAAATCTATGGCAGCACTCACGACACTCATGACCCGCTTTTGCGCGGGAGAAGACAGCTGGCTTGCTCGTAGAAACAATATGACCAAGAACCCTGGTAATTCAGATACCAGGGATAGTAGTGGCAGGTCACGTCGCAACAAGCAGAAGCGCTGCATTAACGGCAACAATGCTGAGGATACGACAGTTAATGCCGGATTCAGAGGCTCTAAATCCGGTCAGCGGAAAAAGCCATTCAAAAGGAATCCTAGGGGCCCATCCAGTTTGGACCGAATACTCGACCGCTTGTGCCAGATACATGGCACCACCGAAAAGCCGGCCAATCACACCAACAGGGATTGTTGGGTGTTCAAGCAGGCAGGCAAGATAAACGCCGAAAATGAAGACAAGGGGCTGCATAGCGATGAAGACGAGGAGCCCCGGCCGCCGAACAATAGTGGACAGAAGGGTTTTCCCCCACAAGTGCGGACAGTGAACATGATATACGCAACCCACGTCCCCAAAAGGGAGCGGAAGCGCGCATTAAGGGACGTATACGTGGTGGAGCCAGTCGCCCCAAAGTTCAACCCATGGTCCTCCTGCCCGATCACGTTCGATCGAAGGGACCATCCCACTAGCATCCGTCATGCGGATTCGCCGCATTGGTTCTAGACCCAATTATTGACGGATTTCATCTCACTAGAGTCCTTATGGACGGCGGCAGCAGCCTGAACCTGCTTTACCAGGTTACAGTGCGGAAAATGGGCATAGATCCCTCGAGGATTAAGCCCACCAAAACGACCTTTAAAGGCGTAATACCAGGTGTAGAGGCCAATTGTATAGGCTCAGTCACACTTGAAGTGGTCTTCGGATCTCCGGATAATTTCCGAAGCGAGGAGTTAATCTTCGACATAGTCCCGTTCCGTAGTGGTTATCACGCACTGCTCGAGCGAACCGCATTCGCCAAGTTCAAAGCGGTACCGCACTACGCATACCTTAAGCTCAAGATGCCAGGCCCTCGAGGAGTAATTACGGTCAATGGAAACACCGAACGCTCTCTCCGAACGGAGGAGCACACGGCGGCCCTCGCAGCGGAAGTACAAAGCAGCCTCTCCAGGCATTTCTCCAGTCCGGCCACTAAACGACCGGACACCGTCAAGCACGCCCGGAGTAACCTACAACAAGACCGCCTGGCACGATCCGAGCAGGCGTAGCAATGCGGCCCCAACCCTAACCCTCGCAAAAAGGCGACGCCAGTACTTCGCGTACATAACTATGCTCTAGAGATACCATGGGTACAGGGGGAGGGGCACCATCACGGCACGCCCGAAACACGGCTTAAACCGTACCAGGGGCTGCCGATTTTTAAAATTTCTCTTACTTTCAGGACTCCATCCTTCGGAAGGCCTGTTCGGCAGTTCAATTGCCGCACAAACGATGCAAGAACCAGGGAAGCAGACAAGCCACGCCGCATTACGGAACTCCCAGGTGGTCTCTATCACGAGCAGTATACCTGTTCCGCATACTATTCCGCAGCTTGCCCCTGGAACGGACATGTTAAATAGTCCAACCTTTCACTTATCGCATTATTTGTATCCTTCTGCTTTGATCTCAGCCCTTTTTAATAAACAATGCATAGCTTTTGTCTATTTTTGCATTACCTTTTTTTCTTTATATACATTTGTTCCTTAACGACATGTTAAACCCGTACACGTTGGTACGGCCAAAATACGCCAGGGGATTTAGTACCCCTCAATATGGTGTGAGAAGTCCGAACACTTTAACAAGTGCGGCATCCCGAACTTATAGCATTATATGCATCGACTCCGAATCATGTCTTGGGTCAATAGTTGGGTTTGCCCGGCTCCTATGTTTTGGTGCCTTACGTTCCGCTATATCGGCTAAGGTAGCACTAGGAGAACCACTGCGATTGTGCCCCAGTTGAGCTGGGTCGAGCACCTCAGTGGAGAAAGCTAAAACTGACTGTCATGATGAAGCGAGAGCTGGTCGCTGTTCGAGAGGTTTTTCAAGTCCCTAAAGACTTATGCCGCTTAGGGCGAGGAGCCGGCTCTGTCTGGCCAAGGCGTGGGTAGCGCCCCGAACTCGGTCTTCCGAATACCAGGGGCTTCGCTGAAATTTAAAATTATAGAATTCTATGGCTATGTGAGAGTGTTCACGCATTATAGTCCGATTGCCTTGTTCATTGGGCTGAGCGCCTCCCTCGAAGGACCCAAACATGGGAAAAAGAGCGCTCAGGTTTATCCCCGAACACCCCAGCACTAGCGGCACAGGGGCAGAAGCCGACGACTCGCCATCTCTCAGAATTGATAAACAGCCGCACAGAAGGCAATATTTTAAATTCCAACAGCATTGCTTAGCGCATATGAACAAGTTTTCAGCGCACAGGACAAAACGGGCGAGTTTTAATCAAAAAATACATCCTAGGAACATTCATCCGCCACAAGGCAGGCACCCTTCAGAACATCCTTATAGTAATTCTCGGGCTTGCGATGCTCTTTCCCTGGCGGTGGCCCGTCCTTCACAAGCTTCTCAGCATCCAGCTTGCCCCAATGCACCTTAGCACGGGCAAGGGCCCTACGGGCACCTTCAATGCAGACGGAGCGCTTGATGACTTCGAGCCTTGGATAGGCCTCCACCAGCCACCGCACCAGCCCGAAATAGCTCCCAGGCAGAGCCTCTCCAGGCCACAGCCGAACTAGGAGGCCCTTCATGGCCTGTTCGGCCGCCTTGTGTAGCTCGACCAGCTGCTTCAGCTGGTCGCTCAGGGGCACGGGGTGTCCAGCCTCAGCATACTGAGACCAGAACACCTTCTCTGTCAAGCTGCCCTCCTCGGCTCGATAGAATGCGGCGGCATCGGACACACTCCGGGGAAGATCTGCGAACGCTCCTGGAGAACTCCGGATTCGGGTAAGTAACAAGTAACTCACGTTTATGTGTTTGCTTTGCATAAAGAATGCCTTACCCACCGCTATCTTCTTCACCTCATACAACTCCTGGAGGGTCTTCTGGGATTCGGCCTTGGCAGAATTGGCATTTTCAATAGCCGCCGCGAGCTCGGACGCTTGCGTCTTTGAGTCAAGCTCCAAAATCTCATGTTTTTTCATGAGAACCTGGAGCTCTTGCGGCACCTTGCCAACCTGGGCCTCATACTTCTCCCGCTCGGCGCGCTCCGTGGCCGCCTTCTTCTCAGCCTCGAGCAGCGCTTGCTTAAGGGTCGCCACCTCAGACGTGGCCCCTACAATAGCCACGATAATCCTGTCATTTTTTGCAATTGCACCTTTTTATATATATTTAAACAAGGTATTTCTTACCTTCATTGTCCTCGAGCTGCTTCTTGGCACGCCCGAGCTCTTGCTCGGACCGCTCGAGGTTCTGCTTTAGCGTGTCCACTTCCGCAGTTAGTGCGGAGGACGCAAGCAGAGAAGCCTGCATACGCATATTGACTCCTTGTTGTTAGACTCCTGCGAATTTTATTTGATCCTCTATTCGGCTTTTCTTCCCGAATGCCAAACAGAGCATCAGGGGCTACTGTCTATGCGGTAATATTATTCACACATTCTTTACTTACCTCAAAGACTGTTAAAAGGCTAGTACAAGCTTCAGTCAGTCCGCTCTTGGCGGACTGAACCTTTTGGACCACCGCACTCATAATAGTGCGGTGCTCCTCGTCGATGCAGGCGCCTTGGAGCGCCTCCAACAGATTGTCCGACGCCTCCGGTTGGACGGGGGACACCGGCACGGTGGGCTTGCTCCTCTTGGAAGGAGGTCCCCCGCCGGACTCTGGAACCTTTGAAGGTTCCGGAGCGGAGTCCGGCCTAGAGCCGGACTTGGAGCCCTTGGGGGTTTCATCCCCTTTACTCCTGGAGTCCGGGAGGTCGCATTGCGGCGCCTCCAGGACCACCTCCTCCCGGCTTGGAACCTATTGGGACAACACTTCGGTGTTGTCCGTAGGGCAGGGGGAGGAAGCCGTCGGAAGCGAGTTCACGTCCAACGAGTACAGTGAGCCGCTCGATGACGCGTCGAGCCGGTCTTTGGGTGGGCTGCATGAACATATTCGACATAAGGGAAAGTTGTGCAATAATCGAATACTATGAATTACTCTGGTATCCGGATACTTACGATTTTGCCAGGGGCTTGGCCTTGGGCTGCCACTCCTCTCTGCCGTCGTCAGCGTCGGTGGAGTAGTCCGGAGGAAGGGTTTTCCCCTTCTTGGACCCTCCGGCCTCCCCAGAGAGGGCGGCCTTCCTTTTCTTCTCTCCTCCTGCTGGAAGGGGAGAGGTCTCTTCTTCTTCCTCCTCATCTTCACGGGAGGAATGCGCCTCGGAACCGTCGGATGATGGATCCAACACCTCCTGGCGCCGGGCACTCTTTTGAGTCCCCGTGGCCTTTTTCGCGGCCTTCTTCTCCGGCACCACATAGGGTGCCGGAACCAGCAGCTTCACCAAGCGAGCGTCCGCTGGGCCTTCGGGCAAAGGAGCCGGACTGTTGATCTGTCCGGACATCACTTGCCAATCCTGTCAAAGGTAAGGGAGCTTAGATCCCGCATGGAGTCGAACTATGAAAAACTGATACCCTATAAAAGGAAAAAACAGCTTACCGCATGAGCGTGACGCTGCGTACTGAATCCGCGATCCTCAGTAGCGGATGTGGGGGCCTTGACGCCCTTGAAAAGCACCTTCCAGGCATCTTCGTACGTCGTGTCGAAGAGCCTGCTCAGAGTTTGGTGCCGCGCCGGGTCGAACTCCCACAGATTAAAAGCCCGTTGTTAACACGGGAGGATCAGGCGGATGAGCATAACCTGGACTACGTTGACAAGTTTGAGCTTCTTGTCCACCAGGGTTTTGATGCATGTTTGGAGTCCGGTCAGCTCTCCTTTCTTACCCCACGACAGGCCCATCTCCTTCCAGGAGGTGAGCCGTGTAGGGGGTCTGGATCGAAACTTGGGGGGTGCGACCCATTCGGGGTCGCACGGCTCGGTGATGTAAAACCATCCCGATTTCCACCCCTTCAGGGTCTCCACAAAGGAGCCCTCGAGCCATAAGACGTTGGCCATCTTGGCCACCATGGTGCCTCCGCACTCCGCCTGCTTGCCGCACACCATCTTCGGCTTGACATTGAAAGTCTTGAGCCATAGGCCGAAATGGGGGCGGATGCGGAGGAAAGCCTCGCACACGATGATAAACGCCGAGATGTTGAGGACAAAGTTCGGGGCCAGATCGTGGAAATCCAGGCCGTAGTAGAACATGAGCCCCCGGACAAATGGGTGAAGAGGGAAGCCCAGTCCGCGGAGGAAATGGGGGAGGAACACCACCCTATCATGGGGCCTAGGGGTGGGGATGAGCTACCCCTTTTCGGGAAGCCGGTACGCAATGTCGTTAGACAGGTATCCGGCCTTCCTCAGCTTTTTGATGTGTCCCTCCGTGACGGAGGAGACCATCCACTTGCCTCCCACTCCAGACATGGCTGGAGAAGGTTGAGGTGGGAGTGCGAACTTTGGCGCTGGAGCTCGAGTGCGCGAGAATGGATAGGCAAAGGAGGAAGAAGGCGTAGGTGAAAGGGTGGATCCTTATCCCCTTATATGGGTGGACGCAACTACATGTCCCCACCATCCTGGTAAAACTCTCTTATCTCCAAGCGCCGTAATCAATGGCGCGGTTGGGTTACCCACGCCCGTATTGATGAGAATCCCGAAATGAGGGGACATGATCTCTGCTTTAACAAGACGTGCCAAGGAAACCGCCTCGCATGACGCGCTGAGATGGGATAATGAAACGACTCGGATAAAGGCTTGGCCGTGGTTTGTCGCACTACAGAATACGTCAGCAGATTAGATTTGTGTAAATATTATTCTCTCTATGGCAATATGTGGAAACTTATTTTGCAGAGCCGGACACTATCTTTGTGTTCAAAATCTTCTATGAAGTACTTGGAGGAGGAACCCGCCTTGCAATGCCGAAGACAATCTGCGCGCCGGACTCGTCGTCATTGAAGCCTAGTTCAGGGGCTACTGAGGGAGTCCTTGATTAGGGGGTGTTCGGATAGCCGGACTATACCTTCAGCCGGACTCCTGGACTATGAAGATACAAGATTGAAGACTTCGTCCCGTGTCCGGAAGGGAGTTTCCTTGGCGTGGAAGGCAAGCTTGGCGATACGGATATACAGATCTCCTACCATTGTAACCGACTTTGTGTAACCCTAACCCTCTCCGATGTCTATATAAACTGGAGGGTTTTAGTCCGTAGGACAACATACCCAACAACAATCATACCATAGGCTAGCTTTTAGGGTTTACTCTTGTACTACCCATATCATCAATATTAATCAAGCAGGACGTAGGGTTTTACCTCCATCGAGAGGGCCCGAACCTGGGTAAAACTTCGTGTCCCTTGCCTCCTGTTACCATCCGGCCTAGACGCATAGTTCGGGACCCCCTACCCGAGATCCGCCGGTTTTGACACTGACACCCACCAAGCTGCGGGATGTCCAGAAGTTGACCGGATTCTTGGCTTCCCTGAACCGCTTCATCAGCCAGCTCGGAGAGAAAGCCCTCCCCCTCTACTGACTCATGAAGAAGTCCACTCATTTCGAGTGGAATGACCAGGTGGACCAAGCCTTCCACGAGCTGAAGAAGATGCTGACCATGCCGCCTGTCTTGGCGGCACCGGCTGAAAAAGAGCCCATGCTCCTTTACATTGCCGCTACTAGCCGGGTGGTCAACACTGTCATCGTAGTCCAGTGCTCGGAAGAAGGCCGGGCTCAGTCGGTTCAGAGGCCGGTGTATTATTTAAGTGAAGTCTTATCCACCTCGAAGCAGAACTACCCACACTACTAGAAGATGTGCTACGGTGTGTACTTCGCTGCCAAGAAGCTCAAGCCCTATTTTCAAGAGCACCCCATCATGGTCGTATATACTGCCCCGCTCGCCGGGATCATAGGCAGCCGGGATGCATCCAGCCGAGTGGCCAAATGGGCCATTGAGCTGGCCCCCTACGCGATCTTCTACCAGCCCCGCACCGCTATTAAGTCCCAGGCGCTGGCCGACTTCCTCGTCGATTGGGCCGAAACCCAATACCTGCCACCGGCTCCCGACTCCACTCACTGGCAGATGCACTTCGATGGGTCCAAGATGCACACCGGCTTGGGAGCCGACATCGTCCTCACCTCTCCCAAGGGCTACAAGCTCAAGTATACATTGCAAATTCATTTTGCCACCTCCAACAATGTGGCCGAGTACGAGGCGCTCATACACGGGCTCCGGCTAGCCAAAGAGCTCGGCACCCGCCGGATCTTGTGCTATGGCGACTCAAATTTGGTGGTCAACAGTCATCTGGTGACTGGGACACCAAAGACGCAAACATGGCGAGCTATCGTTTCCTCGTCCAGCAAATCAGTGGATATTTTGAAGGATGTGAGTTCCTTCATGTACCACGTGCCGACAACATGCAAGCAGATGCCCTGGCACGAGTAGGATCCACCCGGCAAGCCATACCAGCCGGCGTTTCTCTCCACCGCCTCCTCAAGCCATCTATCAAGCCATCTCCAGAATCTGATTCCATCTTCGTGCCGCCTGACCCCAACGCAGTCGGATCCGACTTGGGAAACCAAGCAAGTGGCGCGGGGACTCCAAAAGGCGGCCCGGGGACTGCCATAGTCGCACCCGGCCCGGGGAATTCGGAACTCGGCCCGGGGGCTACTGCAGCCGGCCAGGGGACTACATCAACACAACAGGCGATGGCCGACTCCGACTCCAACTTTTCACCACCCAGCCCACCCGCCCCTATCACAGTGGCAGTCCTGACAATAGAAGAAGTCACAGCTCCATCATGGGCCCACCCCATCCTCAACTTCTTAGTAAACAGAGAGCTACCAACCGACGAGATCTCGGCAAGACAAGTTCAACGCCGAGCCGGAGCCTACACAATCACCAGGCAAGAGCTTGTTAGGCGCAGCATCACTAGAGTCTTCCAGCGCTGCGTCGAACAAGAAAAGGGCATAGCAATCCTTAGGGACATCCACCAAGGCGAATGCGGCCACCACGCAGCCTCAAGATCACTCGTCGCCAAAGCTTTTCGCCATGGATTTTTCTAGCTGACTGCTTTGGAAGACGCCAAGGAACTAGTCAAACACTGCAAAGGGTGCCAAGTTTTCAGCTCCAAGCAACACCTGCCGGCTTCTGCACTCAAGACCACCCCCCTCACCTGGCCCTTTGCCGTCTGGGGGCTGGACATGGTGGGCCCGTTCAAGATGGCACGCGGCGGCATGACACATCTGCTCGTCGCTGTGGACAAATTTACCAAGTGGATTGAGGCAAAGCCGATTAAGAAGCTGAACGGGCCGACTGCCGTCACCTTCATCGCAGATATTACAACCTGGTATGACGTACCACATAGCATCATCACCGACAACGGCACAAATTTTGCAAAGGGAGCACTGGCACGTTTCTGCGCAACACACGGCATCCGGCTGGACCTAGCATCCGTTGCCCACCCGCAGTCAAATGGCCAGGTCAAGCAAGCAAACGGCCTCATCCTCTGCGGCATCAAGCCCCAACTGGTCGTGCCACTAGAGTGTTCGGCCGGCTGTTGGCTCGACGAGCTGCCGGCCGTCCTCTGGAGTTTGCGCACTACCCCAAACAAGTCGACCGGCTTCACCCCTTTCTTCCTTGTATATGGCGCCGGGGCTGTCATCCCAACTGACATCGAGTTCGACTCGCCTCGGGTCACCATGTACACGGAGGCGGAAGCCAAGGAAGCACGAGAAGACGGTGTTGATCTGCTGGAAGAGGGCCGGCTGTTAGCTCTCAGTCGGTCCGCCATCTATCAGCAGGGTATGCGCCGCTACCACAGCCGGAAGGTCAAGCCAAGATCTTTCCAAGAGGGCGATCTTGTGCTCCGGCTGCTCCAGCGAACAGCCAGCCAGCACAAGCTCTCGGCCCCTTGGGAAGGCCCCTTCATCATCAGCTGAGCTTTAGGCAACGACTCCTACTACCTAATCGACGCGCAGAAGCCGAAAGCACGCAAGAGAGATGATTCCGGCAAGGAGTCGGAATGACCGTGGAACGCCAATCTCCTCCGAAGATTTTACAGTTAAAAAACTGTACGTAGCATGCTACCTTTTGTACTAAGTACGAGACAAGGGGTGCCCCGATGAGCGCTCGGGGACTACCCTCTTTTATCTATGAATGACGAGTATCACGCATACGATTATGTTACTACACTTGCTTTCTTCGTCCGGCACCGGGTTCGACCAGTCGGCCCGGGGACTCGCCGCCTCAAGTTATATCTGAAGTCCCACCTACAGTCAGACAAGTAGTGTGCCGGCACCCAAGCCCCCTCTTGCCAAAAAGTCATAGCTCGAAGAACCGACTATTCGATTGGCAAGAGCCAAGGGCAGGAAAGGATGCCCACGCGAAAAACGGCTAAGGACCAACGAACTTATATAACGCGAGCCGGCCTCCCACCCGCCAGCCGGCTACCAGAGCAGCCGGCTGGCCGGCTTCCCGTTAGCCTTGCTGCAATCTGAGAAAGCTCGAGTACTTGCCTTCCCAAAACGACCAAGTCCTTCTCCGGCCACAGACTGCAGAGCAGCTGTCCGGCTGGGAAGGCGGCGTCCAGGGGAAGGCGGCAAAGGAAAAAGCCAAAGGATAAAAAGTAAACATAAACGGAAGCCAAACACATGCATAATATTTACACAAAAGACCTTCGAAAGGCCAGCATTCAACATAGTCTGAATACACCCCCAGTGGGTGGAACTGCGCAAATTAAAAGATTGTTCAAAGAAGTAACAAGCAGGAAAGCTAGGACGGCGGATCCAGCCAGGGGAACAACAGGCGAGTTGAGCAGGTTGGAAGAGTCGGCGGTGCCGTCTGGAGGAGTGACCGGCTGGCGAATCTCGGCATCGTTGCTAGAGGCACGATCAGGCTGAGGCGGGCTGGTCGCTTCACCATCCGGCGCAGCGTCTTCGTCATCCTCTCCCTCTTCACCTTCGCCCTCATCACTGGAGGCAATCTCCTCCGCCGAGTCCTCACCTTCGGTCGGGTTCAGCCCGAACCACTCCTCCAGCTGAGCGACGCCGGCGTCATCCACCTCAGGAGCAAAGGCGCTGGTGTCGGTATACTCGGCAATCGCCGAGGCGCACTGGATGATAGCCGGCCGCACCGCCTCCAGCTCCTGGTCAGCCTCCTGCCGCCAGGTGCTCAGCTGGTCCATGTTCAGCCCAGGATACTAGGCCCGGACGAACTCCAGAGCCCGCCCAGCGCCGGACCGGGCCGCTGACGCCTTCCAAGCCTCGAAGTGGCCGACTGCGACCTCCAGCCAGTCGGCGGTCCGACTTGGGGTGCGCGGAATCACCTCCCCAGGCCAGAGGGCGGCCAGCACTTGCGCCCCGACGCGCTGAAGACAGCGGAGCATGCGACGGGCCGGCTGCAGGCGGGCTTGAAGCCCCAGAAGCTGCTCTTCAAGTGACCGGCTGGCATTCGGCGCGATCTCGGCCCCCGCCTGCCATCGCCTGTCGCGATAGGCCTTGATGGCTTGGGTGGCGGCGGCAGAGTAGCTGGGAAAGTAATATGCACAAAGAGGAAAGCAGTGGCACAAAGTCAAAAAAATGAATCAGATAGTAGAAGGCATGCAAGGAAGCAAAGAAGAAGGTGGCCTACCATCAATCAAGTCCTCCACCCGACTGTAGCCTTGGCTCAGCGCCAGCCTCGTCTCGGCCCAGTTTGCCGCCTCGGTCTCATACTCGGCTTTGTGGGCGGCCCCGCTGTCCTGCGCCGCCTTCAGGGCCGCCTTGTGGCTCTCCTCCTGGTCGGCCAGCCTCTTGGCCAGGCAGTCACGCTCTTGAGCCAGGGCGGCGCACTCGGCCTCCTTGGCACGAAGGGCGGTGTGGGCTCCGCTTAGCTGGCTCCTCAAGTCAGCATTGGCCCCTGCAAATATAAAGAAAGAAGTCGTCAGGAAAAGATCCGACCCGACTACTCGGTAGTCGGCCCGAATCTCGGGGACTACACCCAGTGGGTGCGCTGACGCGCCCCCACTTAAAAGAAAAACGAAGCACTTACTCCGTCTCTCGGTCAGATCAGTGGCCTTCTGATGCAACTCCTGGGCCTGGGAGTTGAAAGCGGCCGCGCGGAGGTTGTGGTACTCCTGCAGATAAGACAAGGGACGCAGGTGAGAACAAGACGGCAATCAAGCATTCCAAGAAGTTCCAAGCCACCTGCTCAGCAGCCGGCTTGGAACTCGGGGACTACACCCAGTGGGTGCGCTGACGCGCCCCCACGGAAGAAATCAAAAGCAATCGAGAAAGAGCAGGAGGACTCACCCGAATAACCGATCGCGTCGTGAGAAACTCCTGGGTGTACTGCTTCAGTGCGGTGGCTTGGGCCTGAAGCCGGTTACGGACGTCCTGCGCCTCCACATTCAGCACGGCTGTCCCGCCGCCCGGCGTCCACCCGGACGAGCTGTCACTGGCCGCTTCTAGGTCCTGGGCCGACGAGCCGGCGTCCACGGTCTTCTGCGCGTCCGGCGCTGAAGTCGCCTTCCCCGCGCGCCGGCGAAGCGGTGACGAGATCACAAGATCCCCTCCCACGGTCGGCTCGCCCCCAGCCGGCTGCGCTGGCGGCACTTCAGGCCGGCCTGCTCGGCCCGCTCCAGTCGGCGGCGATGGCGCCGCCTGCCTCTCCATCTCCGGCTGGCCGCGGCCGGCCTCCTCCAACGGGGGCACAGGGGTGTCGGGAGCCGCGGCGCGGAGGGGAATGACGAACTGCGGGGGCTGGTTCTGTAGGGCCTCCGCCTCCCTCTCCGCGTCTGCGGCCTCCGCCTGGGCCTTGGCGGCCATGACGGCTCGCGCCTCCGCCGACTTCTGCTCCGCCTCTCGAGCCTCCCTCCGCTCCTCCGCCTCCCGCACTTCCCGCGCGTTCCGCTCCGTTGCCTCTAGGAGGTCGGCGCGGGGATCTACCCAGCGCGAGCTTGAAGACCGTCCTACGGCTCCGACTATGGAGGCGGCCGGGACTCGCCCAAGGGAAAGAGGGCCCTGTGTGATAAATCGAGAAAAAGGGTTTGGAAAAATATCAACCGAAGAAGAAGAAAAAAGAAAGGCATGAGAACAGCGACACTTACGCTGAGACCGCCTGCGGCTGCTTCACCACCTTGCGGAAGCGGGCTGCCTTCGCGGCTGCCTCATCCCGCTTGGCCGCCGCCGCGATACTCTTGGGCTTCTTCGGCCGACTGCC
Organism: Triticum urartu; assembly: GCF_003073215.2. Lineage (NCBI taxonomy): Eukaryota > Viridiplantae > Streptophyta > Magnoliopsida > Poales > Poaceae > Triticum > Triticum urartu. The sequence goes on along the minus strand of NC_053027.1, from coordinate 43,989,586 downwards.
GAAGTGGATCGACGCGGCCCGGCGCTTCTGCGCGCCGCCATGGCAGTCGGCCCGGCGGATGGGCCCGCACCATGGTGTTCGGGCGCCGGTCGGTGGCACGGAATGACTTTGGCCTCGTCGTCATCGGGCCAGTCCTCAAAGCCGGCCCCGAGCCCGGACCCGCCTGCGTCGCCGCCTTCCCCCGCGACGTCGTCCTCCATGGCGGCCGCCCCCAGGTCTGGGTCGTCTACATCATCCATCGTACAGTCAGGGAGGAACTGGCGTTCCACCCCCGCAGCCACGGCTGCTAGCGGAAGCATGGGGTTCTGCCAAAGAAAGGCCCGCTGGTCAGGAGTCGGCCACCATGAACTCGGCAACAAGCAAAGAGAAAGAGGAGGAGAAACTTACCACCGGTGGAGGATTGGCGCGAGAGTACGGCACCTTGCCGTACTGCCACTCCTCGGTGAGCTTGTAATTGGAAATGTAGTTCACCATGTAAGACACCTCGGCTTGAGGCATCTCCTTGGTGCTTAGCCGGCACGGGTCGAAGCGGCCGCTCATCTGGCAGATCATATGAGGTCGGCCCTGGAGCGGGAGCACCCGGCGCTCCACAAAGGCGGCCACTAGGTCGGCCCCTGACAGACCCTCCGACTGGATCATCACCCGGAGCCGGGAAACGGAGGCGGACCCGCCCGGAGAAATCGACTTGGACCGGAAGGACTATGAAGGCTGCCTCCCAGCCGACGGGCCGGCTACGTAAGCCGGCAGGTTGACGAAGTCACCTTGCGGAGCAATATTCTTCATGTAGAAGTAGGACTTCTGCCAGAGCTTCACCGACTGGATCAGCGGGATGGGCGGAAACGGGTTGTTGTCGCTCGTCCTCCGCATGGCGATGAAGGCGCCGCATGGGGCGGGCACGCCCGCGACGACGGTGCCGAGCTTACACTGAAAGAACTCTCCCCACAGTTCAAGAGTGGGGAGGATGCCAAGAAAACCCTCGCACAGGGTGACAAAGGCCGACAGCAGCATCACCGCGTTGGGAGTGAGGTGATGTGGCTGGAGATGATAGAATTCAAGGAACGAGCAGAGGAACCTCCTCGCCGGCAGGCCGAAACCGCGCAGGCAGTGCGAGCGGAAGATTACCCGCTCGTCCTCTTCCGATGCCGGCGAGATCTCCCTCTCCGGCACGAGGCGGACCCACACAAGATCCGCGCCCGGCAGCCGCCGCGTCCGACGGAGGAAGTCGACGTGGTCGTCATGGACGTTGGAGCCGTCCCAGGAGCTCGACAACGCCATGGGAACAGCGCGGCGGCGAGAAAGATGCGGTGAAAGGTGGGTGCACGACCCAGCTATGACAAAGCGACGACAAGCCAAGAAGATTGGAAAGAAGGCTGAGCGGCAGCAGGTAGCTGTCGCGAGGAGAGGAGGAAGAAGAAGGAGGGGGCAGAGCAAGGGAGAGCGCGCGATCATTTGGCGCTCCCCTCCTCTCCCCCTACTTATAGCCTCATGCGGCGAAGCCGAGGAGGCAGGACGTGGGGGGATGTGGGATTAACTGCACCCACTCCCCCACGCCCCGCGATTATTGCGCCATCACGGCGTGAGGAAACCGCCACTGGGGCACGCGCGGTCCGCCCGGGCCGCAGAAGATCCGCGCATGGGCCGAGGCCCTGTAGTGACGGGCCCCAGACTGCGGCAGCGTCCCGTCGCGCGTGTGGGCTGGCAGGCCCCTCCAGCCGAAGGGTGCCACGTGGCGCGCAGACGATGAACGGTCAGCTCACAGCCGGACCCGTGCACCGACTGGCACCCGCCTTCAAGCTTCGAGATATCTAGGAGACGGCGCGCCTAGTAGAAACCGGCTCCTAGTTCCCGGCTCCTCAAGATAGGAAGCTGACTGAGCTCCTCATCTTTTTTCTGCCTCGGAGCCCAACCAGCTTTGGGGACTACTGTCGGAGTAAATGACCACGGGTAGCCTAGCCGGCTTCCCCTGGCACTTCAGAAAAATTATAGGCCGATCAAGCCTCCAAGCGTCCAAGACATGGGGCCACCTTCCCCCAGCCGGCTACCTCTCAAGCCGGCTGTGCAAAGGCGGTCCAGCCCTGAAATCCTTGAGAAACAAGACCATGAGAAGGCCGACTTCCAGAAGCCGGCCATGAAAAGGCCGACTCCCAGGAGCCGGCCCCTCAGCAGGCGGCTAAGATCTTGCCCTCAGAGTCTGCACCCACATAACGGCGACAAGACGGGGCGTGGCTACAGTAAAGCCTGCCACCCCTGAATCCCAGTGCATGCATGGTCACAGTGCGCCGTACGGGGCGGCCATCACCCGTCCGGCGCGGCACTGTTGCCATGATGATCGTGACGTCACCCACGGCGAGCAGTCAGTACGACCCGTGGGTGGCGGGGCCCCTCGGCCAGGGAGATCCCAAAGGCGGCCAGGCTTCCCACAGTCGGCCAAGGGTATGGTCGGCTTCCAATAGCCGGCCAGCTCTCTCCCTCCAATGAGGTGCTTCATTAAGGAGACAAGAGAGGGCAGGGCTACAGTGATGAGCCACCTCACGACGGCACTGTAGCCATGCTTACCACGACAAAGCCATCGTCACCAGAGGCAAGGTAACAGTAACCAGCCCTCGACAGGACCCCGAGCAGTGGGGCCGGCCTGTCGACCAAAGGGTCGGTAGCCGGCAGGCCCACCTGTCGGCGGGCCCCACCAGTCGGCGGAGAAGCCGGCGGGCGTAGACACAGACGGCTAGGGCCCACTGTCGGTGTCAAAACCGGCGAATCTCGGGCAGGGGGTCCCGAACTGTGCGTCTAGGCCGGATGGTAACAGGAGGCAAGGGACACGAAGTTTTACCCAGGTTCGGGCCCTCTCGATGGAGGTAAAACCCTATGTCCTGCTTGATTAATATTGATGATATGGGTAGTACAAGAGTAGATCTACCACGAGATCGGAGAGGCTAAACCCTAGAGGCTAGCCTATGGTATGATTGTTGATGTGTATGTTTTTCTACGGTCTAAAACCCTCTGGTTTATATAGACACCGGAGAGGGTTAGGGTTACACAAAGTCGGTTACAATGGTAGGAGATCTGTATATCTGTATCACCAAGCTTGCCTTCCACGCCAAGGAAAGTCCCTTCCGGACACGGGACGAAGTCTTCAATCTTGTATCTTCATAGTCCAACAGTCCGGCCAAAGGATATAGTCCAGCTGTCCGGACACCCCCTAATCCAGGACTCCCTCAGTAGCCCCCGAACCAGGCTTCAATGACGATGAGTCCGGCGCGCAGATTGTCTTCGGCATTGCAAGGCGGGTTCTCCTCCAAATTCCGTGTACCTGTTTGAATAAAGTTCGGTTTCTTGTAGATGTTGCGCTCCTCGGCTTCTACGCCCAATAATGGCCGCTTCCCCCATGTCAAACGAATATGAAAAGTCTGAGTGTTTTTACATTCACACCCCTAGCCGCGTAAATGAGCTGCCCTATTTAAGGGGACGAGGATTTAGATCCAATCCACACCTTATCCCCTCCGCGAGTGTTCATCAGAGCGCATCCGGCAAAGGTCCATTCCACCATGGCCAGCCGTCGCAACTCCTCCTCTCGCCCTTCCAGCCCTAAGCCTGGATATTGGGAGAGATGGTCCATCCCGCATAGTGAGCTAGTGACACTCCAGACCAAGGGATTTCTCCCCCGGCCTATATGGTCCCGGTTCGAGCCGGTCTTGCCGTCTACAACGGCGGAGAGCACGCAGAGAATGCCCCTAATCCCTCCAAAGGAGAGCGGGTGTGCCTCGTCCCTTACTTAATAAGGGGGCTCGGATTTCCAATCCATCCATTTCTCCGGGGGTTGCTGGAGTTCTACGGCCTCCAGCTACATAATCTCATGCCTGCCTCAGTACTGCATATCGCAGGCTTTGTAGCCCTCTTCGAGCTGTTCTTGGGTGTCGAAGCTCATTTCGGACTGTGGAAGGAGCTATTTTGCCTCGTGCCCCATTCCAATAAGGGGTCAATGTATCAAGTGGGTGGAGCCGAAGTATGGCGCATCGCCGGGACCGGATATCTGTCCGGAACCCCAAAGAAGACATCCGAAGACTGGCCCTCGGAGTGGTTTTATATAGAAGACATCCCGCTGCCGGATCCTATCCTGATCGGCCTTCCTGAATTCAATAGTGATCCCTTAAAGAAGCGCCTAAGCTGGCGCCCACAAAGCCCTCAGAGGGGAAGTGACAGGGACATCATTTACCTGATGGGCCGAATAAGATTGTTAGCCCATTCCGGATTAACCATGATCGGGGTTATGGCCGAATGCATTATGCGGGGGGTGCAGCCGCTTCAGTATAGAAGCCACCCCATGTGGGACTTCAACGGGGAGGACGACGCCACCCGCTACGGCCGTAAGGGGCCAGATTCAGCTGCCGCTCTACTGAAGATCTTGTCCACTTTGTATAAGGGAGAAGAGGAGGAATTTCTCTGCGTCAACCCTCAAGGCGGATTCTCCATGCACAATCCCCCAAGCTGGGTAAGCGGCCGTATTTACTTGTCCATCCGTTTTGTATTCCCATTGTTAAATATTCAGTCTGACGACTTCAACGCAGGAACTGTGCCGGGCTGTTAAGGAAATAAGCAGCCCTCCTCCACAACCCGAGGACCCATGACGGTCCCTCGACCCGGCCTCCCAAGAGGATTCCGACATATCTGTGGAGCTGATTGATGGAGTGTTCCATCAATTGAGCGAGGACAACGCCTTGGTGGCCATTACGGCCGATTACCCAGGGCTAATCCTGACCCCCCAGGTACCTGAGATCGAAGTCCCAGTACCCCGAATAGGTATCCGCCCACTCGTGTTCAGTTTCCTGATTGCAACCGAACTTTGTAGGGGAGGTATTTAAGGCGGAAGGCCGAACCTGCGGTGACAAGCCAACGAGGGGCCGTAGGGCCCCGGGCAGAAAAGAAGTGTAGTCCGGACCGAGGCGTCAGCGCAAAGGGATGACACGCCCCCTTATCCCAGGTGTTATACCTTCGAGGCATATTGACACTCACGCTCTTTTCAGGACAAAGAGACCTCGCCGGACTACATCCGAAGAGGCTGCCAATCGCGCCTCCACCAGCCAGGCTCCAAAGCCGGGTCAGGAGGCGGAGGCGAACGCAAGGCGTGCGCCAGACGCTCCTCCGACGGAGGATGTGGACGGGTTGTCTGCCACCAACTCTGAGGTGGAGAGTGCCATGAACCAAAGGCGTCGCCGGACACTTCTTCGCGACGCTTGTTTCTCCCAAGGGGCGTTAGATGCCTTCAACTCGGGAGATGCGTACCTCCGTGCCGCTCAAAATGGTCTAGCCAGAGCCACGGAGCAGTATGTAAAAGACATACAGGTAAGAAAATTCTGGTAATTATATGTATATACCAGTAGCCCCCGAGACTTGAAACAGTTAGAATAACTGATTTAAGGATCATTTGTGATGCAGGATCTTACGGAAAAGAATTCCCTACTGTCCAAGGAGCTGGAAGAGTGCAAAGCCCAACTTGAGGCCGCACTAGCCGCGGTAGGGGAGCACAAGGAGACCCCCTCTGGTAATATATACTTCGAAAGATAAGTATTTTGCGAAGCACAGCTTTGGTGCGAATCTGACAAATGAAATTACAGATGGCGCCGGATTGACTCCGGAAAGGCAACACCTCCTACGCCAGCTAAAGGCTGGTGAGAGGGTGTTGATAAAGGTGATGGGGGAGAAGAACGATCTCCAAGATGCCAGCACCAAGCTGGGCGTCGAGCTGAAAGATGTTCATGCCCAGCTGTCAGACTCCGTGAAGGAGAATTAGCGGCTTCGACGCGACATATTTAGTAAGTGCTTGAACGAACCTTTGAAAGAAAGTTCGGCGGGGAAGTTGACTAACAGAGCGATGTCTGTAGGTGTGCTAACAGGTCGTCCTGCAGAGGAGATGCCCGGTTCTACGAGTGACCTTCTTCCCGAGCTCTCGCAACTACTCGATCGAGCTCGGCAGGCGATGCAAGGCATCGCCCAGGCCCTGTGGCCATCCGTCTCCATGCCCGAAGGTCTTGGAGAGCTTGCGGAGAAGCTAAAGGGAGCACGGCAGTGCTTCCGCTTGTAGAAGATATCAGCCTGCCGTCAAGGCGCTAGGGAGGCCTGGGCCATGGTGAAGACGCGGTACTCAAAGGCTGACCCCAACCATATGGCCGAGGTCGGTCCTATAGGACCCGATGGGAAGGAGATCCCTGTAAGCTTAGTATACGGCCAAGTAGAGTTGGCCGCAAAGTATTCCCAGCAGGACTGTAAATTAGACAGCCTATTAGATGGTATTGAAGAGGAATACAGTCAGTCAAAATGACTATGTAATTTAATTGACATTTATGATGCCTTCTAGCCGGATTGTAGATCATTGCCGACCCTGTCGCTTCAGCCTCAGGACCTGATGGTCCGGAGTGTGTCCGAATTCGCATGCGGTTATATAGGAACCGAGGAATGCATGGAGACCAGGCGTAGGGGTCATTAGTGCGTGAACAGACAAGTGCCCGACTAGTTATGTTATATTACATGGTTAGTAAGAAACATCTTCCAGGGAGAATAGTTCCGTTAGGGGTTCCTTTCCCTGGGAGGCATGCCCTAAAGTGCATGTCCATGCTGCGAAAAGAAATGCAGGAAAAATGTCTGGGGGCATATAGAAAAATAAAAAAGATCATCTTTACTTCACCGACCGAATATTCCCTTAAGAACGCTAGCTTTCGGCTTCACCCAATCTGAGGTACACATCCGGCTGACCCGGCAGTAACAATCGCAGAGGTGATCCCTTTACCACCTAGCCGAACAATCGGGAACGTAGGGGTAAGCACAGGAGCCACGCAACCCAGCTTGGCCAAAACTTAAGTCATATCGATGCATATAATGGCGAATAAAAGGTACATGCGGAAGTGTGACACATGTGTTGGGCGTGAAGCCCGTATAAATAAGCTTCAGTTTAAAGAAGCCCCCAGGTTTATTGAGCGCGGATAGCTTGTCACTTTATGAGCTTTTAAAGGCTATAAGAGATGGAGCGAGAAGAAGAGGAATGTAAGACAGAAAGTATATAAAAAATGGACAGAGGAAGGAGATGAACATAGAGTCCGGCGCTAGGCATAGAATCTTCGGAGACGGGATGCGTTCCATGGGTTCGGCTCGAGTCGGTTATCTGATGCATTTCGCAGGCGGTACGCTCCACCAGTCAGAACTTGGTCAATTATGAAGGGACCTTCCCACTTGGGCTTGATTTTGTCCTTTTTCTTGTCCGGCGGGCGTAGAACTAATTCGCCAACATTGTAATTTTTGGCCCGTACTCTCTGCTTTCGTATCGTCGAGCCTACTGTTGATAGAATGCGGAACAGGCTTTTGCCACGTCACGCTCCTCCTCCAATGCGTCCAAACTATCTTGCCGATCGAGCTCGGCTTCTCTTTCTTCGTACATGCGCACTCGAGGTGAGTCATGAATTATGTCGCAAGGCAAGACTGTCTCTGCGCCGTACACCATAAAGAATGGTGTGTATCCGGTGGTGCGATTCAGCATGGTCCGCAGCCCCCAGAGTACGGAGTCGAGCTCCTCTACCCAGTGCGTGTTAGATTCCGTGAGGGACCGCACTAATCTGGGTTTAATGCCGCTCGTGATAAGACCATTTCTACGTTCGACCTGGCCGTTAGTTTATGGGTGATAGACGGAAGCATAATCGAGCTTGATGCCCATGTTTTTGCACCAGAGTTTTACGTCATCGGCCGTAAAGTTCGTGCCGTTATCAGTGATGATGCTGTGGGGGACGCCATAATGGTGTACAACCCCGGATATGAAGTCTATCACAGGTCCGGATTCGGCCATTTTAACAGGCTTGGCTTCTATCCATTTGGTGAACTTATCCTGACCAGTAAGTATTTTTGCTTGTGGGTTCCGCCTTTAAGGGGTCCAACCATGTCAAGCCCCCAGACCGCGAAGGGCCAAGTGATGGGGATAGTTTGGAGGGCGGTGGGTGGCATATGGCTTTGGTTTGCAAAGAGCTGGCAACCGGTGCATCGTTGGACTAAGTCCTGGGCGTCTGCCCGGGCCGTCAGCCAGTAAATGCCTGTGCGGAAAGCCTTGCTCACAAGGGACCGAGCTGTAGCGTGGTGACTGCCGAGTCCGGCATGAATTTCAGCCAGGAGGTTCCGCCCTTCCTCTTTGGACATGCACCTTTGAAGGACTCCGGTAGTGCTTTTCTTATAAAGTTCTCCCTCGTGGACTTTGTAGGCTTTGGATCGCCGCACGATGCAGCATGCCTCGTTTTGGTCCTCGGGGAGTTCCTGCCTAATAAGGTAGGCGAGGAATGGTTCTGTCCACGGGGCGATGACGGCCATTATTACGTGGGCTGAAGGTGTTATTTCATTGGCAGAGCCTCTGATTGTGTCAGAATGTTCGGTGTCGGGCAGTGCGGTTGGGTCTGGGCTGTTATTGTTCGGCTCCCCTTCCCAAACTATGGATGGCTTGAATAGCCTTTCCAAGAAGATGTTGGGGGGACTACATCGCGTTTTGCGCCGATGCGTGCCAGGACATCTGCCGCCTGATTATTTTCCCGGGCTATATGGTGAAATTCGAGCCCTTCGAACCGAGCTGACATTTTTAGGACGGCATTGCGGTAAGCTGCCATTTTTGGATCCTTGGCATCGAAGTCTCCATTTATTTGGGATATTGCGAGGTTCGAATCCCGCGCACCTCTACGCATTGAATGCCCATGGATACTGCCATCCGGAGACCATGTAAAAGGGCCTCGTATTCGGCTGCATTGTTGGAGTCCGTGTACATAATCTGAAGTATGTATTGAAATGTGTCTCCTATGGGGGACGTCAGAACGACGCCAGCCCGCAGTCCGGCCAACATCTTGGAGCCGTCGAAATGCATGATCCAATTTGAATATGTGCCGTACTCTTTAGGGAGTTCGGCCTCCGTCCATTCTGCGACAAAGTCGGCCAAGACTTGCGACTTGATGGCTCGTCGTGGCTTATAAGTTATGTCGAACGGAAGGAGCTCAATGGCCCATTTTGCAATCCGGCCCGTTGCGTCGTGGTTGTTTATAATATTGTTAAGTGGTACTTCCGAGGCTACTCTTATTGAACACTCTCGAAAGTAGCGTCGTAGCTTCCGGGATGCCATGAATACCGTGTACGCAATCTTTTGGTAATGCGGGTACCGTGATTTGCAGGGAGTGAGGACAGTGGACACGTAATAGACCGGCCTTTGAAGGGGGAATTTGTGTCCGTCCGCTTCTCGTTCGACGACGAGCACTGCGCTCACAACCTGATGTGTTGCTGCAATGTATAATAGCATTGGTTCGCCAATGTTTGGCGCGGCCAGGACTGGGTTTGTTGCCAGTATGGCTTTTATTTTGTCGAGGCCGGCCGTGGCTGCATCCATCCATTTGAAGTGTTCGGTGCGCCGAAGGAGGCGGTAAAGGGGTAGGGCCTTTTCTCCCAATCGGGAGATAAAGCGGCTTAGGGCTGCCACGCATTCGGTTAATTTTTGTATTTGTTTGAGGTCCTTTGGGATGTCCAGTTGCGACAGAGCTCGGATCTTGGCTGGATTTGCTTCGATTCCTCTACCAGATACAATGAAGCCCAAGAGCTTTCCGGCTGGAACGCCGAAAACGCATTTTTCCGGGTTGAGCTTGATGTCGTATGTTCAGAGGTTATCAAATATGAGCCTCAAGTCGTCTACTAGAGATTTAACATGTCTTGTTTTGACGACCACATCATCCATGTATGCCTCCACTGTTTTGCCGATCTGGCTTGCCAGACATGTCTGAATCATGCGCTGATATGTTGCGCCGGCGTTTTTGAGCCCGAAGGGCATCATGTTGAAGCAGAATGGGCCGTATGGTGTGATAAATGCCGTTGCGGCTTGGTCTGGTTCTGCCATATTGATTTGATGGTAGCCAGAATATGCGTCGAGGAAACACAACGAATCGTGTCCTGCAGTAGCATCGATAATTTGATCGATGCGGGTGAGGGGGAAGGGATCCTTTGGGCAGGCCTTGTTAAGGTCTTTAAAATCAACACACAGGCGCCAGGATTTGTCCTTCTTTGGTACCATCACCAGGTTTGCTAGCCAGTCCAGATGTTTTATATCTCTGATGAATCCAGCCTCCAATAGCTTTGCTAGCTCCTCTCCCATGCATATCTCTTAGGTTCGGAAAAACGCCGAAGAGCCTGTTTGACAGGTTTGAATCCTGTTTGGATATTTAAGCTGTGCTCGGCCAGCCTGTGTGGGATTCCCAGCATGTCTGAAGGGTGCCAGGCGAAAATGTCCCAGTTCTCTCGTAGGAACTCTCGAAGTGCGGCATCTACATCAGGGTTTAAATGTGCCCCGATGGAAGCTGTTTTATTGGGGTCCGTTGGATGGACTTGAAATTTGACTATTTCGTCCACTGGTTTAAAGGAGGTGGACTTGGATCTTTTGTCCAGTACCACGTCGTCCCTGTTCACCGTAGAGCGCAGCGCAGTCAGTTCCTCAGCCGCTAGGGCTTCGGATAGTGCCTCGAGGGCCAGTGCGGCTGTCTTGTTTTCGGCGCGGAGTGCTATGTCCGGATCACTAGCGAGAGTGATGATCCCGTTGGGCTCGGGCATCTTGAGCTTCATGTACCCGTAATGGGATATTGCTTGGAAGATTGTAAACTCTTCCCGCCCTAGCAGAGCGTGATAACCGCTGCTGAACGGGGCCACATGGAAAGTGACCTCTTCGGACCTGTAATTATCCGGCGTGCCAAACGCCACATCTAGTGTGATTTTTCCTATACAGCACGCTTCTCGACTGGGGATTATTCCTCTAAAGGTTATGCTGCTTCGCTCGATGCGGTTCCAGTCTATTTCCATTTTTTGAAGAGTTTCCTCATAAATGAGGTTCAATCCGCTGCCGCCGTCCATGAGTACCTAGGTAAGACGAAAGTCGTCCACTATTGGACTGAGGACCAATGCGGCTGGTGCTCGGGCTGTTCGGAATTGAGGTTCATCACTGGCATTAAAGGTAATAGCCGTGTCACTTCATGGGTTTATTGTTGCTACTTGGTAGACTTCGGCAAGGCTGCGGAGTGTCCTTTTTTGCATATTATTTGATGCGAAGGTCTCGAAGACTGTTAATACCGTATTGGTGTCTCTGGGGTGGCCTCCTGTGGTCTCCGGAATTAGGAGATTTTCGCCAATTTTGGCCACCTGCCGGAGTATCCAACATGCTCTAAGGCTGTGAGTTGGTGTGGCGTCCTCTGTATTGTGAATTTTACAGGGTCCATTAAGCCATACTTCCAATATGGTTCCATGCCCTGTAGAGGGTTTTTGCTTTTTGGTTTTTGACCCGGGTGTTTGGCGGTGATGCACCCTTTTATTTCGGACTGGTTTTGCATTCAAGGCCGGATTGTCCCAAAATTTTATTTCGGTTTTCCGGGCACTTTCCATCGCACAGTACTTTCGTACTGTGGACGCCAAGTTAGCGAAGCGTGTAATATCGCGGCGACTTATGGCATTGAGGATTCCCTTGTCTGTGCAATTATTGCAGAAGAATGAAATCGCGTCTTCCTCGTCGCAGTCCTTTATCCTGTTCATAACCAGGAGGAATCTGGCACAGTAATGATGTATTGTTTCTTCGGGCTCTTGCCTAATTTGGGATAGATCGCTAATGTTCGGGTGGGTGGGTGGAATAAAATCCGAAGCCTCACCCCATCTGAGGCTCAGAGGCCGAGGAATTTCCGAATTCGAAAATTTGGATTTCTGGATGTTGTCCAACGAATCCAGTCCATCGCCTAACTCTAGGTTCAGGTCTTGAGTGATATCCTCCTCTCCGCGGGTATCCGGCTTGGAGGGATCAGGAATCCGGATGTAACGAGTCCTTAAGATAGATGAAGGGTCGCCGCACTGTCCCTCTACCACGGCAACGTGATGGGTGACTTGGGGAGAGTTAATCTCTCTCAAATCAGGTTTAGGCTCAATCTGGTCATAATCCATAGCGACTCCCAGGGCGGTGAAGCGATCCAAGAGCTCGTTTATGGAGGAGAGCTCCATTGGATCTAACTGCTCGGCGAGTTCCGAGCTGACATGAAGATTGTTTTCGATGGCCCAAGAGTTCATCATCGGCGCAGAAGCCGAACGGGCGGTCATAAGAAAACCACCTAGTCGGAGGGTTTGGCCGACAGCCAAAGCTCCCTTAACAATGGTGCCGTCTTTAAATACGGGGCGAGGCATCCTTCCTGATGACGACGACACAGAGGAACTCTCAATGAAAGCACCAATGTCAGTGTCAAAACCGGCGGATCTCGGGTAGGGGGTCCCGAACTGTGCGTCTAGGCCGGATGGTAACAGGAGGCAAGGGACACGAAGTTTTACCCAGGTTCAGGCCCTCTCGATGGAGGTAAAACCCTACGTCCTGCTTGATTAATATTGATGATATGGTTAGTACAAGAGTAGATCTACCACGAGATCAGAGAGGCTAAACCCTAGAGGCTAGCCTGTGGTATGATTGCTGATGTGTATGTTTTTCTACGGACTAAAACCTCCGGTTTATATAGACACCGAAGAGGGTTAGGGTTACACAAAGTCGGTTACAATGGTAGGAGATTTGTATATCCGTATCGCCAAGCTTGCCTTCCACGCCAAGGAAAGTCCCTTCCGGACATGGGACAAAGTCTTCAATCTTGTATCTTCATAGTCCAACAGTCCGGCCAAGGGATATAGTCCGGCTGTCTGGACACCCCCTAATCCAGGACTCCCTCACCCACGCCCAGCCGGATTACCATTGTACCCCTGGGGGGTAGGCCTATATAAACCCCCCAGGGTTCCCATGCAGGGGGTCGCTCTTTGATAGTTTTTAGACACCACAAGGAGAAGAGGAGCGGCTGGCCTGGCCCTCCTTCATCTTTTCACCGAACAGCTCAAGGAGCATTCTGTAGCTACCCATCGAGCTAGTGATCATGCGGAGACCCCGCAGAACAGCATTAGGGGTGTTATCTCCACGGAGAGCCCTGAAGCTGGGTAAGATTCGCCGGCGTGCATGTCTTCGCCTTATCCCGTTTCCAGGCATCGGCGATGTTTTATTGGCTCCCACAATGATAAGCCATCCTTTGGCATATGTCGCACCAACCACCCGACACCCTTTGACTCCAATGTCTTCATACATTTTTAGGGGTCATCTCTGGTAGGAAAACTGAATCAATGAGGGACTTCTACCTGTGTTATCCTGCAATTCTCACAAACACATTAGTCCCTCAACCAGGTTTGTCGTCAATACTCCAAAACCAACTAAGGGTGGCACTAGATGCACTTACAGTGGCCGTATTTTCTTTCTTGAACCCTGGCCGCCTCTACTAAGACACGTGCGCGCCTCTACATCCACCAGTATATATGTACGTACGCGTTCGTGACCAGACTGACAACGCTACATATGCTTCGACCAGGTGGGTCCCGACCGTCAGGCACTTCCTTGCATGCGAAGATGTAGCTGGTGGGTCCCAGCAGTCAGGGGGCGAAATACGGTGGCCCGTCCGGTGGGTCCCTGCTGTCAGGTGGAGGAATAATTATTTTGCACATAATAAGGAGGCACTTCCTTGCTGCGGCCGTGGACCAAGCTGTCAGCGTCTCCACGTACAGTCCACGTCCGATGGAAGCCGTTCCTTGACCACGTTGACCACGCCGCGCCGAGAGCACCAGGGCGGTGGACGACGGTGAGGCCTAGGAAGGGGACGATGCAGAGCCGGGGAAGACGCGGCAGTGGATGCCCACGCGTAGAGGAGTACGAGGGCACTGGTTCGGTGCGGTGTGAGGCTGCTGTCGCCGCAGAGTAACATGGGGTGTGGGTGACTAGAGGGATGGTCTGGCCAGCGGTGGGAGTAGTAGGGGCGGTGAGGCCTCCGCCGCATCGCAGCCGGCCACGGGAGGCAGGAGCACGAGGCACGACCGGCGCTCGTTTGGGTAGCTGGAGCAAGAAGACCAGAGGTTGAAGAAGCACTACGGCTGTTGGATGGACATCGTACGGTCACTAGAGCTAGAATCATGCATATTAACTAAGTTGACAAAGCCCTCTGTCCCCGTCAACTTAGTAGGCCCACAAGTCAGCCTGCCACTATACTGGGTCCTAGCTAACAGGGGGAGTATTCATTTTTTTTGTGTGTAATAAGGAGGCACTTCCTTGCGTGCAAAGATATAGCTGGTGGGTCTAAGCTGTCAGCGGCGGTAACATTTTTTTCGCGAAATACAGAGGCCCTTTCGGTGGGTCCCTGATGTCAGGTGGAGGAATCATTATTTTGCGTGTAATAAGGAGGCATTTCCTTGCGTGCGGCCGTGGACCCAGCTGTCGGCCTCTCCACGTACAGTCCACTTCAGATGCATGTCGGTCATTGACCACGTTGACCAGGCCGCGCTGAGAGCACCAGGGCGGTGGACGACGGCGAGGCCTAGGAAGGGAACGACACGGACGCAGGGAAGACTCGGCAGTTGTTTCCCACGCGGAGGGGAGTACGACTGTACGAGGGTTTACTAGTTCGTCTGCCGTCACCGGAGAATAACAGCAGGTGTGGGTGAGTAGAGGGATGGCTAGGCCAGCGATGGGAGTATGGTGTGGCGGTGAGGCCTGCACGGCAGCACAGCCGGCCGCGGGGAGGAGGGAGCAGGTAGTCCCGCCGGCGCTTGTTTGAGCGGCTGGAGCAGGAAGAGCAGAGATTGAAGAAGCACGACGGCCGTTGGATGGACATCCAACAGTCACTGCTTGTGCGTCAACCTTTTTTTAGGAAAGCCTCAAATCTGTGGAAAATAGCATACAACCCATCTGCCATTATTTCTAATAATTTTCAGCCCATTTGCTAATTCTTGAGGATTTTTTGGAGCCCATATTCTTTTTGTTAGCATTACAGCCCAAATTGTGGCCACGGTTAAAAAATTATACGAAATTTTGCATATTTCGGTGCGGTCCCAACTATTTTTAATCCCGGAATTTCGACTCACATTTAATCTGATTTTAAAAATAAATGTATATCAATATAGAATCCAACAAATTCTCCACACATAAAAATTAATGTAATTTAAAATCTAGAAATGAAAAAAAGATATTTGAAACTAATTGCCGGTTTGATGTGTTTTAAAAATGTACAGCCCATTTCTCATTACTCATGGGCCATTTTCTCGGCCAGCCGAATGAAAGCTCTCCTCGTCTTGAAAGATTTGCAGCCCAACATGCCTGACAAAGTGACTTACTTGGCAAATCACAAAAAAACTGGGTTGTGGCCGTGGACCCAGCTGTCAGCCTCTCTACGTACAGTACTCTTCCGGTGGAAGTCGTTCTTTGACCACGTTGACCACGCCACGCGGAGAGCACCACAGTGGTGGACGACGGCGAGGCCTAGGAAGGGGACGACGTGGAGCCGGGGAAGACGCAGCAGTGCAAGCCCGCACGGAGAGGAGTACGAGGGTTCACTGGTTCGGCTGCGGTGTGAGGCTGCCGTCGCCGCAGGGCCTGGCTAGCGGTGGGAATAGTAGGGGGTGGTGAGGCCACCGCGGCAGCACAGCCGACCACGGGAGGCAGGAGCATGCGGCACGACCGGCGCTACTTTGGGTGGCTGGAGCAAGAAGACCAGAGGTTGAAGAAGCACTACGGCCGTTGGATGGACATCGTACGGTCACTGGAGCCAGAATCGTTCATATTGACTAAGTTGACAAAGCCCTCCGTCCCCGTCAGCTTTGTTGGCCCACAAGTCATCCTCCCACTATGGTGGGTCCCAGCTAGCAAGGGGTATTCATTTTTTTGTGCGTAGTAAGGAGGCACTTCCTTGCGTGCGAAGATATAGCTGGTGGGTCCGACATGTCAGCGGGGGGAACGTTTTTTCGCGAAATATAGAGGCCCTTCCGATGGGCCCCAGCTGTCAGGTGGAGGAATCATTATTTTGCGCGTACAGTCCACGGCCAATGGATGTCGTTCGTTGACCAAGTTGACCAGGCCGCACCAAGAGCACCATGGCGGTGGACGACGGTGAGGCCTAGGAAGGGAATGATACGGAGCCGGGGAAGACTCGGCAATGGTTGCCCACGCGGTGGGGAGTACGAGGGTTTACTGGTCCGGCTGCCGTCGCTGGAAAATAACAGGAGGTGTGGGTGAGTAGAGGAATGGCCTGGCCAGCAATGAAGTAGGGTGGGGCGGTGCGGCCTGTGCGCCAGCATAGCCGTCCACGGGAGGCAGGAGCAGGCAGTCCCACCGGAGCTGGTTTGGGCGGCTGGAGCAAGAAGATCAGATATTGAAGAAGCAGCACGGCCGTTGGATTAACATCCAACGGTCACTGCTGCTAGAATCGTTTGTGGGCTAAGTTGACAAAGCCAAAGTACACGTCAACCTAGTAGACCCAGAAGTCAGCCTCCAAATCTGTCCCAAACAGCATACAACCCGAAATTTATAGCCATGTTCAAATTTATTTTAAATCTAAATATACCTTAATTTAAATTCAATGAAATTTTACCCGCACAAAAACAATGAAATTTAAAATATCAAAATCCGAAAGAAAACAGTATTTTGGAACTAATTGTCTGTTTGCTGTATTTTTTCATTTCACAGCCCATTTATTATTACTTATAGCCCATTTCTTATTACTTATAGCCCATTTTCTGGGCAAAATGCATCCCTACTCGTCTTGAAAGATTTCCAGCCCAGTAGGGCGTAGAAAAGCAAGTAGGCCTACGTTGGTTATTCTGCAAAAAACAAAATAGCTAGCTAGCAATTTTCAGAAAGGAAAAAAAACAAACCGGGCTGGTCATGTGCTAAACATATGAAATAAAAGCCTGAGCTAGACGGGCCACGGGTCCCGTACAACCCAGTTGATACCCTTCTCCGTCCCGAAAAAACAAAATTACTACACGCGCTGCTGGGTCCCTACTGTCATCCTCACCATGTACAATCATCTCCTTATTCCTCTTGGTTGTTGACCATGTTGACAACACCGGAGGGCGGCGCCGCGGCGAGCGAACCAAGGCGGAGGACGATGGTGAGGCCTCGGACGGCAACGAACAGGAGCCAAGGTAGATCACAGCCAGCCGTGGGAGGCGGGAGCAGGCGGTCCCGCCGGCACTGGTTTGGCTTTGGCGGCTCGAGGAAGAAGAGACTGAAGAAACGCGACAGACGTTTAATGTCAATCCAACGGTCAAGGTTGGAACAATCGTTTGTTGACTAAGCGGACACCAAGTAGCATACTTTTTTATATATAGGAAGAAAACTGCGAGGAAAATGCGTTCGTCTGCCATCCTCCTTACAGGGAACGTTCGCCACATAAGTGACTAGCACCCTTGGTTTTCAACCAAGAGGTCTTGGGTTCGAGTCCCAGGAACTCTCAATTTTGTCCTCCTTACTTCCTCGCAAAAAAGGGAAAGAAAATCATAGACTTGGGAAGGCGTACAGAACAAGCTAGTGTACCAGTAATGAGACATCGCTGAGTTTTAGAAAAAAGAAAGACGTGCTCCTGTAGCTGGTTCGAATCCAAACCTAGACTATGACTATATATGGTGCTATGCTACTCTGCAAGTAATGAAACTGACATATCCAATGTTCGCTTCTCCTCTTCTCTACTTACTCTGCCTAGCATCAGAAGCTCTGGCCGCAGCAACCATGTCCGCTGGCTGCTCGTCCACCTGCTCTTCAGCAGGAAACAACCAGATATGCGCCAAGTCGCAACCCATACCATCGCCTGTGGGTCTCATCACACCCTCGCCGGCACGCGCACTGCAGCCGATTGCTCATCGCAACCCGCTGCTGTTGGTGTGGTGCCACTTCTGCAAATCATGCAGAGTCATCCATCGCGTCTCAACCACAATCCGCAACACTGGCCGAGTCTTCTACAAATGCCCGAATCATGGGGTAATAATATGTTTAAGTGTTATTCTGCTGCTTTCAGTTGCTAAATTTTTTTAATAGTTTGGTTGATGATCTACCAATTTGATTCGTGCAGAAAAGGGAAGATTCGTGTGATTTGTATTTCTGGGAAGTAGCTAATGTGGGTGAATGCAACTACGCTGATTATTTGGTTAGCCGAGGAATCCCAATACCAGCAGGTTGGGGTGTTGGACAAGTAACTGAAGGAACGGCAGAAGAGGAAGATGCAGAGCAGAAGGTTAAAGATGCAGTTCCTCTGATCATGTCCAAGCAACAGCTGCTGAACGGCCTTGACAGCAATGAGGCGATGAAATAGCTTGTGAAGATAATGGGAAAAATCGATGTGCTCTGTAGGATGATTGTCTCTTTATTTGCAGTGTATGTAGCACTCGTGATGTATTCAGTGGCTACGACATGAGCACTTTGCTGAAACTAGTAATGAATGAAACCTGTGTAGCAGGCTGGGCGTAGTGTTGTGAACATCTAATGATTTCTATTAACAGAAATCAAGGGGTATCCCCTTTTGCTCATATAAATAAATAAATAGCAGAGGCCCGTCAGGTCAGCTTTGTTCTCATTCGAAGACGTCGAGCAAATTGCAGTCCAACAGCAAACTATGTCATCAAATTCAAGTTTCACAGCCAAATATGAGTACAACTAAACAACAATGTCACCATGTTTTAGTTGTCATACAATCACCAAACACAAATCAGCATACATAACAAGTGATGTTCTCACAGCAAAATACTAAACAACATGTTCATCAGGTTTCAGTTGTCATAGCAAACACAATTTCACATAGTAGATAAAAAATGTCTTCTGACAGGCAAATACGACAAAAGCAATGTAATCATCATCCACAGCAGCAGCGTCAACATCTTCGCCATGTGTATCAGTCTGAATCGTAATTCCCCACGGTGTCATCTTCTTCTTCGTCCTCAACGTCCTCGAACGTTGGCTTCTTCTTGATCAACTCTTGTATGTCCATAGCACGACAGGCAATCTTTTCGCCGGCGTCATTGACGTGATGGTTCTCAAAGATATTAGGAACATCTGTTTTATATTGTACATCAGGAGCAGTGTAAGCATCATCTTGTCGTGCAACTTCATTAAACGAATTCCTCTGCTCAAACCTTTGCAATACTCTCCAGTCATCGCTATGTGCAAATGTGTCTTCCAAGAAAAATCTCTGTGTTGCTTGATTTGCCAAAATAAAAGGCTCGTTGGTCTGGCACACCACCTTGACATTGATGGATTTGAAATAATCATCAGCTCTGGGTTTTGCGATCCTAGAAAACGGGTTATACCAACGACAGCACAACAGAACCACACACCGATGATCCTCAAAACTGGAGATATACTGCAACCGAATAATGTCTCTTATGTTAGCATACATTTCAGTTGTCTCTTTGTCATACGTATCCGTGCTCATGATGGCACTGTTTTGTGTCTTCCTTCCTTCGCCTCGTGCAAGGGTGTTGTAGCGCACATCTCCAACAACGCAAGATTCATAATGTCTTACCCGAGTATCAGGACCCATTGCTAGTGAGTAGAGGGCATCATCAACTGCCTGCCCATCCTCCCGCATCTTCTTAACCTATGGTTAGAAAATAGACAAGCTGATCATCTTATGTACTCAATATACTAAAAAAACTGACATTGCACTTCAAAAGCTTACATGGTTCTTGAACCATTTTGCAAATCCTGACATAACCAGTTTGTCAATCTTTCTTGGATTTTGCAGCAGTAACTCCTCTTTGTAGATGCTGCACAACATAGTGATCGTGTCAAACATCTAAATATATAAGAATGTGCTGCAAGTTTAGTAGATTACGATGTATAAGCTATAGTACTGCACTTACTTGATATAAGGTAGTATCTTAGGACAGTTATTCAACACATACCAAACCATTTTGTCCAAATCTTTAGGTTTGTCCTCTTGTTGACTCTTCCTTGTAACTCGAACAGAATAATCGAAAACATTGAGCCCGGGATTGTCTTCACCCACCTCTTTGCTAAGCTGATCAGCTGTTTCAATGTATTTTGAGCAGAATGTCAACGCTTCTGTAGCAATGTAGGCCTCTGCAATGGAACCCTCGGGTCTAGCTCTGTTGCTAACATAGCCCTTGAAAGTGCCTAGCCGCCTGAGGGAGTCCTGGATTAGGGGGTGTACGGATAGCCAGACTATATCTTCGGCCGGACTCCTGGACTATGAAGATACAAGATTGAAGACTTCGCCCCATGTCCGGAAGGGACTTTCCTTGGCGTGGAAGGCAAGCTTGGCGATATGGATATGTAGATCTCCTACCATTGTAACAGACTTTGTGTAACCCTAGCCCTCTCCGGTGTCTATATAAACCGGATAGTTTTAGTCCGTAGGACGAACAACAATCATACCATAGGCTAGCTTCTAGGGTTTAGCCTCTCTGATCTCGTGGTAGATCTACTCTTGTACTACCCATATCATCAATATTAATCAAGCAGGACATAGGGTTTTACCTCCATCAAGAGGGCCCGAACCTGGGTAAAACATCGTGTCCCCCGCCTCCTGTTACCATCCGGCCTAGATGCACAGTTCGGGACCCCCTACCCGAAATCCGCCGGTTTTGACACCGACATTGGTGCTTTCATTGAGAGTTCATCTGTGTCGTCACTTTTAGGCCCGATGGCTTCTCCGATCATCAACAACGATGCGATCTAGGGTAAGACTTTTCTCCCCGGACAGATCTTCGTATTCGGCGGCTTTGCACTGCGGGCCAATTCGCTTGGTCATCTGGAGCAGATCGAAAGCTACGCCCCTGGCCATCAGGTCAGATTTGGAAGTTTGAACTACACGGCCGACATCCGCGGAGACTTGATCTTCGATGGATTCGAGCCACTTCTGAGCGCGCCGCACTGTCACAATGGGCATGATCTAGCTCTGCCACCGAACAGTGCCCTGGAGGCCGCACCTGTGTCTGCTACGACCCCTAGCTCGGTGCCGATCACACCGATCGAGGATGTGTGGTTAGACACCGCCTCGGGGGCTGCAATCTCTATGACGATCGAGCCGAACGCCAGCACTATTCTCTGCAAAGCCCGTGACTCCAAGGAGCCGGACTCCTCTCCGGACTCCGAGCCCTCCACGCGCCTACCGATCGAACCCGATTGGGCGCCGATCATGGTGTTCACCGGCGCGGACATCTTTCAGCACTCGCCCTTCGGCGATATTCTGAATTCACTAAAGTCTCTCTCTTTATCAGGAGAGCCCTGGCCGGACTATGGTCAGCAAGGTTGGGATGCGGATGATGAAGAAATTCAAAGCCCACCCACCACCCACTTCGTAGCCACTGTCGATGATTTAACCGACATGCTCGACTTCGACTCCGAAGAAATCGACAGTATGGACGCCTATGCAGGAGACGATCAAGAACCAGCGCCTATAGGGCACTGGAAAGCCACCTCGTCGTATGATATATACATGGTGGACACCCCAAAAGAAGACAATGGCAATGGACCAGCGGAGGATGACCCCTCCAAGAACAGCCTAAGCGCCGGCGTCAGCGGCGCCGCTCTAAATCCCGCCAAAGCAAAAACGGTGATCCTGGCACGGGAGATAATAACACCCCGGACAGTGCCGAAGACAACCACCTCAAGCAAGATTCAGCACAGGAGGATGGAGAAGCCAGCCCTCATGAGAGAGCGGCAGACAGAGAGGTCGAGGACGATAATTATATGCCTCCCTCCGAAGACGAAGCAAGCCTCGATGACGACGAATTTGTCGTGCGTGAGGATCCCGTCGAACAAGAGCGTTTCAAACGCAGGCTTATGGCCACGGCGAGCAGCCTCAAGAAAAAACAGCAACAGCTTAGAGCTGATCAAGATTTGCTAGCCAACAGATGGACTAAAGTCCTTGCGGCCGAAGAGTATGAACTCGAACGCCCCTCCAAGAGCTACCCAGAGCGCAGGTTGCTACCCCAATTAGAGGAGGAAGCACCTAAACCTACATCACCAGCGCATGATGCGGCCGACCGGCCAACCCGTGGCTGCGACAGAGAGGCCTCTCGGCCCTCCACTCAAGCCGCACCCCGGTGCCGCTCAAAAAATACCAAGGCATGGGAAAATGCACCAGACCTGCGAGACATATTGGAGGACAAGGCAAGGCAAACAAGATCGATCTATGGATCACGTGGGCGCCCCACGGCACGAGACGGTACTCGTCACGCCGGATACAGTAAATCCGGCCGGGCCGAACACAGTAGACAGAGCTCGTTTGAGCTGCGTCGTGATATAGCCCAATACAGAGGCGCCGCACACCCACTATGCTTCACAGATGAAGTAATGGATCATCAAATCCCCGAGGGTTTCAAACCCGTGAACATCGAATCATACGATGGCACAACAGATCCTGTGGTATGGATCGAGGACTATCTCCTTCATATCCACATGGCCCGCGGTGATGACCTACACGCCATCAAATAGCTCCCACTCAAGCTTAAAGGACCAGCTCGGCATTGTCTTAACAGCTTGCCAGCAGAATCAATTGGTTGTTGGGAGGACCTGGAAGCCGCATTCCTCGACAATTTCCAGGGCACTTATGTGCGACCACGAGACGCCGATGACCTAAGCCACATAATTCAGCAGCCAGAGGAATCGTCCAGACAATTCTGGACACGGTTCCTAACCAAGAAAAATCAAATCGTCAACTATCCGGACGTAGAGGCCTTAGCAGCCTTCAAGCATAACATCTGCGACGAGTGGCTTGCACGGCACCTAGGACAGCAAGAGCCGAAATCTATGGCAGCCCTCACGACACTTATGACCCGCTTTTGCGCGGGAGAAGACAGCTGGCTAGCTCGCAGCAATAACATGACCAAGAGCCTTGGTAATTCGGATACCAAGGACAGCAGTGGCAGGTCGCGTCGCAACAAGCAAAAGCGCCGCATTAACGGCGACAATGCTGAGGATACGGCAGTTAACGCCGGATTCAGAGGCTCTAAACCCGGTCAGCGGAAAAAGCCATTCAAAAGAAATAGTCCGGGCCCGTCCAGTTTGGACCGAATACTCGACCGCTCATGCCAGATACATTGCACCCCCGAAAAACCAGCCAATCACACCAACAGGGATTGTTGGGTGTTCAAGCAGGCAGGCAAGTTAAATGCCGAAAGCAGAGACAAGGGGCTGCATAGCGATGACGAGGAGGAGCCCCGGCCGCCGAACAACAGTGGACAACAAGGTTTTCCCCCACAAGTGCGGACGGTGAACATGATATACGCAACCCACGTCCCCAAGAGGGAGCGGAAGCGTGTGCTAAGGGACATATATGCAAAGGAGCCAATCGCCCCAAAGTTCAACCCATGGTCTTCCTGCCCAATCACTTTTGATCGAAGGGACCACCCCACTAGCATCTGTCATGGCGCATTCGCCGCATTGGTTCTAGACCCAATTATTGACGGATTTCACCTCACTAGAGTCCTTATGGACAGTGGCAGCAGCCTGAACCTGCTTTATCAGGATATAGTGCGGAAAATGGGCATTGATCCCTCGAGGATTAAGCCCACCAGAACGACCTTTAAAGGCGTCATACCAGGTGTAGAAGCCAACTGTAATGGCTCAGTTACACTTGAAGTGGTCTTCGGATCTCCTGATAATTTCCGAAGCGAGGAGTTAATCTTCGACATAGTCCCGTTCCACAGTGGCTATCATGCACTGCTCGGGCGAACCGCATTTGCCAAGTTCAATGCGGTGCCACACTACGCATACCTCAAGATCAAGATGCCAGGCCCTCGAGGCATCATCACGGTCAATGGAAACACCAAACGCTCTCTCCGAACGGAGGAGCATACGGCGGCTATCGCAGCGGAAGTACAAAGCAGCCTCTCAAGGCAATTCTCTAGTCCGGCCATTAAACGTCTGGACACCGTCAAGCGCGCCCGGAGTAACCTACACCAAGATCACCCGGCACGTTCAGAGCAAGAGTAACAATGCGGCCCCAACCCCAGCCCTTGCGAACTTGCGAAACCAGTGTTGCGCATACATAACTACGCTCTGGAAATACCATGGGCATAGGGGGAGGGGCACCATACGGCATGCCCGAAACGCGGCTTAAACTGAACTAGGGGCTGCCGATTTCTTAATTTTCTCTTATTTTTAGGACTCCATTCTTCGGAAGGCTTGTCCGGCAGTACAATTGCCGCACAAACGATACAACCAGGAAAGCAGAAAGCTACGCCGCACTACAGAACTCTAAGGTGGTCTCTATAACAAGCAGTATACCTGTTTCGCATAACATTCCGCAGCTCGCCCCTGGAAAGGACATATTTGATAGTCCCATCTTTTGCTTATCGCACTATTTGTATCGTCCTGCTTTGATCGCAGCCTTTTTTAAATAAACAATGCATAGCTTCCGTCTATTATTACATTACTCTTTTTATGAATATATGTTCATTAATGACATGTTGCACCCGTACACTTTGGTACGGCCAATACACCAGGGGCTTAAGTACCCCACAACATGGTGTGAGAAGTCCGAACACTTCCACAAGTGCGGCACCCCGAACTTATAGCATTATATGCATTGGCTCCGAATCATGTCTTGGGTCAATAGTTGGGTTTGCCCGGCTCCTATGTTTTGGTACCTTACGTTCCGTTATATCGGCTAAGGTAGCACTAGGAGAACTACTGCGATTGTGCTCCAGTTGAGCTGGGCTAAGCACCGCAGTAGAGAAAGCTAAAACTGACCGTCATGATGAGGCGAGAGCTGGTCGCTGTTCGAGAGGTTTTCGAGTCCCTAAAGACTTATGCCGCTTAGAGCGAGGAGTCGGCTTTGTCCAGCCTAGGCATGGATAGCGCCCCGAACTCGGACTTCCGAACACTAGGGGCTTTGCCGAAATTTAAAATTATAGAATTCTATGGCTAAGTGAGAGTGTTCAAGCATTATAGTCCGATTGCCTTGTTCGTTGTGTTGAGTGCCTCCCTCGAAGGACCCAGGAATGGGAAAAAGAGTGCTCATGTTTATCCCGAACACCCTAGGACTCGTGCCATGGGGGCAGAAGCTGACGACTCGCCATCTCTCAAATTTGATAAACGGCCGCACAGAAGGTAATATTTTAAATTCAAAAAGCATTGCTTAGCGCACATGAACAAGTTTTCAGCGCACAGGACAAAACGAGCGAGTTTACAGAAAAATTACATTCATCGAACATTCATCCGCCACAAGGCGGGCACCCTTCAGAACGCCCTCATAATACATCTCGGGCTTGCGATGCTCCTTGCCCGGCGGTGGCCCGTCCTTCACAAGCTTCTCAGCATCCAGCTTGCCCCAATGCACCTTCGCACGGGCAAGCGCCCTACGGGCACCCTCGATGCATACGGAGTGCTTGATGACTTCAAGCCTTGGACAGGCCTCCACCAGCCGCCTCACCAGCCCGAAGTAGCTCCCAGGTATGGCCTCTCCAGGCCACAGCCGGACTATGAGGCCCTTCATGGCCTGTTAGGCCACCTTATGGAGCTCGACCAGCTATTTCAGCTGGTCGCTTAAGGGCACCGGGTGTTCGGCCTCAGCATACTGAGACCAGAACACCTTCTCCGTCGAGCTTCCCTCCTCGGCTCGGTAGAAGGCGGCGGCATCCGACACGCTACGGGGCAAGTCTGCGAATGCTCCTGGAGAGCTCCGGATCCGGGTAAGTGACAAGTAATTCACTTTTACATGCTTGCTTTGCATAAAGAATGCCTTACCCGCCGCTATCTTTTTTATTGCCTCAACCTCCTGGAGGGCCTTCTGGGCTTCGGCCTTGGCAGACTTGGCATCTTCAATGGCCGCCGCAAGCTCAGACTCTCGCCTCTTCGAGTCAAGCTCCAAACTCTCATGTTTTTTCATGAGAGCCTGGAGCTCTTGCCGCACCTCGCCAACCTGCGTCTCATGCTTCTCCCGCTCGGTGCGCTCCGTGGCCGCCCTCTTTTCGGCCTCGGACAACGCTTGCTTAAGGGTCGCCACCTCAGTTGTGGCCCCTACAATAGCTGCGTTAATCCTGTCACTTTTTGCAATTGCACCTTTCACATATTTCAATAAGGTATTTCTTACCTTCCTTCTCCTCGAGCTGCTGCTTGGCTAGGCCGAGCTCTTGCTCAGACCGCTCGAGGTTCTGCTTTAGCTTATCCACCTCCGCAGTCAGTGCGGCGAAGGCCAGCAGCGAAGCCTGCATACGCATATTGACTTGATTATGTTAGACTCCTGCGAATGTTATTGATCCTCTATTCGGCTTTTCTTTCCGAATGCCGAACAGAGCATCAGGGGCTACTGTCTATGCGGTAATATTTTTACATATTCTTTACTTACCTCAAAGCCTGTTAGAAGGCTGGCACAGGCTTCAGTCCATCCGCTCTTGGCGGACTGAACCTTCTGGATCACCGCACTCATAATAGTGCGGTGCTCCTCGTCGATGGAGGCGCCGTTAAGTGTCTCCAGCTAATTGTCCGGTGCCTCCGGTTGGACGGAGGTCACCGGCTCGGTAGGCTTGCTCCTCTTGGAAGGAGGCTGCCTACCGGAGTCCGGAACCGTTGAAGGTTTCGGCGCGGTGTCCGGCTCAAAGCCGGACTTGGAGCCCTTGGGGGTTCTATCCCCTTTACGCCTGGAGTCCGGGAGGTTGCCTTGCGGCGCCTCCAGGACCACCTCCTCCTGGCTTGGAACCTGTTGGGACGCCACCTCGGCGCCGTCCGTAGGGTGGGGGGAGGAAGCCATCGGAAGTGAATTCACATCCGACGAATCCAGGGAGCCGCTCGACGACTCGTCGAGCCCGGCCTTGGGCGGACTGCACAATCATGTTCGACGTAAGGAAAAGCTGTGCAATGGGGGAATAGTATGAATCACTCTGGTATCCGGATACTTACGATCTCGCCAGGGGCTGGGCCCTGTGCGGCCGCTCCTCTTCGCCGTCATCGGCGTTGGTGGAGTAGTCCGGAGGAGGGGTCTTCCCCCTCTTGGACCCTTCGGCCTCCCCGGTTGGGGCGACCTTCCTTTTCTTCCCTCCCCCCGCTGGAGGGGGAGAGGTCTCTTCTTCCTCCTCCTCGTCTTCATGGGAGGAGTGTGCCTTGGAGTCGTCGGATGATGAATCTGACACCTCCTGGCGCCGGGCACTCTTTCGAGTCCCCGTGGCCTTCTTCTTGGCCTTCTTCTCCGGCACCACGTAGGGTGCCGGAACCAGCAGCTTCGCCAAACGAGCGTCCGTTGGGCCTTCGGGCAAAGGAGCCGGACAGTTGATCTGTCCGGACGTCTCCTGCCAATCCTGTCAAAGGTAAGGGAGCTTAGATCCCGCATGGAGTCAAACTATGAAAAACTAATACCCTGTAAAAGGTAAAAACAGCTTACCGCATGAGCGTGACGCTGCATGCTGAATCCGCAATCCTTGGTAGCCGATGCGGGGGCCTCGGCGTCCTTGAAAAGCACCTTCCAGGCATCTTCGTACGTCGTGTCAAAGAGCCTGCTCAAAGTTCGGTGCCGCGCCGGGTCGAACTCCCACAGGTTGAAAGCCCGTTGTTGACACGGGGTTTGAGCTTCCTGTCCACCAGGGTTTGGACGCATGTTTGGAGTCCGGTCAGCTCTCCTTTTTTACCCCACGACAGGCACGTCTCTTTCCAGGAGGCGAGCCGCGTAGGGGGTCCGGATCGGAACTTGGGGGCTGCGACCCATTCAGGGTCGCGCGGCTCAGTGATGTAAAACCACCCCGACTGCCACCCCTTTAGGGATTCCACGAAGGAGCCCTCAAACCATAGGATGTTGGGCATCTTGCCCACCATGGCGCCTCCGCACTCCGCTTGGGTGCCGTGCACCACCTTCGGCTTGACATTGAAAGTCTTGAGCTATAGGCCGAAATGGGGGCGGATGCGGAAGAAAGCCTCGCACACGACGATAAACGCCGAGATGTTGAGGACAAAGTTCGGGGCCAGATCGTGGAAATCCAGGCCATAGTAGAACATGAGCCCCCGGACAAATGGGTGGAGAGGGAAGCCCAGTCCGCGGAGGAAATGGGGGAGGAACACCACCCTCTCATGGGGCCTAGGGGTGGGGATGAGCTGCCCCTCTTCGGGAAGCCGGTGCGCAATGTCGTTAGACAAGTATCCGCCCTTCTCAGTCTTTTTATGTGTCCCTCCGTGACGGAGGAGACCATCCACTTGCCTCCCGCTCCGGACATGGCTGGAGAAGGTTGAGGTGGGGTGTGCAGACTTGGGCGCTGGAGCTCGAGTGCGCGGAAATGGATAGGCAAAGGAGGAAGAAGGCGTGGATGAAAAGGTGGATCCTTATCCCCTTATATGGGCGGGCGCGACTATGCGCCCCCACCAGCCTGGTAAAACTCTCTTATCTCCCAAGCGCCGTAGTCAATGGCGCGGTTGGGTTACCCACGCCCGTATTGATGGGAATCCCGGAATAAGGGGACACGATCTCTACTTTAACAAGACGTGCCAAGGAAACTGCCTCGCTAAACGCGCTGAGGTGGGATAGTAAAACGATTCGAATAAAGACCTGGCCGTGGTGTGATATCACGCTACGAAATACGTCAGCAGATTAGATTTGTGTAAATATTATTCTCTCTATGGCAATATGTGGAAACTTATTTTGCAGAGCCGGACACTACCTTTGTGTTCAAAATCTTCTATGAATTACTTGGAGGAGGAACCCGCCTTGCAATGCCGAAGACAATCTGCGTGCCGGACTCGTCGTCATTGAAGCCTGGTTCAGGGGCTACTGAGGGAGTCTTGGATTAGGGGGTGTCCGGATAGCCGGACTATACCTTCGGCCGGACTCCTGGACTATGAAGATACAAGATTGAAGACTTCGTCCCGTGTCCCGAAGGGACTTTCCTTGGCGTGGAAGGCAAGCTTG